>NC_041390.1:23592411-23595276 GCF_002162155.2 Triticum dicoccoides
GGGCCGGCCCCCCAACCCTAGTCCAATTTGGTTTGGGCTGGGGGGCGGGGGGCGCCACTCCTTGGCCCGCCTCCTCTCTTCCACCACTAGGCCCATGAGGCCCAATAACTTCCTGGGGTGGGGGTGGGGGTGGGGGTTCCGGTAACCCCTGGTACTCCAAAACTCATCCTAAATGACCCGAACCATTCTGGTGTCCGAATGTAACCTTCCAATATATGAATCTTTATGTCTTGACCATTTCGAGACTCCTCATCATGTCCGTGATCTCATCCAGGACTCCGAACAAACTTCGGTACATCAAATCACATAACTCATAATACAAATCGTCATCGAACGTTAAGCGTGCGGACCCTACGGGTTTGAGACCTATGTAGACATGACCCAGACACATTTCCGGTCAATAACCAATAGCAGAACCTAGATGCTCATATTGGCTCCTACATATTCTACGAAGATCTTTATCAGTCAAATCGCATACCAACATACGTTGTTCCCTTTGTCATCGGTATGTTACTTGCCCAAGATTCGATCGTCGGTATCACCATACCTAGTTCAATCTCGTTACCGGCAAGTCTCTTTACTCGTTCCGTAATGCATCATCCCACAACTAACTCATTATATTAGTCACATTGCTTGCAAGTCTTATAGTGATGTGCATTACCGAGCAGGCCCAGAGATACCTCTCCGACAATCGGAGTGACAAATCCTAATCTTGATTTATGCCAACTCAACATACACCATCAGAGACACCTGTAGAGCATCTTTATAATCACCCAGTCACGTTGTGAAGTTTGATAGAACACTAAGTGTTCCTCCGGTATTCAGGAGTTGCATAATCTCATAGTCATAGGAACATGTATAAGTCATGAAGAAAGCAATAGCAATAAACTAAACGATCATAGTGCTAAGCTAACGGATGGATCTTGTCCATCACATCATTCTCTAATGATGTGATCATGTTCATCAAATGACAACACATGTCTATGGTTAGGAAACTTAACCATTTTTGATTTAACAAGCTAGTCTAGTAGAGGCATACTAGGGACACTCTGTTTGTCTATGTATTCATAGATGTACTAAGTTTCCGGTTAATACAATTCTAGCATGAATAATAAACATTTATCATGATATAAGGAAATATAAATAACAACTTTATTATTGCCTCTAGGGCATATTTCCTTCACTTATAGCCTTGTATTTCTTCTCCGACATTTGGGTTTTGTTTGGCCAACTCAATCTATTTATCTTGCAATGGGAAGAGATACTTTGTAGTGGGTTCGATCTTACGGTGCTTGATCCCAGTGACAAAAGGAAAACCAATGCGTATGTATCGTTGCTACTAAGGATAAAACGATGGGTCTATCTCTACATAGATAGATATTGTCTACATCATGTCATCGTTCTTATTGCATTACTCCGTTTCTCCATGAACTTAATACACTAGAAGCATGCTGGATAGTAGTCGATATGTGGAGTAATAGTAGTAGATGCAGGCAGGAGTCGGTCTAATAATCTTGGACGTGATGCCTATATAATGATCATTGCCTGGATATCATCATGATTATTTGAAGTTCTATCAATTGCCTAACAATAATTTGTTCACCCACCGTTTGCTATTTTTCTGGAGAGAAGCCACTAGTGAAACCTACGGCCCCCGGGTCTTTTTCTCATATATTTGCCTTTGCGATCTACTTTTCCTTTGCATTTATTTTCAGATCTATTAAACCAAAAATACAAAAATACTTTGATGCACTTTATTTTATTTGTGATCTATTTATTCAATCTATTACAACTTTCTCCCGTCCACGCACCAATTTCTGGCGCCGTTACCCGAAAGGGATTGACAACCCTTTTGACACGTCAGGTTGTGAGTGGTTATTTGTGTGCAGGGGCCATTTATGTTGTGTTGCTTGGTTCAGTGGTTACCCTAAAATTTTCAAGCCGTTCAGCATTGAAGGAGGTAAAGATAAAAGACAGCAACTTAAAAACTAATAGAATATTGTCCCAGTCTTTGAAGCGTCTGAGCATCACTGGATCTGCTTTCTTAGAGCATCTCCGGCTGTTGGCCCCCAGGCGGCAATTTTACACGCTCCCTGGAGGCGAGCCGGCGATAAAATTGGTGCGGGGCGAGCGGGTTCCCAGCCGCTCGCCCCAAGGTCGCCCCAGACGCGGTTTTTTTATTTTAAAAAAAATGAATTCGGCAAAGTTTGGCTAAATTCAGCAAATTGAACAGAAAAGTTCGGCTAAATTCGGCAAACCTGAAATTAATATTCAACATGTTCGGCGTTACATAAATTATTAAAAAAATCATCTACAGGGCGAAGAAGTCGCTGAGCGCGGCGAAGTCGACGACGTCGCCGCCGTCCTCGTTGTCGGCGGTGGCCTTCTCCTTCTTGATGGCGCGGCCGCCCCTGCTGGACCCCTTCCCGGCGTGTCCATGGCGGACCGGTGGTGGCAGCGCGTCGTCGTCGTCGCTGTCGTCGAGGACGATGGCGCCTCCCTCGTCCTGGCCACGACGCCGAGCTTCAAACCGCACGAAGGCGGCACGCTGGCGCTCCACCTCCGTGCGCGCCCATTTGAGGGCCGCTTCGTCGTCGGCCTCCTCCTCCTTGACGCCGCCGGCGAGCCCGGGCTCCGTCTTCACGACGGGGAGCCCCGGCTCCATCTTTGGCTTGACGAAGCGTGGAGGAGCCGAGGAGGAGGCGCGCCAGCCACCCTCGTTGATGATGTTGCCGGCGCTGCGGGTACACCGACCGAGCGGCATCTCCGCGGCAGGCTTGGCCTTGACGCCGAATAGCGCTGGCGAGCCGGAAGAGTGGGAGGAGGAGGAAGAGGAGGAGGAGGCGAACCTCCTGGGCACCCACG
>NC_041390.1:23595459-23601015 GCF_002162155.2 Triticum dicoccoides
TGCAGCACCTCGTGCAGTGTGCGGCTGGGGATGCCCCACCAGACGCGATAACCTTTGCTGTTCTTAACGCCGCCCACCATTGGCGGTCCGTTTTCGTGGACGCCAGCCGCTGCGCCTGCGTCGCTGGAAGTAGTCCGCCCATGCCGCGTGGTTGTCGACGGCGTACTGGGGAGGGCGCGCTGCTCCTCCGTCAGGGACGACCGCACGCGGTCGACCTCGGCGGCGAAGATGCCGGAGCGCGCGTCGACGTCGGGCACGGGGGGATGGGGACGCCGCCATTGCTGAGCCTCCACCACGTCGGCCCGGCGTGCATGTCCGGCGGCGCCGGGATGTTGGCCTCGAACAGGAGCCACGCCTCCCACTCCTGAAGCGAGCGGCGGCCAAAGCCGTTGGCCGCGGCGGCGTCGCCGGGTAAGCGTTCGGCCATCGCTGGAGAAGGAAGGGAAGGGGAGGACGATGGCGGGAGAGAGCAGAGACTCGGCGGCTGGTCTGGGCTTGGGCTGGTGTGGGCAGCGGCGAGGGGGAGCGGTGGGTTTTATAGCCCATGTCGTGTGTACGCGTGGTGGGAGGGGAGGCGTCGCCGCGCCGCCTGTGAGGAATCAATGGCAAGGCTGACCAGCGGTAGCCTTGCCATTGATTCCCCGCGGGAAATCGAGGCACTCTGGGAGAAGACGAGGCGTCGTCTCGCTGACGCGGCTGGCCCGCGTCTCTTTCGCACCAAAACCGCTTGCCCCCGGACGCCCCCAATGGCCGGGATCTGCCTTGTGTCCGCCGGCGCCAATTTGAACCCAAGCCGGCAAAAAATGGGCTCCTGAGGGCGTGACTGGACCGATTTTCGGGCGCCGGCCTGGCAAAAACGTCTAAGAAGGGCCTGTTGGAAATGCGGCTGGAGATGCTCTTACATCAAGGGCGGACTTGTATTTCTGTCCCAATTCTTGTTTCGCTTCAACTCCTACAAAATCGAGGTAGAACCCCATTGCTTGAAGGTATGCCGTCACTAGAAACTGCAGTTTTCAGGTCTGACAACTACACCGAGGATCACTGTCGTAACGGTGTTGTTGGAGAGTGTTGTGGTATTTGTGCAGATTGCCGTGGTAATGATGACCACAATCGTGGCTGCGTACTTCTTCGAGGTCTCTATCTCATGCTAGAAACTTGGCATTGATACAAGCTGATCTACGAACTGTAAACATGCATATACTTCCAACTTAATTTTCAATCCAAATGTGTTCTGATCTCTACAATTGTCTCTATCAGTGTATCCATCTTTACGTATCAGCTAGTTACTAACAAAAAAAGGTGTGTAGCCACACGTATGCCACCAGATAAGCTCTTATGTTTCATTGTGCACATATTAGAAATTCATGATATTAAAGCCCTGTTCGGTACCTCTCCCGTTTCAAAACTCCACTCCGTACGAGGAGCTGGGTCTCAGCCACTCCGTACGATTACGCTGCCGCTCCCTCCGCTCCGGGAGTTGCAGCCGTGGAGCGGAGTGGATCCGAACAGGGCTTAAGTTTATGCTACTGCTCTGTGAGATCCGATGCAGTTCTAGTTGCAAAGGTCATGTGATATTGAGAACAACCATTTAGACCAAATATTCATGATCTGAATTCTTCAATCATCAACGTTTTACAAGTAAATGTAGAGAGAGTTGATAATTATGATATGCTTGTTAGGATTAATCTTGATTATGTGTTTGCATTGTATTTTCGTTTAGCAAGTAGTCTAGTATAGGTTGATGTTTGTCCCGTGAAGCTTCAGCTCAGCACGCAGAGGAGGCGAGATGTCGGGCTGCCGTGCGACGCGGCGAGCACGATGAGATGCCAATGATGCCGTGCGATACGGTGAGGCCGTGAGAAGCGGCGAGACGCGACGAAGTTGGAGAGCAACGGGCTACGATCAGGTTGAGCCGGTCGTGTGCATGCTAGTTTGGCTGGGTCCGTGGTCGTTGGAGTGGCTGCGTAAAGACTGAACTTGGCCGTGCAATTAGCTAGGAGCAGTTAGCTGCATGGGTGTCATTAGCCTAGTCGTTAGGATCCTGGAGAGATTCCTGGACATGGATAAGATCGTGGGTTAGTGGGACTAATGGCCGAGTGTGGCGGCTGGGCTATGGGTGAGATAAGCCCTTGTGTATATATGTTGCATTGAGTGAATGAGAAAGAGGGCCGTGAGGGCTGTAGAAAAATGTAGTCTCTTGTGTTCATCAAGGAGGAGAGCTTGTCGTGCAAAACAGCACTGGTTTTCTCCTTGGTGTATATGTGTGTGTGAGTGTGTTCTTGAGAGAAGATAGAGAGAAACCACAAGAGAGAGTTGTGAGGAGGAAGAAGAAGCGGCGCTGCGAGGAGGTGGCGCCAACAATGCTGACATTGGATGCATCTTTATCCAAAAATATTTCTATAGGTTTGAGTTTTAAATGTTCATCTTTATCAAAAAGGTTCAAAGCACTTCAGTACCATTGCATTGTGGAATTTAAAACTAGAACCTAAGCCGTTGATGCTTTGCACTTTGTTCAGTTTATTTTTAGGAGAGATTTAAGATGGTGCCCTACATTTAATAAGTTAAAGAATTTGTTGCTGAATGACTGATGTATGCAACCTGACCTCTTTGGACTAGTTTCTATGCTTGAACATTCACCGATTCTTGAGAATCTAATGTTTCAACTGTGCAAGGTATATCTTTTTTAAATTGACAGTTGCAGAGTTGCTGTAGTACAGTTTTCATGAATGGTTGATGGATATTGGTGAATGTTTTTCTCTGCTGCAGCAAAAAAAGACTACAAGTGCATTTGAAGTGGAAGAAAATCCGGATTTGATGGAGAAACCCGCTGCTATTTCAGGATACCTGATGATTATCAGAGTCAAATGTGAAGAGGTTGATAGCAGAGTTTCCAAAGTTTTGAAGTTCTTGAATACTTTTGGCATAAAAATTACTGTCCAAAGGAATAAAGGATAGTGGGAGAAAATGTAAGTTAACTTGTGGCTCTCTTCCTGGTTTTAATACAATTTACTTGTATAGAAGGCCTTCATCAAAACACGATGAAATCGCTTTTGTTGGATAGTATTATCAAGTGTGTTGTGTCAACTCTCTCGCGCAGGGGTGGCTTTCAGTGTTGCTATGAAACATCACTGTATTGTTCACTACTGCAGAACCGGGCTTTAGCACCGGTTTGTAAGGGTCTTTACTGCCGGTTTTGTAACCGGCACAAAAGGGTGGGGACTAAAGGCCCCCTCTTTTAATACCGGTTCAGCATGAGACGCCACTAAAGGGCCACCATGTGGCACGAGCCAGGGCCGAGGGTGGGGAGACCGTTACCAACCGGTACTAAAGGTTGGGAGGGTGGTTGGTTTTATTTTTTATTTTTTATTTAATTTTGTATTTTCCATTTAATTTAGAGATTGTTTTTACATTATAATAAGTTGTTAAATCACTAGGTGAAAGTACCGCGAATTAGTTTGAAGTGGATATGGATCGTCCTAAGTGATCAAGTAATATGGATATGGCATATTATTTGATCACTTAGCTAGGATCCATCCGGTTGAAACTAATCCGCGATTTTTTTCATAAATGATATAATAACTCATCATCATCATCATCATCATCATCATCATCATCATCATCATATTAATATGAAAACTCTTGTATCATATCATCACCAACAACACTAGCTAGCTAATAATCATGATAGTCATCATTACCACTATTTAATCATCATAGTCATTCTCGCTATCTAATCACCACCAACACTAGCTTAGAGAAGAAACATTCACTTGTACCAGAAGCAAAGATATCATCGAGTTTAACATGGTCATGAGATTATAAGCGTTCGTAAGACCACAAAAGCAAATCACTTTGAGATTAAGTTCAGGACGAAGAACAGGGACATGAGAGGACAAGTACTAAGAGCATGAACTAGCTAATCACTCCTACTGCTCTCCCTTAGGTAAAATAGCATAGAACATGTGTAACTCTCCTGATTCATCATATTGGAGCATGCAGATGAACCTGTCTTCTAATCATGGGCTGCGCTTCTCATTACTGCCCCCTAGTACTTCTCTGCGATCCTTCACAATTTTGCTCCAGTCTTTCACTATTAAGCATTCCTCGATTTTAGAAATCCTGAATGCACTCATGTGCAATGTAGGATGTTTTGGCTGTAAGCTAACCATTGACATGCGGCCTTTAGTACCGATCCACTGAGGCACAACTATCATCGGGAGTCCCTGTTGAAAAACATCGTATAGTAACATACTTAGCAATGAAATTTAGCTTGAAAAATAATGTATGCAAAAGATGCACTGAGGACAAATACTAAAAATCTTACCATCTTGCCTAAATAGATGTGAGCGTAGTTCAGTACGAACACTATTGGTCGCACGTTTTGAGTACTAAGATTTTTAAATCCAGGAAAATAATTTCTCTTGACAGCATCAAGATTTTCAAGTCATGAAACATAATGACTTATCTCCTCGTAGTTTAGTTCAGCCCCGGGACAGTGGGCGGTCCTGTCTACCAAGCGACGGATATGTTTGCTTGAATAGAAATAAGTTGTCAATAGAAATTAGTTGTCAACTATTTTTGAATAAACAATATCGAAGACATAAATATGGTGTTGAGAAACTCACATAACGATAGAAATTGAGGCATCTGCACATCGACTCAAATGTCTCTGTTACCTTCAATATCTTTTTCCGGACGAATATCAAAGGTGATAACTATATCAGGCTCAAATGCATAAGCCTTGCATAATGCTTGCCAAGTTTTGCATTTAAAATAGGTGTAGGTGTCTGCATTGTATAATTTGACTTTGAAGGTATAATTATGCTCGGTCTTCAAGTAAACTCTCTTTACCTCCATAGTTTTGTTAGGACAGAAGCTTATCTTATCCAAGACAAAAATTCTTGCTTGGCAGGGGATACACTAATAGAATAGTGAAAATTTAAAATTATAAGTTGAAGCAAATGAAGCATAAGTAATGCTTAATTACGAAAAAAGACCTGTCGTTGTGACTTACTGTATCCACTTCGAAGGTCTCATCCTGCTTGATGCTGAAGCTCCTATCATCAACTAGGAAATTTTTGTCGCACAGGCCACGCTCGTCTTCGTAGTATTCACACATAACGAAATTGTTTTCGTCGTCGAACGACATTTTCTATGTTTATAGTTGAAACATTAATTAATAAACACTTACTAGTTCTATTAATTCAACTAATTCAACTAAGCACTTACTAAAAATAAACTAGTTCTATTAGTTTTCTTACTAAAAATAAAGTAGCTAGTTTTATATAGTAAAATTTTAATTAGATGATCAAATCTCATATACCTAAATTTAATATATCTAGTTCATCTAACATTAATATATCTAATTCATCTATAATTAAAAGTATAAAAAACTAACTCATCTAGCATTAATATCTAGCTAATTCATCTAACATTTGACATTAATATCGAGCTAATTCATCTAATTCATCTAACAATTGACATTAATATATACCATACATTTCTATATATATATAAGCATCTAACAATTGACATTATTAATTTAACATTTATATA
>NC_041390.1:23601523-23633955 GCF_002162155.2 Triticum dicoccoides
CTGGGGCGGCCGCGAGGACGGGCCAGGGCGGCGACGTATGGCCGGGGACGGGCCGGGGGGCCGCCGGCGCGCGTGCGGTCGACATACGACGGGGAAGGCGTCCGCGGCGACGAGGGCGGGGACGGGCGCGTGCGATAGGCGCAGCGACGTCGACAGGGACGGCGACGATGATGGGGACGGGCGCATGCGATGGGGGCGGCGACGGGGACGGGCGCGACGAAGAAGAAGAAGAAATTGACTGCAATTTTCGTAAATGCTTTATATATAAGAGTTCCACCAACCGGTACTAAAGGTCCTTTAGTACCGGTTGGTGGATCCAACCGGTACTAAAGACCACCCCCCCTTTAGTATTAGTTGGAGCCACGAACCGGTATTAAAGGGGGTGCACTCACATCGCGCGGTGCCAAAGTTTAGTCCCACCTCGCCGAGCGTAGGACGGTCGCACTGGTTTATAAATCCAACCATGGTTGCTCCTTCGAGCTCCTCTCTAAAGCAGGCTTCTGGCCCTAACTTTGCCGCGCTACATTGTGAGCCTGCTGGGCCTTATGGGCCTGCATATCCACGGCCAAGGCCGAGCGGGCCCACTGGGCAGCGCGCAAATATGTTTTTAATATAGTTTTTTTCTTCTTTATTTATTTCTGAGTAGTTTGTTGCTGTATTTACGGTTTCTTTGTGAATATTTTTGCTTTAGGTACAAAAAATTACAAACTCTGTTAGTGACAGTAGTTTTCAAATTTGAATAGTTTAAATTTGAATTATTTAAAATTTGTGTGAATCACTAGTTTGTGAATAACTTAAGTTTACAAATAGATTTTTTAGTGATTCTTTTTTATTATGTTTAATATTATTGTGTTTTATCATTATATTCAAATTGGTTTGAAGTGTCGGTGTAACAAATGAGTATCGTCTGAAACCCTGATACTTCGAAAGAGATTGTCCAGTTTGTACGCGAAGTGAATCCATTTTTTGCAGTAACTCTCTCTACTTTTTTGCACATGCTACGTGTGTGAAATGATGATACCATGCCAAGTTTCAACCTTTTCAGAGTTCATTTTGTAATGCTTTTAGATTTCACGGTCATTTAGCTCTCAAAACAAATCAGTAAATGAATGAAAAATACCAAAAGATGTTAGAAATGTTTGAAAGTTGATGAGTGGCTTTGAACGGTGTATACTGAACGCAAAAAAGTCTAAAGTTGTAATGAGTCTGAAAAAATGAAGTCCTGGTGTAACAGATGAGTTTTTGTCCGAAACCTTGATACTTCGAAAGAGATTGTCCATTTGTACACGAAGTGCATCCAGTTTTTGCCGTAACCCTCTCTACTCTTTTGCACATGCTATGTGGATGAAATGATGATACCATGCCAAGTTTCAACCTTTTCAGAGTTCATTTTATAGTGATTTTCAATTTTACGGTCATTTAGCTCTCAAACCAAATCAGTAAATGAATAAAAAATAGCAAATTATGTCAAAAAGGGTTGAAAGTTGATGACGTGGCTTTGAATGTTGCATACTGAATGCAAAAAAAGTCCGGAGTTGTAATAAGTTTGAAAAAATGAAGTGCTAGTGTAACAGATGAGTTTTCGTCCAAAACCCTGATACTTCGAAAGAGATTGTCCAGTTTGTACACGAAATGCATCCAGTTTTTGCCGTAACCCTCTCTACTATTTTGCACATGCTATGTGCGTGAAATGATGATACCATGCCAAGTTCCAACCTTTTCAGAGTTCATTTTGAAGTAATTTTCAATTTCGCAGTCATTTAGCTCTAAAAATCAGTAAATTAATGAAAAATAGCTAATTTTGTCAGAAAGGGTTGAAAAAAGTTTGGAGTTGTAATTAGTTTAAAAAATGAAGTGTCGGTGTAACAGATGAGTTTTCGTCCGAAATCCTGATACTTCGAAAGAGATTGTCTAGTTTGTACACGAAGTGCATCCAGTTTTTGTCGTAACCCTCTCTAAATTTTTGCACATGCTATGTGGGTGAAATGATGATACCATGCCAAGTTTCAACCTTTTTAGAGTTCATTTTGTAGTGTTTTTTTTCAATTTCACGGTCATTTAGCTCTCGAAACAAATCAATAAATGAATGAAAAATAGCAAATTATGTCACAAAGGGTTGAAAGTTGATGACGTGGCTTTGAATGGTGCATATTGAACGCAAAAAAGTCTATAGTTGTAATGAGTTTAAAAAAATGAAGTGCCGGTGTAACAAATCAGTTTTCGTCCGAAACCCTGATACTTCGAAAGAGATTGTCCAGTTTGTACACGAAGTGCATCCAGTTTTTGCCGTAACCCTCTCTAAAGTTTTACACATGCTATGTTGGTGAAATGATGATACCATGCCAAGTTTCAACCTTTTCATAGTTCATTTTGTAGTTCTTGTCAATTTTATGGTCATTTAGCTCTGAAAACAAATCAGTAAATGAATGAAAAATAGCAAACGATGTCAAAAAGGGTTTAAAGTTGATGACATGGCTTTGAATGATGCATACTGAACGCAAAAAGTCTAAAGTTGTAATGACTTTTAAAAAATGAAGTGCCCGTGTAACAGATGAGTTTTGTTTGGGTTTTCTTCTCCGACATTTGGGTTTTGTTTGGCCAACTCGATCTATTTATCTTGTAATGGGAAGAGATACTTTGTAGTGGGTTCGATCTTACGGTGCTTAATCCCAGTGACAAAAGGGAAACCAATACGTATGTATCATTGCTACTAAGGATAAAACGATGGGTCTATCTCTACATAGATAGATCTTGTCTACATCCTGTCATCGTTCTTATTGCATTACTCCATTTCTCCATGAACTTAATACACTAGAAGCATGCTGGATAGTAGTCGATGTGTGGAGTAATAGTAGTAGATGCAGGCAGGAGTCGGTCTAATAATCTTGGACGTGATGCCTATATAATGATCATTGCCTGGATATCATCATGATTATTTGAAGTTCTATCAATTGCCTAACAGTAATTTGTTCACCCACCGTTTGCTATTTTTCTCGAGAGAAGACACTAGTGAAACCTACGGCCCCCGGGTCTTTTTCTCATATATTTGCCTTTGCGATCTACTTTTCCTTTGCATTTATTTTCAGATCTATTAAACCAAAAATACAAAAATACTTTGATGCACTTTATTTTATTTGTGATCTATTTATTCAATCTATTACAACTTTCTCCCGTCCACGCACCAATTTCTGGCGCCGTTACCCGAAAGGGATTGACAACCCTTTTGACACGTCAGGTTGTGAGTGGTTATTTGTGTGCAGGGGCCATTTACGTTGTGTTGCTTGGTTCTCCTACTGGTTCGATAACCTTGGTTTCATATCTGAGGTAAATACCTACCGCTGCTATGCTGCATCATCCCTTCCTCTTTGGGGAAATACTAATGTAGCTTCAAGCGACATCAGGCAACGTTAACGGCTAGCTCGGGCAAGGCCGCCAAGGCGGCAACGGTGGCCCCAATGGTGGCCGCGACCGCAACCCCGCCTAAGCCGACAATGGTTGGCAAGGTGGCAGGGGCAACAATGGCAACAACAGCGGTGGTGGCCATGGCAACATTCGCTGGCGCCCCTGGTGTCAAATTTGCAAAAACTGGGGGCATGAGGTCGATGATTGCCGCAAGCGCTATGACCAGGACCACAATAGTGGCTCCGCCAACTCGGCCTCCACCAACACCGTCGACTATCCTTGGGTACTGGATATTGGGGCTACGGATCATCTGACGAGTGATCTTGAACGTCTCCAGGTTCACAAGTGCTATGATGGCAAGGACCAGGTTCAGGTGGCCAATGGTGCATCTTTGTCTATTTCACACATTGGTCATTCCCGTTTACCCGGTTCATCTCTACAACTGCGCAACATCCTTCATGTTCCACACATCAGAGAGCATCTTCTTTCTATCTATCACCTTGTTTGTGATAATGACGTGTTTGTTGAGTTTCACCTTCGTCTTTTCTTTGTTAAGGACAAAGCAACCAGGTGCGTCATTCTTCAAGGTAGCAGTCGAGGGGGAGGGGGGGTCTACCCGATTCCCTTTGCTCGTGTCTCGTCCTCGTCATCTCGCCATGCTTCACCCAGTGTCCGAGTTTCGCCATCGCAATGGCATCAACGTCTAGGTCACCCTACCAATAATGTGGTCACCTCCATTGTTCGGAGCCATGATCTTCCCTGTTCTAGTTCAAATACTTCACCATTAGTGTGTGGTGCATGTCAGCGTGCTAAGATTCATCAACTACTGTATTCTACATCTTATCATGTCACTACTGTACCTCTTGAATTAACACATTTAGATGTTTGGGGTCCTGCTATTGCGTCTTCAGGGGGTACAAGTATTATTTTAGTTTTGTTGATGACTACACACGCTTCACATGGATTTATTTGCTTAAACACAAGTCTGATGTTGAGCAAGTGTTCTATAACTTTCAGGTTCATGTCGAACGCCTTTTGGATTGCAAAATCAAGGCCGTTCAGTCCGACTAGGGTGGTGAATACCACAAGCTCCATCGCTATTTTCATCGCACGGGCATCTCCCACTGTGTGTTGTATCCACATACATCTCAGCAGAACGTTATTGCCGAGCGCAAACACCCTCATTTGGTCGAGACCGGCCTAGCCTTACTGGCACTTGTCTCTCCCACTCTAGTTTTGGGATGAGGCCTTTCTTACGACATGTTATCTCATCAACCGTATGCCCACTCCAGTTCTCAACAAGGACACACCCTTGTTCCACCTGTTTCATGTTCAGCCCAATTATTCCTCTCTTAGGATTTTTGGGTGTGCTTGCTGGCATAGTCTCCGCAAGTACAATGCTCACAAGCTGGAGTTTCGTTCCAAGATGTGTATCTTCCTTGGCTATAGCCCTCTGCATAAGGGCTATAAGTGTCTTGATCACACCTCGGGTAGGATCTACATTTCTCATGATGTTGTTTTTGACGAGTCAGTTTTCCCTTACTCTAGCCCAGGTGTCTCAGTTGACATCGCTTCTATTGAGCACGCCCTCACTTTTCCATCTAATGAACCGGTTTCAGATGTCCATGTGCGGAAATACGACCTATCATATTTGTATCTGACTTGTTTTCTGCAGATGTTGCTTTAATTTCTTCCTAGGAACCCGTCGCCGCACTTGCTTCTGCCGGCGTGATCGACGTGCACGGCCCCGATGTGCATGCCACACCTCCCGAGGCTGCCTTGTTGGCCTCGCCCGTTGGCGTGACCGTGGGCCCGACCGAGTCTCCTACTGCGTCCCCCGCCTTGCCTGGGTCGGCCCAGCCCGCCTTGCCTGCTTCGGTCATCGCCGGGTCGCCAGCCGCGTCCACTGGGTTGCCGTCTCCACCTAGCTCTCCCTCGTCGCCTGCTTCGGCCCAGCCCGCCGTGTCACCCTAGCCCGTGTCGCCTGTCGCTGAAGATATTTCAGCTGCGACACCACTGGTCGGGTCTCTGTTGTCGCCTCCACCATCTACTGGCGATGCAGCTCCCGGGCACACTATGGTCACCCGTCACCACGATCATACGCGTAAGGCCAAGACATACACGGATGGCATGGTGCGGTACGACACTCGTTGACGTGCATTTTTCACCGCACCCACTTCTCATCGTGATGCTCTTGGTGAACCGGCTTGGCGTACCGCCATGTCTGAGGAATTCATGCCCTCTGTCACATGAACACATGGGTGTTGGTGCCTCGGTCTCCTGGTGTTAATGTTGTGGGTAGCAAGTGGATCTTTAAGACCAAGCATCGTCCAGATGGTTCTGTCGACAAGCACAAAGCTCGCCTTGTTGCTCGTGGTTTTACTCAACAGCAAGGGATCGACTATGGGGATACTTTCAGCCCTGTGGTAAAGCCTGCCACAGTTCACCTGGCCCTCTCTCTCGCCGTTCAGTCCGACTAGGGTGGTGAATACCACAAGCTACTTAGGACCTACTCCTCTCTCCTAGCGAAAATACCATAAAACAGATAAACCAGCCCTTCACCATAATGGAGAATGGACATAAACCTATCTCCAACTTGTGGCTTGCGCACATTCATTTTGTCTCCAATTATTTGCGTGTGCGCATTCATCACTTTGCTCCATTCTTTGATTTTGAGCCTTCCATCATTTGAAAAAATCGAGTATGTAGTATGGTAAGCCTCGGAAGGAGTTGATCGTAAGCTAACCATATGCATATCACCTTCGGTAAATAGCATGTCAGGCACAACCTGCTTCGGGAGCCTCTGTTCAAAAATGACATAGTAACATATATAGTTAGCAATGTAGTTTACTTAAGAATAATGTATGCAATGAAGTTACCATCATTAACAAAATCTTATCAAGTTTTTGGCAATGAAGTTACCATCAAGCAATTTATGGACTAGTGGCACGTATCTAGTATAATTTGGGCTGATAGAGTGACTGGTTTTGAAGGCCTCAACATCTTCTATGAATGAGACAATGACACGTCTCCGTCGTATCTACTTTTCCAAACACTTTTGCCCTTGTTTTGGACTCTAACTTGTATGATTTGAATGGAACTAACCTGGATAGACGCTGTTTTCAGCAGAATTGCCATGATGTTGTTTTATGTGCAGAAAACAAAAGTTCTCAGAATGACCTGAAACTCCACGGAATACCTTACAATAAATAATAAAAAATCCTCGCCAAAGATAAAGACCAGGGGGCCCACACCCTGTCCACGAGGGTGGGGGGCGCCCCCCCCTAGGGCGTGCCCCCCTACCTCGTGGGCCCCCCGGAGACCTACCGACTCCAACTCCAACTCTCTATATATCTGCTTTCGGGGACAAAAAATCAGAGAGAAGAAATCATCATGTTTTACGATACGGAGCCGCCGCCAAGCCCTAAAACCTCTCGGGAGGGCTGATCTGGAGTCCGTTCGGGGCTCCGGAGAGGGGAATCCGTCGCCATCGTCATCAACAACCATCCTCCATCACCAATATCATGATGCTCACCGCCGTGCGTGAGTAATTCCATTGTAGGCTTGCTGGACGGTGATGGGTTGGATGAGATTTATCATGTAATCTAGTTAGTTTTGTTAGGGTTTGATCCCTAGTATCCACTATGTTCTGAGATTGATGTTGCTATGACTTTGCTATGCTTAATGCTTGTCACTAGGGCCCGAGTGCCATGATTTCAGATCTGAACCTATTATGTTTTCATCAATATATGAGAGTTCTTGATCCTATCTTGCAAGTCTATAGTCACCTATTATTTGTTATGATCCGTTAACCCCGAAGTGACAATAATCGGGATACTTACCGGTCATGACCATAGTTTGAGGAGTTCATGTATTCACTATGTGCTAATGCTTTGTTCTGGTACTCTATTAAAAGGAGGCCTTAATATCCCTTAGTTTCCATTAGGACCCCGCTGCCACGGGAGGGTAGGACAAAAGATGTCAAGCAAGTTCTTTTTCATAAGCATGTATGACTATATTCGGAATACATGCCTACATTACATTGATGAATTGGAGCTAGTTCTGTGTCACCCTATGTTATGACTGTTACATGATGAACCGCATCCGGCATAATTATCCATTACTGATCCGATGCCTACGAGGTTTCCATATACTGGTTTACGCTTATTTACTTTCCCATCGCTATTGTTACAATACATACAAAATACCAAAAACATTACTTTGCTTTCGTTACTCTTTCGTTACCGTTACCATCACTATCATATTACTTTGCTACTAAACACTTTGCTGCAGATACTAAGTTTCCAGGTGTGGTTGAATTGACAACTCAGCTGCTAATACTTATTCTTTGGCTCCCCTTGTGTCTAATCAATAAATTTGGGTTGAATACTCTACCCTCGAAAGCTGTTGCGATCCCCAATACTTGTGGGTTATCAAGACTAATTTCTGGCGCCGTTGCCGGGGAGCATAGCTCTATTCTTTGAGTCACTTGGGATTTATGTTTGCTGGACACTATGAAGAACTTGAGAGATCCAAAAACCAAGATCTATCCCTCAACTACGAGGGGGGGTAAGGAACTGCCATCTAGCTCTGCACTTGATTCACCTTCTGTTATGAATAAGCTTGCGACACCTAAACTTGCTTCTGCTATTCGTTCTGATATGTCACATGTTATTGATGATGCCACTTCTGCTATGCATGATACTTATGATGAAACTACCTCTATGCCCGATACTACTATGCCACTTAGTGATTTTCTCGATGAACAACTTGCTAGGGCTAGAGAAATTGAAAATATTGAATCTGATTATGAAGATGAAAGTGATGATGAAGAATCACTTGTTATTCCTGAGGGTTATTTATTTGATCAAGAAGCTTCTTTAGCTATTTTAGCTTGCAAATATAGATATGAACTCAAAAGGTTATTAGCTAAATGGAATAAGCAATCTCCAAATGCTAGGATGAAACCTGACCATGCTTTTGCTACTTCACCTATCTTTGTTGCTGATAAGGATTATGAATTCTCTGTTGATCCTGATATAATTACTTTGGTTGAATCTGATCCTTTTCATGGCTATGAATCTGAAACTGTTGTGGCACATCTTACTAAATTAAATGATATAGCCACCCTGTTCACCAATGATGAGAGATCTCGCTACTTTTATATCCTCAAAATATTTCTGTTCTCATTAAAGGGTGATGCTAAGATATGGTTTAATTCTCTTGATCCTGGTTGTGTGCGTAGCCCCCAGGATATGATTTACTACTTCTCTGCTAAATATTTCCCTGCTCATAAGAAACAAGCTGCTTTAAAGGAAATATACAACTTTGTGCAAATTAAAGAAGAGAGTCTCCCACAAGCTTGGGGGGAGGCTTCTCAAGTTACTTAATGCTTTGCCTGATCATCCTCTTAAGAAAAATGAAATACTTGATATCTTTTATAATGGGCTAACTGATGCTTCCAGAGATTACCTGGATAGTTGTGCTGGTTCTCTTTTCAGGGAAAGAACACCGGATGAAGCTGAAATCTTATTGCATAATATGTTGACAAATGAAAATAATTGGGCACGTCCTGAGCCAGCTCCTGAGCCAGCTCCTGCTCCAGTTAATGAGCCTATTCCTAAACCAACTCCGAAGAAGAGAGGTATTCTATTTCTCAGTCCCGAAGATATGCAAGAGGCAAAGAAATCTATGAAAGAAAAAGGTATTAAAGCAGAAGATGTTAAAAATTTACCTCCTATTGAGGAAATACAAGGTCTTAATTTACCGCTTGTTGAAGAAACATATGATCTTAATCCTTTATTTATTGAAGAACCTCCAGACCTCGATAACCCGACATAGGTAGTAAAGGTAAATTCTCTCTATAGATATGATAAAGTTGAAATCCCTCCTACTAAAATTGCTAGTCAGTGCTTAGATGAGTTCGATAATTTTATGTTTAAGCAAGAAGACTTCAATGCTTATTTTGGTAGACAATTAAAACAAGATGCTGATATGATTAAATACTTGGGTGATTATATGGCTAATATTAGAGGTGAACTTAAACTTGTTAGCAAACATGCTTCTATGGTTACCACTCAAGTAGAACAAGTACTTAAATCTCAAAAAGAATTGCTCGATGAGATGAATAACAAGAAAAATGATTATGCTGTTAGAGTGGCTACTAGAACTAGTAGAATGACTCGGGAACCTTTGTATCCTGAAGGCCACCCTAAGAGAATTGAGCAAGATTCTCAGAGAAATAAAATTGATGCACCTAGTTCTTCTAAAAAGAAGAAAAAGAAAAATGATAGAACTGTGCAAACTTCTAGTGAACCTATTGCCGAACCACCTGATAATCCAAATGATATCTCTATGTCTGATGCTGAAACACAATCTGGCAATGAACATGAACCTAATGAAAATTTTAATAATAATGTTCATGATGATGCTCAACCTAGTAATGATAATGATGTAGAAATGGAATCTGCTGTTGATCTTGATAACCCACAATCAAAGAATCAACGTTATGATAAGAAAGATTTTGTTGCTAGAAAACATGGTAAAGAAAGATAACCTTGGGTTAGAAACCCATGCCTTTTCCTACAAAACCATCCAAGAAAAAGGATGATGAGGATTTTGAGCGCTTTGCTGAAATGATTATTTTTGCGTATGCGATTGACTGATATGCTCAAAATGAATCCTTATGCTAAGTACATGAAAGATATTGTTACAAATAAAAGAAAGATACCGGAAGCTGAAATTTCCACCATGCTTGCTAATTATACTTTTAAGGGTGGAATACCAAAGAAACTTAGAGATCCATGAGTACCTACTATACCATGCTCCATTAAAAGAAACTATGTTAAAACTGCTTTATGTGATCTTGGAGCCGGTGATAGTGTTATGCATCTCTCTTTATATCGTAGACTTGACTTGAATAAGTTGACACCTACCGAAATATCTTTGCAAATGGATGATAAATCAACTGCTATACCTCTCGATATTTGTGAGGATGTGCCTGTTGTGGTTGCAAACGTTACTATTTTAACAGACTTTGTTATTCTTGATATTCCTGAAGACGATAGTATGTCTATTATTCTTGGAAGACCTTTTCTTAATACTGCAGGGGCTGTTATTGATTGCAACAAAGGCAATGTCACTTTTCATGTTAATGGTAATGAGCATATGGTACACTTTCCAAGGAAACAACCGCAAGTTCATAGTATCAATTCTATCGGAAAAATTCCATCGATTATATTGGGAGGTTTTGAATTTCCTCTTCCTACTGTTAAGAAGAAATATGATATACTTATTATTGGGGATGTGCATATCCCCGTTGAGGTAACTTAGTGTTATTCGAAATTTCTCCGTTTTCATGTTATTCGGCATGAGTTTGTTAACAAGACTTGATCAACCTTGTTAGCGGATTCCTTTTGATGAGCATGAGGTGGATGAAACTAGAAGCACAACCTTCTGTACTCTCTCTATACTTTCTGTTATTTAGTTGAAATAAAGTAAAAATAGTATTTTTCTGTCAGTTTCCTGATTTATGCATGCAATATAAAAATGTCCTGAAAATAAAAGTCCTTAGAATGACATGCCAATTTTATATGAATTTTTCGGGAGTATTTGAGGATTTATGGTGCAAAAATTACCGCGGGGGGAGCTGCCACCTGGCCACGAGGGTGGAGGGCGCGCACCCCTACCTCGTGGGACCACGGTGGCCCTCCTCCACTTATTCCTGCACCCACACACTTCATATTCCTCCCACAAACATGAAAAACCAATTCAAGCACAAGTTCCAGCCCTCGTTGCTGCCATTTTCGATCTCCTCGTTCAAAGCACCTCTCACAAAACTGCTTGGGGAGATTGTTCCTTGGTATGTGACTCCTCCATTGGTCCAATTAGTTTTTGTTCTAGTGCTTTATTCATTGCAAATCTTTGCTGCTTAGGTGACCATGTTCTTGATCTTGCATGTCAAATTTATATGGTCAAAAGTAGTTTTGATGCATGATATAGGCCCTAGGCACTTGTAGGAGTAGTTGCTATCAATATTATTGAGTTTGGTTTACTTTTATTTTGAAGTTACTAAAAAAATTCAGATTTTTTCAGAGGAAGAAAATACTTAGGAAAATGTTCCAAGGTGGTTCTTCAAGGAAGCAATGACCCAGGCTTGCAATGCGTGATGCTGACGAAGAGCCACCAATAGACGCTCCAGTGCGTCCTTGTGAGTGGCCTTCTGAAAATTTTATGGATCGAGCGGGAATAAAAGAAGAATTTAACGCATATTTGCGTAATGCCAGTCTTGAGGACTTTGAGGCAGACAAATGCCCCTAGTATTATGATCTCACAAGCTCTTTTGTGAGGAGGTTTGAGTATTCATCTTTGCATAATTCTCCTTCAGTCATGTTTGATCTTTATGACAAATCTTATACCATGGACTTAGAGGATCTCACTTTTGCTTGCAAACTTCCACAATGGGGTAGTGTTAGGGATCCCCCTAAATCTGAATTTAGAAACTTTCTTGCTAGTATAACTGTAGGGGAATCTAGAGATATAACGCAAGCTACCATAGGGAGCATTCACTTTCCTGCTATACATTATTTTGCTCGCTTCATAGGTAGGTGCATAAATGCTAAGGATGAAGCATGTCACATGTGTGTCCCTGACCTTAGCATTCTCAGGAGTGCTGTGTCAGGAGACCAATCTTATCATATGGGAGCCATTGTAGCTCGTAGGTTGCATCATAATAGATATAATGGAGATTTCTTTGGAGGAATTTATGCAACCCGCTTAGCTAAATTTCTTGAGATAGATGTTTGTGAAGGAGACATTGAGTTGCCTCCTGCTTATTTAGATTTTGATTCTATGGTTTCTCACCAGTTTGTTGAGAGGACTAAGCCACCTCTCCATTTTCGATTAATCTTTAACAAACGACATGTTGTCCGTATTACTCTCCCTGCTCCTGCTTTCTTTGATTACCAGGCAATACAGAAGAACCAGATCGTGATGATGTGGAGGGATTTATTGACACTATCACCGTAGGGGAAACAAGGAAGGTTTCTGATGCACGAATCACTAGCATACACTTTCCTGTTTTACGTTATTTTGCATTATTTTCTAGTCGTTGCTTAATTGGTCGCGGAAACTGTGGAAACCTGAGTATCCCTGATATTATCATTTTGCACCACGGCTTATACGGTGATAACACTTTTAGTATGGGCGGCATTATTGCTAGACGGTTAAGTATGAACCGTACTATGGGTCCCGTCTTTGGAGGCATTTATGCTACACGCCTAGCTGCATATTTTAACATACCTATTAGGCATTATGAGAAGAAAGAAAAGGTGCTGCCTCGTGTTTATTTAGAGTATAAAAGTATGGTGGCACATGATTTTATTGTTAAGAATAGTGAAGGAGAGCTTAAATATCAATTGTTCTTTAATAAACATCATCCTGAGACTATTACCTTGCCTGCTCCTTCTTTGTTTGATTTGATTGTAGGCACGTACCTTGTTACGTTGGCGGCTATTCACGCCTACCGGAACCCTGCACCAGCCCCGGAACCGGAACCACAAGAGGAGCCTCCACGACAGTCTGTTTATTCTTGGGATCCGGAGGTGGCTGTCAGCCAATGGCAGTCAGAGTCTTCTTCATCACAGTACGACCCCAACTATTCTTCGTCGCAGTACGACACCAGCTACACCTACGGGTATCCGCCAGGCTATCCCTGGCAATAAACCAACTTAGGCCAAAAGCCTAAGCTTGGGGGAGTATGTATTTCCCACCGACATTATATTCATGTTCACACACTCATTGCTAGATGTCGGTGTCATACTTTTTCATTGTATTATCCATGCTAGTTTAAATTCCTTTTTATACTTTCTTCTTGTGTGTTTAATAAACCTTAAGAAAAACCAAAAAAATTAGTTGTAGCTTTTAATTAATTTACTTTCCATGCTTGTAGTAGTAATTAAAAATAAAACCCAAAAATATTTCCCGTTCTTCTTTTGCTTGTTGGGAGCTTTCCCGTGTAAATAGTTTTATTTCTGTTCTTTTCTTTGGGGGTCAGTAGGAGAAGACCATGATTAAATTGTTGAAGTGGCTCTTATATGCTTTATTTTTAATTTAACCAAGAGCCCATATTGCTTTGTCTTCTTCTGTTTACTGAATGCTTGTAGATTCCAGCTTAGTCCGATGCATGTGCACTCTTATTATTATTCACATCATTCGATTGTGCAAGTGAAAGGCAATTATGATGGTATATGATGGACTGACTGAGATGAGAAAAACTGGTATGAACTTGACCTCTTTTGTTTTTGTAAATATGATGAGTTCATCGTTCTTGATTCAGCTTGTTATGAATAAACATGTTTGCAATGAAAATTAGAGATCATGGTTGCTTGTGCCATGTTTGATTAGCTATGAGTTATAATGGTTTACCTTGCGTGCCAACATGCTATTGAGATGGTTATGATGTGGTATGATGGGGTGGTATCCTCTTTTGAATGATTTAAGTGACTTGACTTGGCACATGTTCACGCATGTAGTTGAAACAAATCAATATAGCCTTCACGATATTTATGTTCATGGTGGATTATATCCTACTCATGCTTGCATCCAATGTTTATTAATTTTAATGCATGTACATGACTGTTGTCGCTCTCTAGTTAGTCGCTTCCCAGTCTTTTGCTAGCCTTCACCTATACTAAGCGGGAATACTGCTTGTGCATCCAATCTCTTAAACCCCAAAGTTATTCCAGATGAGTCCACTATACCTTCCTATATGCGGTATCTACCTGTCGTTCCAAGTAAATTTGTATGTGCCAAACTCTAAACCTTCAAATAATCATTCTGTTTTGTATGCTCGAATAGCTCATGTATCAACTAGGGATGCCTGTATCTTCCATGCTAGGCGAGTTATTCTAAAGAGGAGTGGACTCCGCTCCTCACTCACGAGAAAATGGCTGGTCACCGAGATGCCCAGTCCCATGCTCTATGCAAACTAAATAAAAATAATTGCAAACCAAAACTCCCCCTGGGACTGTTGATAGTTGGAGGCACTCGTTGTTTCGAGCAAGCCATGGATTGATGTTTGTTGGTGGAGGGGGAGTATAAACTTTACCATTCTGTTTGGGAACCACCTATAATGTGTGTAGCATGGAAGATATCGCCATCTCTCGGTTGTTGTGTTGACAATGAAAGTATACCTCTCAAAATATTAATTATCTCTATTTCAAAACCGAGCTCTGGCACCTCTACAAATCTCTGCTTCCCTCTGCGAAGAGCCTATCCATTTACTTTTATGTTGAGTCATCACCCTCTTATTAAAAGCACTAGCTGGAGAGCGCAACTGCCATTTGCATTCATCATTGTTAATTTATATTGGGTGTGACTATGATTGGATCTCTTTTACCATGAATTACAATGTCTAGTCAGTCCTTGATCTTTAAAGGTGCTCTACATTTATGTTTTGCGGTCTCAGAAAGGGCTAGCGAGATACCATCTTTTTAATTATATCATATTATGATTGTTTTGAGAAAGTGTTGTTATCCGAAATTTATTATTATCGCTCACTAGTTGATTATGCTATTAATATGAGTAAATATGAGACCTGAGAATTATTGCAGATGTGCTTAGTCATGATCTTTGCTGAAAACTTGAATGCTGACTTGACATATTTACAACAACAAGAGCAAACAGAGTTTGTAAAAGTTTTTCTTTATTTCTTTCAGTTTTTCAACTGAATTGCTTGAGGACAAGAAATGGTTTAAGCTTGGGGGAGTTGATACTGTTGGGGATCGTAGCAGAAATTTAAAATTTTCTACGCATCACCAAGATCAATCTATGGAGTAATCTAGCAACGAGGGGAAGTAGAGTGCATCTACATACCCTTGTAGATCGCTAAGCGGAAGCGTTCAAGTGAACGGGGTTGATGGAGTCGTACTCGTCGTGATCCAAATCACCGATGATCCTAGCGCCGAACGGACGACCCATCCGCGTTCAACACACGTACGGTCGGGAGACGTCTCCTCCTTCTTGATCCAGCAAGGGAAGAGGAGAGGTTGAGGGAGAACTCCAACAGCACGACGGCATGGTGGCAATGGAGCTCGTGGTTCTCCGGCAGGGCTTCGCCAAGCACTACGGAGGAGGATGAGGTGTTGGAGGAGGAAGAGGGCTGCGCCAGGGGAAGGGTGCGGCTGCCCTCTCTCTCCCTCACTATATATAGGGGGGAAGGGAGGAGGGGGAGGCGCCCTAGGGTTCCCTAGGGGAGGGGCGGCGGCCATAGGGGAAACCCTAGATGGGTTTGGGCGCCCCAACCCCCTAGGAAACTTGCCCCCCAAGCCGGGAGGGGCGGCTGCCCTAGCGGTGGCGCCCCCACCTCCCCTGGTTTTTTTGAGACAACTCTCCTGGTTAAGTGAGATGGGGTGGGAGGGGCGCTCAGCCCCTTAGTGGGCTGATGTGCCCTCTCCCCTTGGCCCATAAGGCCCCCCAACGCTTGTCGGGGCCTCCAAAACCCCTTTCGGACACGCTGGTCATCACCTGGTACCCCCGGAACAATTCCGGACTCCAATACCCTTCGTCCAATATACCGATCTTCACCTCCGGACCATTCCGGAGCTCCTCGTCATGTCCGGGATCTCATCCGGGACTCCGAACAACCTTCGGTAACCACATACTATTTCCCATAACAACTCTAGCATCACCGAACCTTCAGTGTGTAGACCCTACGGGTTCGGGAACCATGCAGACATGACCGAGACAACTCTCCGACCAATAACCAACAGTGGTATCTGGATACCCATGTTGGCTCCCACATGTTCCACGATGATCTCATCGGATGAACCATGATATCGAGGATTCAATCAATCCCGCATTCAATTCCCTTTGTCCAGCGGTATTGTACTTGCTCGAGATTCGATCGTCGGTATCCCGATACCTTGTTCAATCTCGTTACCGGCAAGTCTCTTTACTCGTTCTGTAACACATCATCCCGTGATACACTCCTTGGTCACATTGTGCACATTATGATGATGTTCTACCGAGTGGGCCCAGAGATACCTCTTCGTCACACAGAGTGACAAATCCCAGTCTCGATTCGTGCCAACCCAATAGACACTTTTGGAGATACCTGTAGTGTACCTTTATAGCCACCCAGTTACGTTGTGACGTTTGGTACACCCAAAGCATTCCTATGGTATCCGGGAGTTGCACAATCTCATGGTCTAAGGAAATGATACTTGACATTAGAAAAGCTTTAGCATACGAACTACACTATCTTTGTGCTAGGCTTAGGATTGGGTCTTGTCCATCACATCATTCTCCTAATGATGTGATCCCGTTATCAACGACGTCCAATGTCCATGGTCAAGAAACCGTAACCATCTATTGATCAACGAGCTAGCCAACTAGAGGCTTACTAGGGACATGGTGTTGTCTATGTATCCGCACATGTATCTGAGTTTCCTATCAATACAATTCTAGCATGGATAATAAACGATTATCATGAACAATGAAATATAATATAATAATAACTAATTTATTATTGCCTCTAGGGCATATTTCCAACAGTCTCCCACTTGCACTAGAGTCAGTAATCTAGTTCACATCGCCATGTGATTAACACTCATAGGTCACATCGCCATGTGACCAACATCCAAGAGTCTACTAGACTCAATGATCTAGTTCACATCACTATGTGATAAACACTCAAAGAGTTCTGGGTTTGATCATGTTATGCTTGTGAGAGAGGTTGTATTCAACGGGTCTTGCCATATTCAGATCCCTATGTATTTCGCAAAACTTTATATCGTAGAAGTTGCTGCCACGTTCCACTTGGAGCTATTCCAAATTGTTGCTCCATTATACGTATCCGGTATCTCTACTCAGAGCTATCCGGATAGGTGTTAAGCTTGCATCGACGTAACTCTTTACGTCGAACTCTTTATCACCTCCATAACCGAGAAATATTTCCTTATTCCTCTAAGGATAATTTTGACCGCTATCTGGTGATCTACTCCCAGATCACCTTGGTACCCTCCTGCCAGACATGTGGCAAGGCACACATCAGGTGCGGTACTTCAGCATGGCATACCGTATAGAGCCTATGACAAAAGCATAGGGGACGACCTTCGTCCTTTCTCTTTCTTATGCCGTGGTAAAGCTTTGAGTCTTACTCAACTTCACACCTTACAACTCAGGTAAGAACCCCTTCTTTGACTGATCTATTTTGAACTCCTTCAAAAACATGTCAAGGTGTGCATTCTTTGAAAGTACCATCAGGCGTCTTGATCCATCTCTATAGATCTTGATGCCCAATATGTAAGCAGCTTTATCCAGATCTTCCTTTGAAAAACACTCTTCAAACAACCGTTTATGCTTTCCAGAAATTCTACATTATTTCGGATCAACAATATGTCATCCACATATACTTATCAGAAATGTTGTAGTGCTCCCACTCACTTTCTTGTAAATACAAGTTTCTAGCAAACATTGTATAAACCTAAAAGCTTTGATCACTCCATCAAAACATATATTCCGATTCGAAGATGCTTGCTCTAGTCCATAGAAGGATTGCTGGAGCCAGCATACCTTTTAGCATCCTTAGGATCGACAAAACCTTTTATTGTATCACATACAACTTTTCTTACGAAAACTGGTAAGAAAACTTGTTTTGACATCCATCTGTAAGATTTCATAATCGAAAAATACAGCTAATGCTATCATGATTCTGACGGACTTAAGCATCGCTACGGGTGAGAAATTCTCACCGTAGTCAACTCCTTGAACTTGTGAAAAGACTCTTTCCCACAAGTCGAGCTTCATAGACGGTAACATTACCGCCCACATCCATCTTGTTCTTAAAGATCCATTTATCTCAATGGCTTGCCGATCATCGGGCAAGTCCACCAAAGTCCATACTTTGTTCTGATATATGGATCCTATCTCGGATTTCATGGCTTCTAACCATTTGTCGGAATACGGGCCCACCATCGCTTCTCCATAGCTCGTAGGTTCATTGTTGTCTAACAACATGATATCTAAGACAGGATTACCGTACCACTTAGGAGTAGTACATATCCTTGTCGACCTACGAGGTTCGATAGCAACTTGATCCGAAGCTTCATGATCACTATCATTAACTTCCTATTCAATAGACGTAGGCGCCACAGAAAACATCTTTCTGTGTTGCATCACTCCCTGGTTGAAGTAAAGGTTCGACAACCTCATCAAGTTCTATCTTCCTCCCACTCAATTCTTTCGAGAGAAACTCCTTCTCGAGAAAGGACCCGTTCTTAGCAACAAACAATTTGCCCTCGGATCTGAGATAGAAGGTATACCCTACTATCACCTTTGGGTATCCTATGAAGATGTGGTTGTCCGCTTTGGGTTCGAGCTTCTCCGGCTGAAGCCTTAAGCATCGCAGCCCCAAACATTAAGAAACGACAACTTTGGTTTCTTGCCAAACCAATGTTCATACGACGCCGTCTCAACGGACTTAGATGGTGTCCTATCTAAAGTGAATGCAGCTATCTCTAACGCGTAACCTCAAAATGAAAACGGTAGATTGATAAGAGACATCATAGATCACACCATATCTCATAAGGTTTGATTACGACGTCCGGACACACCATAACCCAGTGGTGTTCCAGGTGGCTTCAACTGTGAAACAATTCCACAATGTCTTGAGTGTTTGCCAAACTCATAACTCAGATATTCTCATTGATCAGATCGTAGGAATTTGATCTTCTTGTTATGATGATTCTTAACTTCACTCTGAAATCGCTTGAACTTTTCAAATGTTTCAGACTTGTGCTTCATTAAGTAAATATACCTATATCTACTCAAATCGTCAGTGAAGATGAGAAAATAGCGATATCCACCGCACGCTTCAATTCTCATTGGATCACACGCATCAGCATGTATGATTTCCAAAAAGTCACTTGCCCGTTTCATTGTACCTAAAAGCGGGGTCTTAGTCATCCTGCCCATGAGGCATGGCTCGCATGTGTCAAGCGATTCAAAATCAAGTGACTCCAAACATCCATCGACATGGAGTTTCTTCATGCATCTTACGCCAATATGACCTAAGCGGCAGTGCCACGATAAAGTGGTACTATCATTATTAACTCTACATCTTTTGGCGTGAACATGAGTATTACCACGACTGAGATTCAATGAACCATTCACATAGGGTGCATGACCATGAAAGGTATCATTCATGTAAACAGAATAACCATTATTCTCTAACTTAAATGAATGACCGTATTGCAATGAACATGATCTAATCATATTCATGCTCAACGTAGACACCTGATAACATTTATCTAGGTTCAATACTAATCCCGAAGGCAGATGGAGCGTGCGATGGTGATTCATCAACTTTGGAAACACTTCCAACACACATCGGCACCTCGCCCTTAGCCAGTCTCCGTTTAGTCCGTAGCTTTTGCTTCAAGTCACCAGTAATAGCAACTGAACCGGTATCCAATACCCAGGTGCTACCAGGAGTACTAGCGAGGTACACATTAATAACACGTATATACTTTGTTGAAGTTGCCAGCCTTCTTATCTACCATGCATTTGGGGTAATTCCGCTACCAGTGACCGTTCCCCTTACAATAGAAGCACTTAGTCTCGGGTTTGGGTTCAACCTTGGGTTCCTTTACTGGAGCGGCAACTGGTTTGCCATCCATGAAGTTTCCCTTCTAGCCCTTGCCCTTCTTGAAATCAGTGGTCTTGTTAAACCATCAACACTTGATGCTCCTTCTTGATTTCTACCTTTTACGGTCTTAAGCACCGCGAACAGCTCCGGGATCAACTCCATCCCTTGCATGTCATAGTTCATCACAAAGATCTAGTAGCTTAGTGATAGTGGCTAGAGAACTCTATCAATCACTATCTTATCTAGAAGTTTAACTCCCACTTGATTTAAGTGATTGTAGCACCCAGACATTCTGAGCACATCCTCACTAGCTGAGCTTGTTGGCTAAAGAACTTGTCAGAGGTCTCACACCTCTCAACACGGGCATGAGCCTGAAATCCCAATCTCAGCTCTTGGAACATCTCATATGTCTTATGGCATTCAAAACATCATTGGAATCCCGACTCTAAGCCGTAAAGTATGGTGCACTAAACTATCAAGTAGTCATCAGGATGTGTCTGTCAGGTGTTCACAACATCCACAGACGACGTTGTAGGGGTTTGCACATCGAGCGGTGCATCAAAGACATACTCCTCGGACTACAGACCTAGTCCGCATCATTGCTTACAATATCTTTCAACTTAATCTTTCTCTAGGAACGTATTGAAACAGGGAGCTACAACGTGAGCTATTTATATACAACATATTTGCAAAGACAATTTAGACTATGTTCATGATAATTGAGTTCATCTAATCAAATTATTTAATGAACTCCCACTCAGATAGACATCCCTCTAGTCATCTAAGTGAAACATGATCCGAGTTAACTAGGCCGTGTCCGATCATCACGTGAGACGGACTAGCCAACATCGGTGAACATCTTCATGTTGATCGTATCTTCTATACGACTCATGCTCGACCTTTCGGTCTTCCGTGTTCCGAGGCCATGTCTGTACATGCTAGGCTCGTCAAGTCAACCTAAGTGTATTACGTGTGTAAATCTGGCTTACACCCGTTGTATTCGAACGCTAGAATCTATCACACCCGATCATCACGTGGTGCTTCGAAACGACGAACCTTCGCAACGGTGCACAGTTAGGGGGACCACTTTCTTGAAATTATTGCGGGGGATCATCTTATTTAAGCTACCGTCGTTCTAAGCAAATAAGATGTAAAACATGATAAACATCACATGCAACCAAATAGTGACATGATATGGCCAATATCATTTTGCTCCTTTTGATCTCCATCTTCGGGGCTCCATGATCATCGTTGTCACCGGCATGACACCATGATCTCCATCATCATGATCTCCATCATCGTGTCTTCTTGAAGTTGTCTCATCATCTATTACTTCTACTACTATGGCTAACGCTTTAGCAATAAAGTAAAGTAATTACATGACATTTATGTTGACACGCAGGTCATAAATAAATTAAGACAACTCCTATGGCTCCTGCCGGTTGTCATACTCATTGACATGCAAGTCGTGATTCCTATTACAAGAACATGATCAATCTCATACATCACATATATCATTCATCACCTCCTTTTGGCCATATCACATCACAAGGCATATGCTGCAAAAACAAGTTAGACGTCTTCTAATTGTTGTTGCAAGTTTTTACGTGGCTGCTATAGGTTTCTAGCAAGAATGTTTCTTACCTACGCGAAAACCACAACGTGATATGCCAATTTCTATTTACCCTTCATAAGGACCCTTTTCATCGAATCTGATCCGACTAAAGTGGGAGAGATAGACACCCGCTAGCCACCTTATGCAACTAGTGCATGTCAGTCGGTGGAACCAGTCTCACGTAAGAGTACGTGTAAGGTTGGTCCGGGCCGCTTCATCCCATGATGCCGCCGAATCAAGATAAGACTAGTAACGGCAAGCAAATTGACAAAATCGACGCCCACAAAAACTTGTGTTCTACTCGTGCATAGAAACTACGCATAGACCTGGCTCATGATGCCACTGTAGGGGATCGTAGCAGAAATTTAAAATTTTCTACGCATCACCAAGATCAATCTATGGAGTAATCTAGCAACGAGGGGAAGGAGAGTGCATCTACATACCCTTGTAGATCGCTAAGCGGAAGCGTTCAAGTGAACGGGGTTGATGGAGTCGTACTCGTCGTGATCCAAATCACCGATGATCCTAGCGCCGAACGGACGACACCTCCGCGTTCAACACACGTACGGTTGGGAGATGTCTCCTCCTTCTTGATCCATCAAGGGGAGAGGAGAAGTTGAGGGAGAACTCCAACAACACGACGGCATGGTGGCAATGGAGCTCGTGGTTCTCCGGCAGGGCTTCGCCAAGCACTACGGAGGAGGATGAGGTGTTGGAGGAGGAAGAGGGCTGCGCCAGGGGAAGGGTGCGGCTGCCCTCTCTCTCCCTCACTATATATAGGGGGAAGGGAGGACGGGGAGGCGCCCTAGGGTTCCCTAGGGGAGGGGCGGCGGCCATAGGGGAAACCCTAGATGGGTTTGGGCGCCCCAACCCCCTAGGAAACTTGCCCCCCAAGCCGGGAGGGGCGGCTGCCCTAGGGGTGGCGCCCCCACCTCTCTTGGTTACGTGAGATGGGGTGGGAGGGGCGCTCAGCCCCTTAGTGGGCTGATGTGCCCTCTCCCCTTGCCCATAAGGCCCCCCAACGCTTGCCGGGGCCTGCGAAACCCCTTTTGGACACGCTGGTCATCACCTGGTACCCCCGGAACAATTCCGGACTCCAATACCCTTCGTCCAATATACCAATCTTCACCTCCAGACCATTCCGGAGCTCCTCGTCATGTCCGGGATCTCATCCGGGACTCCGAACAACCTTCGGTAACCACATACTATTTCCCATAACAACTCTACCGTCACCGAACCTTAAGTGTGTAGACCCTACGAGTTCGGGAACCATGCAGACATGACCGAGACAACTCTCCGGCCAATAACCAACAGCGGGATCTGGATACCCATGTTGGCTCCCACATGTTCCATGATGATCTCATCGGATGAACCACGATGTCGAGGATTCAATCAATCCCGTATTCAATTCCCTTTGTCCAGCGGTATTGTACTTGCCCGAGATTCGATCGTCGGTATCTCGATACCTTGTTCAATCTCGTTACCGGCAAGTCTCTTTACTCGTTCCGTAACACATTATTCCGTGATCAACTCCTTGGTCACATTGTGCACATTATGATGATGTTCTACCGAGTGGGCCCAGAGATACCTCTCCATCACACAGAGTGACAAATCCTAGTCTCGATTCGTGCCAACCCAACAGACACTTTCGGAGATACCTGTAGTGTACCTTTATAGCCATCCAGTTAGGTTGTGACGTTTGGTACACCCAAAGCATTCCTACGGTATCCGGGAGTTGCACAATCTCATGGTCTAAGGAAATGATACTTGACATTAGAAAAGCTTTAGCATACGAACTACACGATCTTTGTGCTAGGCTTAGGATTGGGTCTTGTCCATCACATCATTCTCCTAATGATGTGATCCCGTTATCAACGACATCCAATGTCCATGGTCAGGAAACCGTAACCATCTATTGATCAACGAGCTAGTCAACTAGAGGCTTACTAGGGACATGGTGTTGTCTATGTATCCACACATGTATCTGAGTTTCCTATCAATACAATTCTAGCATGGATAATAAATGATTATCATGAACATTGAAATATAATATAATAATGACTAATTTATTATTGCCTCTAGGGCATATTTCCAACAGATACTTCTCCATCGTATCTACTTTTCCAAACACTTTTGCCCTTGTTTTGGACTCTAACTTGTATGATTTGAATGGAACTAACCCGGACTAACGCTGTTTTCAGCGGAATTGCCATGATGTTGTCTTATGTGCACAAAACAAAATTTCTCAGAATGACCTGAAACTCCACGGAATACCTTACAATAAATAATAAAAAATCCTCGCCGAAGATGAAGACCAGGGGGCCCACACCCTATCCACGAGGGTGGGGGGCGCCCCCCCTAGGGCGCGCCCCCCTACCTCGTGGGCCCCCTCGAGACATCCCGACTCCAACTCCAACTCTATATATATCTGCTTTCGGGGAGAAAAAAATCAGAGAGAAGAAATCATCACGTTTTACGATAAGGAGCCGCCGCCAAGCCCTAAAACCTCTCGGGAGGGTTGATCTGGAGTCCGTTCGGGACTCCGGAGAGGGGAATCCGTCGCCATCGTCATCATCAACCATCCTCCATCACCAATATCATGATGCTCACCGCCGTGCGTGAGTAATTCCATCGTAGGCTTGCTAGACGGTGATGGGTTGGATGAGATTTATCATGTAATCGAGTTAGTTTTGTTAGGGTTTGATCCCCAATATCCACTATGTTCTGAGATTGATGTTGCTATGACTTTGCTATGCTTAATGCTTGTCACTAGGGCCCGAGTGCCATGATTTCAGATCCGAACCTATTATGTTTTCATCAATATATGAGAGTTCTAGATCCTATCTTGCAAGTCTATAGTCACCTACTATGTGTTATGGTCCGGCAACCCCGAAGTGACAATAATCGGGATACTTACCGGTGATGACCATAGTTTGAGGAGTTCATGTATTCACTATGTGCTAATGCTTTGTTCCGGTTCTCTATTAAAAGGAGGCCTTAATATCCCTAAGTTTCCAATAGGACCCCGCTGCCACGGAAGGGTAGGACAAAAGATGTCATGCAAGTTCTTTTCCATAAGCACGTATGACTATGTACGGAATACATGCCTACATTACATTGACGAATTGGAGCTAGTTCTGTGTCACCCTATGTTATGACTGTTACATGATGAACCGCATCCGGCATAATTATCCATCACTGATCCGGTGCCTACGAGTTTTCCATATACTGGTTTATGTTTATTTACTTTTCCGCTGCTACTGTTACAATCACTACAAAATACCAAAAACATTACTTTTGCTGTCTTTAATTTTGGTGCCACTACCACCACTATCATATTACTTTGCTACTAAACACTTTGCTGCAGATACTAAGTTTCCAGGTGTGATTGAATTGACAACTCAGCTGCTAATACTTGAGAATATTCTTTGGCTCCCCTTGTGTCGAATCAATAAATTTGGGTTGAATACTCTACCCTCAAAAGTTGTTGCGATTCCCTATACTTGTGGGTTATCAAGACTAATTTCTGGCGCCATTACCGGGGAGCATAGTTCTATTCTTTGAGTCACTTGGGATTTATATCTGCTTATCACTATGAAGAACTTGAGAGATCCAAAAACCAAGATCTATCCCTCAACTACGAGGGGAGGTAAGGAACTGCCATCTAGCTCCGCACTTGATTCACCTTCTGTTATGAGTAAGTTTGCGACACCTACATCTACTTCTGCTATTCGTTCTGATATGTCGCATGTTATTGATGATGCCACTTCTGCTATGCATGATACTTATGATGAAACTGCTTCTATGTCTGATACTACTGTGCCTCTTAGTGAATTTCTTGATGAACAAATTGCTAGGGATAGAGAAAAAAAAATTATTGAATCTGAATACGATGATGATAGTGATGATGAAAACATGGCTGTTATTCCTAAAGGTTATCTTTTTGATAAGGAGTCTTCTGCCACTATTTTCGCTTGCAAGGATAGATATGAGCTTAAGAGGTTATTAATTAAATGGAACAAAGAATCACTTAGAGATAAAATGAGACCCGACCCTGCTTTTGCTACTTCACTTATATGTGTTCCTAATAAAGATTATGAATTCTCTGTTGATCCTGATATAATTACTTTGGTTGAATCTGATCCGTTTTATGGCTATGAATCTGAAACTGCTGTGGCACATCTCACTAAGTTAAATGATATAGCTGCCCTGTTCACAAATAATGAGAGATCACGTTACCTCTATTTACTCAAAATATTTCCGTTCTCATTAAAGGGTGATGCTAAGATATGGTTTAATTCTCTTGATCCTGGTTGTGTGCGTAGTCCCCAGGATATGATTAATATTTCCGTTCTCATTAAAGGGTGATGCTAAGATATGGTTTAATTCTCTTGATCCTGGTTGTGTGCGTAGTCCCCAGGATATGATTTATTACTTCTCTGCTAAATATTTCCCTGCTCATAAGAAACAAGCTGCTTCGAGGGAAATATACAACTTTGTGCAAATTAAAGAAGAGAGTCTCCCACAAGCTTGGGGGAGGCTTCTCAAGTTACTTAATGCTTTGCCTGATCATCCTCTTAAGAAACCCAAAATACTTGATATCTTTTATAATGGACTAACCGATGCTTCCAGAGATTACCTGGATAGTTGTGTTGGTTCTCTTTTTAGGGAAAGAACACCAGATGAAGCTGAAATGTTATTGAATAATATGTTGACAAATGAAAATAATTGGGCACCTCCTGAGCCACCTCCTGAGCCAGATCCAGAGCCAGCTCCTTCCCCAATTACTGAGTCTATTCCTAAACCAACCCTGAAGAAGAGAGGTGTTCTATTTCTCAGTCCCGAAGATATGCATGAGGCAAAGAAATCTATGAAAGAGAAAGGTATTAAAGCTGAAGACATTAAGAAATTACCTCCTATTGAAGAGATAAATGGTCTTAATATACCGCCAGTTGAAGAAACATATGATCTCAATTACTTATTTGTTGAAGAACCTCCTGATCCCGATATCCCGACACAGGTAGTAAAGGTAATTTCTCTCTATAGATATGATAAAGCTGAAGTTCCTCCTACTAAAATTGCTAGTCAGTGCTTGGATGAGTTTGGTAACTTTATGTATAAGCAAGACGACTTCAATGCTTATTTTGGTAGACAATTAAAAGAAAATGCTTATATGATTAGACGCTTGGGTGATTACATGGCTAATATTAAAGGTGAACTTAAACTTGTTAGCAAACATGCTTCTATGGTTACCACTCAAGCAGAACAAGTACTTAAGGCTCAAAAAGAAGTGCTTGATGAAATGAATAGTAAGAAAAATGATTATGCTGTTAGAGTGGCTACTAGAACTGGTAGAATGAATCAGGAACCTTTGTATCCTGAAGGCCACCCTAAGAGAATCGAGCAAGATTCTCAGAGAAATAATATTGACGTTCCTAGTTCTTCTAAAAAGAAGAAGAAGAAAAATGATAGAACTGTGCAAACTTCTAGTGAACCTATTGCTGAACCACCTGATAATCCAAATGACATATCTATGTCTGATGCTGAAACACAATCTGGTAATGAATATGAACCTAGTGAAAATGTTAATAATGATGTTCATGATGATGCTCAACCTAGTAATGACAATGATGTAGAAATTGAACCTGCTGTTGATCTTGATAACCCACAATCAAAGAATCAACGTTATGATAAGAAAGACTTTATTGCTAGGAAACATGGTAAAGAAAGAGAACCTTGGGTTCAGAAACCCATGCCTTTTACTCCAAAACCATCCAAGAAAAAGGATGATGAGGATTTTGAGCGCTTTGCTGAAATGATTAGGCCTATCTTTTTGCGTATGCGATTAACTGATGTGCTCAAAACAAATCCTTATGCTAAATATATGAAAGATATCATTACTAATAAAAGAAAGATACCGGAAACTGAGATTTCCACCATGCTTGCTAATTATACTTTTAAGGGTGGAATACCAAAGAAACTTGGAGATTCCGGAGTACCTACCATACCTTGCTCCATTAAAAGAAATTATATTAAAACTGCTTTATGTGATCTTGGAGCCGGTGTTAGTGTTATGCCTCTCTCTTTATATCGTAGACTTGACTTGAATAAGCTGACACCTACCAAAATATCTTTGCAAATGGCTGATAAATCAACTGCTATACCTGTCGGTATTTGTGAGGATGTACCTGTTGTGGTTGCAAACGTTACTATTTTAACGGACTTTGTTATTCTTGATATTCCCGAGGATGATAGTATGTCTATTATTCTTGGAAGACCTTTTCTTAATACTGCAGGGGCTGTTATTAATTGCAACAAAGGAAATGTCACTTTTGATGTTAATGGTAATGAGCATATAGTACACTTTCCGAGGAAACAACCTCAAGTTCATAGTATCAACTCCATTGGAAAAATTCCATCGATTATAATTGGAGGTTTTGAATTCCCTCTTCCTAGTGTCAAGAAGAAATATGATATACTTATTATAGGGGATGTGCATATCCCCGTTGAGGTAACTTAGTGTTATTCGAAATTTCTCCAGTTCCATGATTATCGGAATGAGTTTGTTAACAAGACTTGATCAACCTTGTTAGTGGATTCTTCTTGATGACCATGAGATGGATGAAACTAGAAACACAAACTTCTGTACCCTCTCTATATTTTCTGTTATTTATATTAAATAAAGTAAAAATAGTATTTTTCTGTCTGTTATCTGATTATCCGTGCAATATAAAAATAACCCGAAAATAAAAGTCCTCAGAATGACATGCCACTCTAATATGATTTTTCGGGAATATTTGAGGATTTACTATGCAAAAATCACCGCGGGAGGAGCTGCCACCTGGCCACGAGGGTGGTGGGCGCGCCCCCTGCCTCGTGGGACCACGGTGGCCCTCCTCCACTTATCCCAGCACCCATCTTTTTCCTCTATCTCACACAAACTCGAAAAACCAACTCAAGCACGAGTTCCAGCCACTTTTGTTGTGATTTTCGATCTCCTTGCTCAAAGCACCTCTTGCAAAACTGCTTGGGGAGATTGTTCCTTGGTATGTGACTCCTACATTGGTCCAATTAGTTTTTGTTCTAGTGCTTTATTCATTGCAAATTTGTGTTGCATAGGTGACCATGTTCTTGAGCTTGCATGTCAAATTTATATGGTTCCAAGTAGTTCTAATGCTTGATATAGGCTCTAGGCACTTGTAGGAGTAGTTGCTATCAGTTTTATTGAGTTTGATTACTTTTATTTTGAAGTTACTAAAAATTTCAGAATTTTTCAGAGATAGACAATATGCTTAGGAAGATGTTCCAAGGTGGTTCCTCTAAGAAGCAAGGACCCAGGATTGCTATGCGCGATGCTGACGAGGATCCACCAAGAGACGCTCCAGTACGGCCTTGCGAATGGCCGTCGGAAATTTTTATGGACCATGTGGGAATTAAACAAGAATTCAAAACATATTTGCGCAATGCCGGTATTGAGGATTTTGAGGCTAACGAATGCCCCTAGTATCATGATCTCACAAGTTCATTTGTGAGGAGGTTTGAGTATTCATCTTCGCGTAATTCTCCTTCAGTCATGTTTGATCTTTATGACAAATCTTATACCATGGACTTAGAGGATCTCACTTCTTGCAAACTTCCATCATGGGGTAGTGTTAGGGATCCCCCTAAATCTGAATTTAGAAACTCTCTTGCTAGTATAACTGCGGGGGAATCTAGAGATATAACGCAGGCTACCATAGGGAGCATTCACTTTCCTGCTATACATTATTTTGCTCTCTTCATCGGTAGATGCATAAATGCTAAGGATGAAGCATGTCACATGTGTGTCCCTGATCTTAGCATTCTTAGGAGTGCTGTGTTAGGAGACCAATCTTATCATATGGGAGCCATTGTAGCTCGTAGGTTGCATCATAATAGACATAATGAAGATTTCTTTGGAGGAATTTATACAACCCGCTTAGCTCATTTTCTTGAAATAGACATTCGTGAGGGTGATACGGAGTTGCCTCCTGCATATTTAGATTATAACTCTTTGGCTTCGCACCAGTTCGTCGAGAGGCCTGAATCACCTCTCTTATACCGCTTAATTTTTGATAAACGACGTGTTTTCAATATTACTCTCCCTGCTCCTGCCTTCTTTGATTCACATGCAAAAGGAAGATATATTATTACCAGAGAGGAGACAGAAGAGTACGAGAGGAGAGCGGAGGCAGCTCGACTCCACGCTGTAGCTCAGCAGGCGATAACTGCTGCACATCAGTATGATCCCAACTATCCTTCCTCATCATAGTACGACCCCAACAACTCTTATTATGGATATCCGCCAGGCCAGCCGTGGCCATAGACCAACTTAGGCGAAAAGCCTAAGCTTGGGGGAGTGTGTATTTCTCACCGACATTACATTTATGTTCACACACACTCATTGCTAGATGTCGGTGCTCATACTTTTTCATTGTATTATCCATGCTAGATTATTTTCTTTTTCCTGCCTTCTTCTTGTGTGCTTGTTAAACCTTAAGAAAAACCAAAAAAATTAGTAATAGTTTATTTTTCTGCTGTAGTAGTAATAATTAAAAAGAAAACCCAAAAATATTTCCCGTTGTTCTTTTGCTTGTTGGGAGCTTTCCCGTGTAAATAGTTTTATTTCTTTTCTTTTCTTTGGGGGCCAGTAGGAGAAGACCATAATTAAATTGTTGAAGTGGCTCTTATATGCATTATTGTTGAATTACCCAAGAGCCCACATTTTCTTGTCTTCTCCTGTTTATTGAATGCTCGCAGATTCCAGCTTAGTCCAATGCACGTACACTATTATTATTATTCACACCGTTCGGTCGTGCAAGTGAAAGGCAATTATGATGATATATGATGGACTGACTGAGATGAGAAAAGCTGGTATGAACTCGACCTCTTTTATTTTTTTAAATATGATGAGTCCTGCGTTCTTGATTCAGCTTATTATGAATAAATATGTTTGCAATGACAATTAAAGATCGTAGTTGCTTGTGCCATGCTTGATTAGCTATGAGTTATAATGATTTACCTTGTGTGCCAACATGCTATTAAGATGGTTATGATGTGGTATAATGGGGTGGTATCCTCCTTTGCATGATTTAAGTGACTTGACTTGGCACATGTTCACGCATGTAGTTGAAACAAATCAACATAGCCTTCATGATATTTATGTTCATGATGGATTATATCCTGCTCATGCTTGCATCCAATGTTTATTAATTTTAATGCATGTACATGGGTGTTGTCGCTCTCTAGTTGGTCGCTTCCCAGTCTTTTGCTAGCCTTCACCTGTACTAAGCGGGAATACTGCTTGTGCATCCAATCCTTTAAACCCCAAAGTTATTCCAGATGAGTCCACTATACCTTCCTATATGCGGTATCTACCTGCCGTTCCAAGTAAATTTGTATGTGCCAAACTCTAAACCTTCAAATAAACATTCTGTTTTGTATGCTTGAATAGCTCATGTATCAACAAAGGTTGTCCTTATCTTCCGTGTTAGGTGGGTTATTCTCAAGAGGAGTGGACTCCGCTCCTCACTCACGAGAAAATGGCTGGTCACCGGGATGCCCAGTCCCATGCTTTATGCAAACTAAGTCAAAATTAATTGCAAACGAAACTCCCCCTGGGACCTGATATATGTTGGAGGCACTCGTTGTTTCGAGCAAGCCATGGATTGATGTTTGTTGGTGCACTACAGGAAACAAGTAATTTGCCGTCTGTGGGCCACAAACGGCAAAGACCTAAATCCAGACGGCAAAGATTTTGCCGTCAGGAAGCAGACGGCAAAGTCAGATGGCAAAGATAAGTCGGCAAAGAATATTTTGCCGTCAGCTTTTCGTCAAATAGACGGCAAAGATTTTGCCGTCAGCCAAACTGTGAATTTGTCGTCTGCCACAAAAATAGCAGACGGCAAAGAACGTTCTTTGCTGTCAGTCAAATAGTGTGCTTTGCCGTCAGTCAGATTAAACTACACACGGCAAAGTTGGTTTTTTCTTCTTTTTTTAGAAAAAGACGCCGGAGCAGAGCATCTCGCCCAACAGCCATTTTTTAGAGGAAAAGAGCACAAGAGGTCCGGCTCCATCACATAGCAAAGAAACCAAATTGTCTTACACAGTACCAAATCAGCACGCGGAGGACAGCCCCACCGCTGCCCCAGCAAAGACTACAAGCCTAAATGACAGAATTAAAAACTAAGATCAACTAAGGACGCACACCCAAAAGGGTACAATGACACTAGTAAAGCAGCAAACTCTAGCATACAGAACCAAATCAGATTGAGGCGGAGCTCGCCGGAACTGAGCTGCTCGCCTAACAGCGCCGAGAGGGCCGCGTCGCGCGTTGTCATGGTCAATGTCTGGTCATGCCCTATTGTTGTTTGGCGGCCGTGTAGGAGGGAGGACGAGCCGCGGAAGAGAGGAGGGTGGAGCTTCACGCAGCGCTGGAGAGCTGGCGGAGCTTCACGCGGCGGAGACAGAGGAGCTTCACGTAGCGGCGCCGGAGTTGAACGCGGTGGCGACGGCGGTGCTGCACGCTGACGACGATGGACAGGCAGGAGAGGGGCGAGGTGCTGGAAGGACGAACGAGTGGCGTGGAGTGCGGCTTCTCGGGGACGGGCGGGCGCGGCGCAGGCCGGACGAGCGACGGGCGCGGAGCCGGCTGCTCGGGGACGGGAAGGCGTGGAGCCGGCTGCTGGGGACGGGCGGGCGCGGCGCCGGCCGGACGAGCGACGGGCGCGGAGCCGGCTGCTGGGGACG
>NC_041390.1:23634550-23638525 GCF_002162155.2 Triticum dicoccoides
GACGGGCGGGGGCCGCGTCGGCCGGACAAGCGATGGGCGCGGAGCCGGCTGCTCGGCGACGGGTTGACGGGCAGGTGCGGGCCGGCGGCGTGCGGGCGTGCGGCTGCTCGGGGACGCCGGACGGGTGCTGGGAGAGAGGAGGAAGCAGGAGATAGGAGGAAGCTGGCCGGCGGCGTGGCTCTGGTCGGGGGAGACGGAGAGAGGAGGGTGCTGAGGGGATAAGGAGAGAGAGAGAGAGGAGATGGGCGCGTAGGGGTCGTGGCTTGGGGCAAGCCTCATGGGTGGGGCCTGACCTGTGGGTGGGTGGGTGCGTGTGTCCGAAGGCTACGGTGGAAGGGGACGTCTGTTTTGGATCTTGCCACGTCATGGATGTGCGTGATCAATCCGCGTGATGTGTATTCTCTTTGCCGTCTACCAAATAAAATACATACGGCAAACATCTCACTTTGCCGTCTGCAGAACAAAAGAACAGACGGCAAAGTCTGTGCTGTCTGTTATTGTTTTGGCAGACGGCAAAGTGAGCTGTTTGCCATTTGTATTTTGTTTGACAGACGACAAAGTCTATTTTTCCGTTAGTATTTCTTTGCCATCTGCAGCAGACGGCAAACATTGTCTTTGCCGTCTGGCCCGATGAAAAGCAGACGGCAAAGATGCCTCCTGACGGCAAATTATCTGTTTCCCGTAGTGGTGGAGGGGGAGTATAAACTTTACCATTCTGTTTGGGAACCGCCTATAATGTGTTTAGCATGGAAGATATCGCCATCTCTTAGTTGCTACGTTGACAATGAAATTATACCGCTCAAAATTCAATTTATCTCTATTGCAAAATCGAGCTCTGGCACCTCTACAAATCACTGCTTCCCTCTACGAAGGGCCTATCCATTTACTTTTATGTTGAGTCATCACCCTCTTATTAAAAAGTACTAGCTAGAGAGCACAACTGTCATTTGCATTCATCACTATTAATTTATGATTGGGTATGACTATGATTGGATGTCTTTTACCATGAATTACAATGTCTAGCCAGTCCTTGATCTTTAAAGGTGCTCTGCATTTATGTTTTGCGGTCTCAGAAAGGGCTAGCGAGATACCATCTTATTATATCATATTACGATTGTTTTGAGAAAGTGTTGTCATCCGAGATTTATTATAATGACTTGCTAGTTGATTATGCTATTGATATGAGTAATTATGAGACCTGAGAATTATTGCAAATGTGGTTAGTTATGATTTATGCTGAAAACTTGAATGCTGCCTTGACATAGTTACAACAACAAGAGCAAACAGAGTTTATAAAAGTTTTTCTTTCTTTCTTTCAGTTTGTCAACTGAATTGCTTGAGGACAAGCAAGGGTTTAAGCTTGGGGGAGTTGATACGTCTTGGTCGTATCTACTTCTCCAAACACTTTTTCCCTTGTTTTGGACTCTAATTTGTATGATTTGAATGGAACTAACCCGGACTGACGTTGTTTTCAACAGAATTGCCATGATGTTGTTTTATGTGCGAAAAACAAATATTCTCGGAATGACCTGAAACTCCACGGGAGGTCTTATAAAAAATAATAAAAAATCCTTGCCAAATATGAAGACCAGGGGGCCCACACCCTTCTCACGAGGGTGGGGGGCGCGCCCCCTACCTCGTGGGCCCCCTGGAGACCCTCCGACTCCAACTCCACCTCTATATATTGAGTTTCGATGAGAAAAAAATCAGAGAGAAGAAATCATCACGTTTTACGATACGGAGCCGCCGCCAAGCCCTAAAACCTCTCGGGAGGGCTGATCTGGAGTCCGTTCGGGGCTCCGGAGAGGGGGATTCGTTGCCGTCGTCATCATCAACCATCCTCCATCACCAATTTCATGATGCTCACCGTCGTGCGTGAGTAATTCCATCGTAGGCTTGCTGGACGGTGATGGGTTGGATGAGATTTATCATGTAATCGAGTTAGTTTTGTTAGGGTTTGATCCCTAGTATCCACTATGTTCTGAGATTGATGTTGCTATGACTTTGCTATGCTTAATGCTTGTCATTAGGGCCCGAGTGCCATGATTTCAGATCTGAACCTATTTTGTTTTCATCAATATATGAGAGTTCTAGATCCTATCTTGCAAGTCTATAGTCACCTACTATGTGTTATGATCCGGCAACCCCGAAGTGACAATAATCGGGACCACTCCCAGTGATGGCCATAGTTTGAGGTGTTCATGTATTCACTATGTGCTAATGCTTTGTTCCAATTCTCTATTAAAAGGAGGCCTTAATATCCATAAGTTTCCAATAAGACCCCGCTGCCACGGGAGGGTAGGACAAAAGATGTCATGCAAGTTCTTTTCCATCAGCACGTATGACTATGTACGGAATACATGCCTACATTACATTGACGAATTGGAGCTAGTTCTGTGTCACCCTATGTTATGACTATTACATGATGAACCGCATCCGGCATAATTATCCATCACTAATCTGGTGCCTACGAGTTTTCCATATACTGGTTTACGTTATTTACTTTTCCGCTGCTACTGTTACAATCACTACAAAATACTAAAAACATTACTTTTGCTGTCTTTACTTTTGTTGCCGCTACCACCATTATCATATTACTTTGCTATTAAACACTTTGCTGCAGATACTAAGTTTCCAGGTGTGGTTGAATTGACAACTCAGCTGCTAATACTTGAGAATATTCTTTGGCTCCCCTTATGTCGAATCAATAAATTTGGGTTGAATACTCTACCCTCAAAAGCTGTTGCGATTCCCTATAATTGTGGGTTATCAGCTGTCTACTACCTTCCGAGTATTCCTTGATGATAAGAAATAAGATGAAAATTATAAATAAATAAGTTTAGTACGGACGAACACCAAATATTTTTAAATTAACAACATAAATTACTGAACTTAACAAATTAGCTTGACAAACTCACATCTAGGTAAAACTGGAGGCATATCCACATCCACCCAGATGTCTATATTATCATCATCATCATAATCTTCAGGGCGAATATCAAATCTTATTCGCATTCCCTCCTCAAATCCATATGGCTTGCAGAGAGCTTCCCAATTAGAGCAACCGAAATGGGAGTGATCGACCGCATTGTAGAACATAACGAGAAACTCATAACCATGTTTAGTTCTTAAGTGAGCCCTCCTCGTCTCCACATTCTCAAAGTCATCTAAACCAAAACCAAGCTTCTCAATACATATGGTCTAGCATGGCACGGGATGTACTAATCGAATTGAATTTTTTTTCCATAAATTACACATTGAACAAAAGAAGCACAAGTGATGATATTAATTACGATGAAATGCTTGTCGTTGCGTACCGTACAAACATCGAAGGTCTCTTCCAGCTTCACGGTGAAAAACCTATCATTTTGCAGGTGAGGAAACCTGTTGCACACACCCTGGTCATCGTAGCAGTACCCGCACTCCGGGATCCCATCGTCATCAGACATCTCCTATGTTCAAAATTCAAAGATTATAACTCGACGACAAAACCCAAAAAATCCGGCATGACCTTTGCTAAAAGAGGACATATCAAGCGCCTGAAATTTGCCGGAACGGAAATTAATCAACACTCCGGCAAAACATAGGCCACTTATCGATGGTCATTGCATTTCGATGGTTCAAAATATGAAAAAACATTTGAAAATATCTTATATATAATCCTAACACTAAATAAACTAGTTTTATTAACTACTTACTAAATAAATTAGTTTGATTAACTACTTACTAAATAAACTAGTTCTATTAAGCACTTACTATAAATAAACTAGTTCTATTAAGCACTTACTAAATAAACTAGTTCTATTAAGCACTTAATATAAATAAACTAGTTATATTAATCACTTACTAAATAAACTATTTCTATTAAACACTTGCTAAAAATCTATTACCCTAGTTCTACTGTAAATTTTTCTTCCATTTTATTCAAAACACCTAAAATAGTCAAAAAAATATTCTATTAAAAAACCTACAGTC
>NC_041390.1:23638971-23643223 GCF_002162155.2 Triticum dicoccoides
GTCGAAGGAGGGAGGAGGGGGCGGCCGCAGGTGGAGGGAGGAGGGCGTGGTGGGAGGAGGAGGGGCGGAAGGAGGGAGTACCTCGGTGGCAGACGGACGACGGCGGCGGCGGCGACGAACGATGGCGGGGGGTGGGACGAATGATGACGGTTATCGGCGCAGGCGAGAGTGACTGAGAGGGAGAGTGAGTGAGAGAGAGGGTCAGCCGCATGGGGATAAGGTAGGGTTAGTAGTAGCGCGGGTACGAAAAAGCGCTACAGCTAAGGAGAATAGCAGTAGCGCTCGGAGGGGATGAGCGCTACTGCTAAGTTGGACTAGCAGTAGCGCTTTACTATTAGAAGCACTACTGCTAAGTGTAAGCACACAAAACTACATTGTTTGTCAATGCAAAAATACGTTGGCCATCAATGATCTTTTTGTGTACAATCTGAATTATCAATATGAGTCCTCTCTGGTAGGAACCGGAGAAGACTCATATTGCGGCCACAAATTCTACACTTAGAGTTCAGTGAAGACCAAGTGGTTGTGATAGTTTGAGAAGTAAGATATTTAAAGTGGTAAACAGCCTGCTCGCGGAGCGAGGTGGGACTAAACTTGTGGGCTGAACTAGCAGTAGCGAGTTTTATAGAAGTGCGCTGCTGCTAACATCTATAGCAGTAGCGCGGTACACTGTATGGCGCTACTGCTATAACTAGCTGGACGACGAGGTCATAACAATTAGAGCAGTAGCGCGGTTTAGAGATGACGCACTACTGCTATTTTTCTTTCAGCAGCGCATTCTTCTGGCATGCGTTGCTGCTAAATAGCAGTAGCGTTGTATTTTGAAGAGCGCTGCTGGTAATATTCTGTGTATAAGGTTTCCATATAGTGAATGATTGTGATAGTTTGAGAAATAACATATTTAAGGTGGTAAAAACCCTGTTAGCGGAGTGAGGTGGGACTAAAGAACCGCTGCAGAAAGAATCAACTAAAAACCTATAATACCGGTTTGTGGCATGAACCGGTACTAAAGGTGCTGGGGGGGCCCAGCCTGACCATAGTGTGCCATAGCCTCTTTAGTACCGATTCGTGGCACGAACCGGTACTAATGATCTTCGCCCGCCTAGCCGTTGAAACCGGCACTAATGGTCACATTAGTTCCGGTTCAGTCACAAACCGGGACTAATGTGCTTCACATTAGGCCCTTTTTCTACTAGTGGTTGTTTTCCTAAAACAACAGTTATAAATAATAATCAAATAATCAAACTTTGATTAGACCTAACGTTAGTGTATCATAGTTATAACAACTGAAATAGTCATATTATACGCATGGTAGTGAACTGAACCTCAAGTCCACTATAGTTTGGTTTCCTGTTCACACGACTTCCCCTCTGAAGTCTCTTTGTTTTAACATGTACAGGATTCAGTTTCAAGAGGCGGTGGGGAACTTCGGGCCGTCGATGGACGTACCGTCCCGTGAGCATTCAGGAATGCAAGTGTGAAAGAAAGCCTTTTGCTTGCCTTTCTTCTGGAGGAATCTTATAAATTTGCAACACAAATCTGTTGAGATGTGTAGATTGAATACTCTGCTTACTGTAATAATTTTATTTACCGTAGAATTTGTGGAAAAGAAGAACATCATCTTACTATGGCTGGGGTATTGCGAACCGTAGTTTTGTCCCACAATTTAGTTGGAAAGCCGCTAGGTGGCAAATGATTAATAGAGAAAGTGTAATAAGCTGTAACGCAAAGAGAAGGGATTGCGGGTTGCTGTGGGGTTGGATATATCTTTGGACAAACCTCTCCACTGTACAGCTGCATGTGGAGCATTTTTCATTGGATACTTGAGGCTGCATATTTACAAATTTTATGTAGATACTTGAGGCTATTTATATCCCAAAACCAGTAGGGCCTGGTATACTTATGAAACTTGTTGCCCGAGTGTTTCAACTTTCAAGAGATGTCAGGTTTGAGAGCCGAAGAGAGTTAGGGCTATTTGTAAGCTGGAAAAAGGGAAGACAGAGAAATTTCAGAGTTAGCATGTGATCTCCACAGTGGGCTGGCTGTGATCTCCATCTCCAGCGTCTCTCTTCTGGTATTGATTCTGAACTCCGGTGTCTCTCTTCTTTCATCTGATGCGAATTCATATAGTATATAGAGGTAAAAAGAACTCTCTTCTTTCATCTGATGCGAATTCATACAGTATATATAGAGGTAAAAAGAAAAAGTAGCAAAAAAATAATGGCTTCGCCCGGGTTTGAACCAGAGACCTTCAGTGTGTTAGACTGACGTGATAACCAACTACACCACGAAATCTTGCTCGTACTTTTCCTATTTAGCACATATTGGATGCAAGGCTGATCTAATTGTTGACACGAGAGCTTTTCTACACACTTGCTTCTTCTTTTCCCGTGAGCATGTATATTTATTTCTTTAAGTGGTCAACATTAGAATGGTTCATATATTCATATCACATGCTTCTTACAGTATATAATTTTTCTACCATATCTACCAGAAAGTATGATTCAGTACATATGACACATGCTTGTAATGATTTGGGACGAGTTGGCAAAAGAAACAAAAACTGAGAAAAATTCCACTTTTACCCCATGTTTCACGTTTATGATAGATTTTACCCATTTTTTGAAAGAATCTCAATTTATACCCCCATTGATGCACTTTGTGCCACATTTTTCCCTCTGCCAATTTTTTTCCAATTTTGTGCTGACTTGGCATGCCGTGTAGGCAGTTTGTTAATTTGTCCTGATTTTCATTCTGGGTTTTTTTTTGGGAAAAGCTTATCATCACCCGGCGGATCACAGCAGCAGCGTCCGCCACCTCCAATGCATGACACATGTTCAGTGAGGGCTCGTATACCGTCCTTCATTAAACGCGCTTTTGCAACAGAGGCTATGTTTCTGAAAATATGTGATGTTGCAATAGCTTACGACGGGTCTATGTTTTACAACAAAATCTCGGTCGTGAAAATTTTCTGCAACCAGACCTCAGTTGCAAAAAAAAAATTGCAACAAGATCTTAGTTGCAAAAAAATTTGCAACAATACATCTGCTACAAAAAATTTCTGAAACAAGATCTATATTTCAGAAATAATTCTGCAACAAGGCTTGTGTTGCGGTAGTGAAAGCGCGCTCAGCTCAGCTTGATGCGGTAAATCGGATGGCTCGCGACCCGGCTGATCTTTTTAAAAGATCAGCCGGCGGATGCGTAGCACGCCCCTTATTTTTTTGGCGTCGAACGGGTTTGCTCTCGGTTCCCCACTTAGTCACATTTTTCTATAACCCAACTTTATAAATAAAGCCAACCAACCAGTTCACAACAGACAAAGTTAAGAGGGTAACACAGCCAATAGACCAGGTCGCTAAACAGCCATAGCAGATAGAACAACAAAGTTTATGGTGCGCAGGCTAACAACCTTACAACCAAAAGCGTAATGCGTGAATAACAACAACACGACAACTGCGAAGGAGGAGCCTGCACTCTGGGAGACAGGAAGCTTACTGCAGATTTATCCCGCGAGATCAACACAGCTCCGTGGCGTCGATGTCGCGGCACTTAACCAATGACTTCCAGTGTTGCATTAGGATTAAAGATTTGAAAATAATGTCAACAGGTTTAGACGGGAACACATGCTCAATAGTAAATTTATCCTAGCTGTCCAAAGGGCGCAACTGGCAGCAGCGAAACCAAACCAGGACTGGCGTCTCTCTGACGACAATGAATTGACAAACGGCAGAAGCTGAGAGAAGGATCGAGGTGACCAGCTAACATCTAGCCATGACCAGATCGATGTAGCTCTAGATTAAGGACGTGAAGTCACAAGGAAAAATAGTATGGTCAGCATCGTCCACCCGAGAACAAAGAGAGCAATGAGCCGAATCCCTGCCATTACATTTTTACATTTTCTAATCTGATCCGCAGCTGGCAACTTGCCACGAATAGCTTCCTAGAGAAAGATTTTGATTTTCAATGAACACGAGCGCGCCAAATGTCATTAAACTTGGAAGAAGAAGAGCCAGTGATCATACGCTGATATAAAGACTTAACTGAAAACAAGCTAGAGGAAGTATGGGGCCAAATCACCGAATCCAACACCTCCGAGAGTGAAGGGAAGATGGCAGCGAGACGATGCCAGTCTTCCAACACCACAAGAGATAAGGAACCATGAAAGCCCAAGTCCGAATTATTACTAGCCAAATCCGATGTGGAAATATCTAGATTGCCACAAAACAAAAATAAAACAGGGAAAGTAGAT
>NC_041390.1:23643545-23649959 GCF_002162155.2 Triticum dicoccoides
AGCCAGAAATGCATCGATTGCCCATCATTAACAACAAATTTCGCATGCGCATGAAAGTCTTCATTAACAACAATTTTCGGATGATCAATAGAATATTCAATTCCATAAAGGGATGGAGAAGCGGGGCGGACATGAAAATTGGAGCACACAACCGATCCCAGGGGACTAGCACCAATCCCAGGCGCAGGAGGAACAGGAGCCAGATAAGCTTCCACTTCAACAACCCCATCCTTAGCCCCGCCACCATAGGAGCAAGGTTGGGATAGAGTTGTTTCAGAATAGGGCCAAGATCATCCCACTCCTTTTGGGATAAAGGCAGGCAAAGACTCACTCCACCCATACTTCCACCATTGTTCTGATCCTCATGAGTCGCAGGTAAAGCAACACTGGGAGCCTGACTCGCAGCCTGACCTTCAACACAGATGTTGATGCGAAAAGCTTTAGAATCAGGGAACACCTCAATGAGTCCACGAACACAATCCCGAGTGCAACACTAAATTTGGGTACGAACTGGGCCCAATCTAGACAAGGACTCTTCGTCAACAGAGATAGGTTTACCAATGAGCTCTCAAAAAGCTAGCAAGCAAGGTTTGTTTCACATCTCCGGAGGAACATCATCAAGCAGCACACAAGTATCAATCAGATTGCCAAACAAACGATCAACATCAACAACCTCCTTCACCGAGACCACAAGCTGGTTCAAAGGCAGGGCGAAGCTCGTACATTTAGATAGCATCTTCGAACTTTCTTGCAAGGGAAAAATGACACCAAATTCGGTCTGTGAAATTGGCTGCAACTGCCAATCCCATCCCTCAAGCCCCATTCACGTAACTCATCTGCAATCATTTGAAGAGGCACACTAGCGGACTGTACGGAAATGACATCAACATTTCTGATGGGTGGTGCGGCCCACCATCCACCCCGAAGAAGCTGCATCCAGGGAGGCCGATACCATACTGCTTGACCATAGGCGGCTTCAAATGGTTCATGCATCCAACAAAAAGATGACCTTCAAAGCGACAGATCAGGCAAAATGGAGGAAACTGACGGTGTGACTTGAAAGTGACCCGATCTATGGCAAGAAAAACACGTCAAGGAAGACGGACCAAAACTAGAAAACAAACCACCAGCAGACGCAACAAGACATGAGCTAGGATGGGGAAGAGGGAGGAGACCAACACTAGAGCCAATGGGAGCACCGGGAGAATAATGAGGTTGGGACTTGCAAAATTTGTTCAGCTGGTTGTTATTGTAAGAATTGTTCAAACCACCCGCGTGAGGATTGGATTTGAATTGACCAGGACCCGGACCAAATCCACGGCCAGCACCATTGCAGGAGCATCAGGCCAAGAGCCCGCGCCAACCGGGCAAGCCTCATCCAGACGAGGAGCTAGAGCACCCGACACATCAGCTTCCCAATGATATAGAGCACAAGAGCCAAGAGGAAGAGGAAGCGCATGAGGAAGTGCGCCGCCTCCAACCGTTCCTCCTCCAATGCCCGATGATCCTTACCCTTTTCCTCCTCGCATACTCTTGAAAATACCATAATGCATAGAATTTGCATCCTACGGTAAAGAAGGCACACATACATATTTAGAGGAGACCAAACAAGCAGGCAATTAGCGGCGAGGAACAACAACTTCAAAGCACACCCAGACCCAGCCAGCGTACACAGATGCCTATTAATCTATTTAAGGCCCAAAAAAACTCAGAATTAAGCATGGTAGTATTAAGCATGGCGAAATCTTCCATTCTCGGCTCGATTACGATGAATCAGTTTCAGGTCAAGCTGTTTTGACGAGATCTTCTAAAAGTCAGAAAAAGAGAAGATGTTGCTTAACTTTATTTAAATAGTGCCGCTGCCTAATTAAGGCATGAAACAGGGCGTTTGGTCTAGTGGTACGATTCTCGCTTCGGGTGCGAGAGGTCCCGAGTTCGATTCTCGGAACGCCCCTTTTTTTTCTTGTCAGGGTTTGGTGTGGGCTGGGCTTTTCTACGAGCTGGAGTGCATGCACAGCACCTCAGAAAAAGAAAAAAAGAAAAGCAGATAGGCTGTTCTTTCTCAAAAAAAAAAAAATAGGCTGTTGGGCTAACTGTCCTAATTATTATCAATCAACCGCGGAACCACTTTCGCCCAAAAAAGTTCCTTCTTGAAAAAACAAAACAAAATCTTCTCAAAAAAACAAAAAAAACGTAATAAAGCAAATAAATAAATCTGCTAAACACAAAATTCCCACCCCAACCTCCCTATTGAGCATTATCTGAAGCCCAGGTGTTTTTGGAGCATATGCTAGTGTTTTTTAGGGACAAAGAGATTGTATTGACTAAATAATTGTCACATTACAATCCCGTAGGATGAGGTCTAAGATTTCATCAGGCCTCCATCCTAACCAAACTACCGTTCATTCCTCTAGACGACAAAGTTGCTCTTATTAACTAATACAATCTGCGTCTCAAATTACGTGTTGACAAGTAATTTGGAATGGAGAGAGTATTATCTATAAAAATTAGAACAACGAGCCAACTCTATTTGCAGAACCATAAAATTTAGTCAAACAGAACAGGAACATTCAATTCAGTTAATTCAAAACCCTAAAATTCAGTCAAACAAGACATAAGCATTCAGTTAATTCACAACCCTAAATTCAAAACTTCAGTTAATTCAGTCAAATAGCATCATTCAATTAATTCGAGTTTCAGAAACATGTGCAACCCTAAATCAACAAACCCTAGTTTCCAAATCTGGAACCCTAGATTCAGGTATGTAGCTCACTTAGGGGAAAATTTGCAGTGGGTGACTCGACCACCACCCCGCGGGAGACATTTTGCGCCGCTGACAATGGCTATGATGAACGGAATATGCTGGTGCCACGACAATCTTCCTCCTCGCCATGGGTGCCTCCTGCCATGTCGCCCAGCCACGCTTCATGCTCTGTCCCCATCACACCCTCGACGATGGATCTAAAGCGGCCTTCGGCAAAACCCGCCGCCATCATGCCACGCGAGATAGAGGAGAGGGATAGTGAGAGAGGGGAGTGACTAAGGGAGCGCTCGGCCCAATCGCTTTGGACAGAGGAGTGAACGGCCGTCAACATCGTGGCGTCACCATTGTCGGCACACAAGGGATCAGCCACGTCAAAACATGCTCAGAAAGTAGCTCAGTGTTTTTTGCCACTGTCAGAAATTCGGTTCAGTGCAAAATCTCACGAATCGTAAATTGGCGGTGTTATGCTAATTGTGACACGAATATGGTGGTTCTGTGCATTTTACTCAAATATTGATTTATTGATGTCACATGTGTCTTTCGAACATGGTTTCTAAGGACAATAGTTGAAATTTATGATGGATGGATGCTTCAAACCTGATGCATGCGCATGCTCAGGCTCTATAAATCCTAATACAAAATAATAGTAACATCTTGACATCCCAGTTACACTTGATTTTACAATCAAACTATAAAACAGAGTGATTGAAACTTGAAACAATTTGGCATTCGTTAGGAAGTACAATTATTTTGCAAGTATAAACATATCTTTTTCTGTTTCCTGTTTAGTGTACTGCCGAGGTTAGTATAATCCACCTTTTATAATGTTTATATATACTGATTTATACTATTTGTACCTGAACAGAAATTAGCTCATGTAGTATAATTAGCATGCAACCAAACATACATGTAACATATGGGACATAATGAAAATTCTCTTTAACTTTGATGAGACATCATTTAGTGCTACTTACTTGAAGTTCTGACCTTGAGCATAACCTGGTAATGTTGTACATGCATATTGATATTTTCACTTAAGGAATAAAATGCATAGTATGGAGAAATATTAATTGAAAAAGAACTTTCAAGACAGATAGATTTAAGCAAGAAAAACTAAGAAAGAATTGTCTTTCAAAATCTGCACCATTAGTGTTTTTATAAGGTTTTTCTTTCTTGGTACAGATAGATTTAAGCAGCCACTTAGGCTATGGAACTTGTAACAACATTTATTAACATCAATGATCATATATCTGCTGTCACGACAAAAGCAGTGGCAAGTACCAATTCACACTTGTAGGTTTAGACCAAGACTTACTTGAAACGCATTGCATTTCTCCAATAACTTTAGGGGTACTAAATTATAGATAAGTATATAATATCAGCTGTAGTTTGTAAACATCGTTTTATTATCTTCATTGCATTTTGGATCACAGAGAACCTGGTGTATATCTGAATGACATTACAATCACCTTGAGCGACTTTACACATGTTAAGAAAGACAATACTTGTCTAAAAGGATCTATGATCATTGTCATATAAATGCATAGCTATTGCTCAAAATCTTCTGATTTTCTTACAAAGATAGCATGGATAGCTGGTTCATCCAAAAAACTATAGTTGGCACATTGGAGGTGTCAGATTTGATGAAGCGTCTCAATCTCCAACATGGAGACCCGCATGGCTTATATTGATATGATGCGTGAGGTACAAGATTGGTTCGGTGACAAGGGCAACCGAACAGGCAAGATTACAGTAGGTTGTTAGATAGAAAGAGATAAAGGGAAAATATGCTAACAACCTATCCGTGGTGACCAAGACACCTACGGCTACCCTACACGCATAGTACTAGTTGTTTAACATCCTCGCTTAATCTAAACGTCTCAAGTTGAGATTACGCTTAAATTCTTCAAATAGTCCTATAGACAATGCCTTTGTGAAGCCATCAGCAACTTGATCTCTTGAGGGAACAAAACGAATTTCCAATTCTTTGCTAGCAACTCTTTCTCGAACAAAATGATAATCAATCTCAATGTGCTTGGTTCTGGCATGAAAAACAGGATTAGCAGAGAGATATGTGGCACCAATGTTGTCACACCAAAGACATGGAGCTTGAGTATTGTATATTCCAAGTTCTCTGAGCAAGGACTTAACCCATATAACCTCTGCAGTTGCATTTGCTAGTGCCTTGTATTCTGCCTCAGTACTTGACCTGGACACTGTTGCCTGTTTCTTTGCACACCATGAAATTAAGTTGGGTCCATAAAATACTGCAAAACCTCCTGTTGACCTCCTGTCATCCAAGCAACCTGCCCAGTCAGAGTCAGAAAAAGCACTAACAAGAATAGAGGATGACTTGGTGAAGGTTAGGCCAACACTTAAAGTGTTCTTCACATATCTCAATATACGCTTAGCTGCAGTCCAATGAGCTGACGTAGGTGCATGAAGAAACTGACCCACTTTATTTACTGCAAAAGAAATATCAGGTCTGGTAAGGGTTAAGTACTGAAGAGCTCCTACCAAACTTCTGTACTTGGTGCCATCCTCTTGACTCAATGGTACCCCCTCTCCAAGTGACAATCTTTCAGAACTAGACAGTGGTGTGGGTGATGGTTTGCAGCCTTCACTAGTAGAAAATGGAGCTTTAGCGCCGGTTCGTAAGGGCCTTTAGTGCCGGTTCCATAACCGGCACTAAAGGGTGGGCACTAAAGGCCCCCCCCCTTTAGTACCGGTTCGGCACGAACCGGTGCTAAAGTGCCACCACGTGGCGTGAGCTCGCGCCCTGGTATGGGGGACCTTTAGTATCGGTTGGTGTTACCAACCGGTAACTAAGGTTTTTTTGAAAATTTTGGAATTTTCTTTATTTTTTTTAGTTTTTAACTTTTTTTGAATTATTTGATGATTTAGTCTCTAATCACCTCTCTTAACTGCTCAAGTGTGGATCACTCATTCCAAATCATCTAACTTCCCGACCGGTCACCCATCCCTCTCACTACTCCAGCCCGAGCACGCTTAACTTTCGGGTTCTATTCTCCTTCGTTTCCAAGTCCGCACTTGTTGTTTTCCTGACAATAGTAAGATGTCAATCCTATTAACCCTCAGGAGTTTAGCTTGAGCATGAAGTCACACATTTCACCGTTTGAGTTTGAAACTATTATTCTAAAAAAACAGTAATTATTTAGTAATGCTAATATTTCTTGAATAAGTTTGACCATAGTTTGACCAGATTTGACCAAAATTCAAAAAATTGAAATAATTATTTAGTAACACTAATATTCTTGAATAATTATGTAGTAACATTAATACTTCTTGAATAAGTAGTTTGACCAGATTTAACCAAATTTTTTTAAACAAACTAAAATTTGACCATATCTTTTTTTTCTTTTGGAATTTGAGGATTCTAAAAAATTCCAAACAGGCCATAGGCAGTCTCCATCGGATGCGGATTTTCGTGCTGAATTTTTTGATATATTATACGTTTTTTTCCGACATCGTTTGCAAAAGTTATAGCCGTTTTACATTTTCCCTACACTTTTTGCAAAACATGTCCAAATTGTAGTTTTTAAATTTTCCTAACTAGTAGATGTAGTAATATAACTACCTCTCGAAGGATTTTATTTTTTGAAGTTTTTATCATTTTCTTTTGATTTTTC
>NC_041390.1:23650152-23669634 GCF_002162155.2 Triticum dicoccoides
GGTCAGATCCCTTTAGTACCGGTTCATGGCACGAACCGGTACTAAAGGTTAGACCTTTAGTACCGGTTCGTGCCACGAACCGGTACTAAAGGTTAGACCTTTAGTACCGGTTCGTGCCACGAACCGGTACTAAAGGTGATCGTGGGGCCCCGGCCTGACGCCAGCCTGCCACCACCCCTTTAGTACCGGTTCGTGCCACGAACCGGTACTAAAGGTTCAACACGAACCGGCATTAATGCAAATCCGTTCGAATCGGCACTAATGGTACCATTAGTACCAGGCCGAAATCAAACCGGCACTAATGTGCTTCATGTTTGACCCTTTTTCTACTAGTGCTTGTAACCCTGCCTTGCTCAAAAGATCAGTGGCATATTTTTCCTGAGAGAGATGAAGGCCACCATCCTTGTTCCTGTTGACTTCAATACCAAGGAAAAAATGCAAGTCACCTAGATCTTTGAGAGCAAATTCTGAATTGAGATCATGTAAGAGAGCAGCCACGGCCTTGTTGGATGAACTAGTAACAATAATATCATCAACATAAATAAGCACAAATATAATGATATGTGACTTATTGTAGATAAACAGGGAAGTATCAGACTTCGAGGGAACAAAGCCAAGGGTTTGTAACTTGCAACTCAAGCGAGAATACCATGCTCTTGGGGCTTGCTTCAGCCCATAAAGTGATCTATCAAGCCTGCAGATATGAAACGGTTTGTGCTGATCTTCAAAACCAGGAGGCTGTTTCATGTAAACTTCCTCTTCCAGAACACCATGAAGGAACGCGTTCTGCACATCTAGCTGTCTGAGACTCCATCCTCTGGATACAGCTATGGAGAGAACAAGACGAATAGTGGCGGCCTTAACAACAGGGCTAAACGTATCCTCATAATCCAGACCATACCTCTGTTTGAACCCTTTTGCAACAAGTCTCGCTTTGTAGCGATCGATGGTACCATCCGACCTCCTCTTGATGCGAAACACCCATTTGCAATCAATGACATTCATACCTGGTCGAGATGGAACAAGATGCCAAGTACAATTTTTCTGAAGAGCTCCAAATTCCTCATTCATGGCCTGTTTCCATTTGGGGTCAGCGAGAGCCTCATGAACAGTACGTGGATCTCCTGTAGATGCAGCAGAAACAACTAAATTGTACTTAGTCTTATAATTAACAGGTTGTAAAGTGCCACTTTTTAGACGTGTACGAGGTGGCGAGGAGACAGGCACAGACGATCCCGGAGAGGCTGCAGGCTCCAGAACGAAGGATCCACCTGATCCCGTAGCAGGGGCATCAGATCCCGAGAGACCAGACATGCCCGGAGAGGCCGGATCTTCTAGGGCGAGCGGGGTCGAGGCTGGGTCCGAAGGCGGCGTAGAAGATCCAGGCGAGGCGGACTCAGTGGGCCGCGGGGCCCGCCTGGTGTAGATGCAGGGCATGGGCGCGTATCGCCCTGTTGGCTCGGCCCGATCCAGCGGTTGGTGCGCCGCAGGCACCCCAACAGGCAGCCGTGTGGCCGGACCAGGTTGGTGCGGAGGAGAATCAGGGGAGCAGACGCGGGCCACCTGACGAGGCTCAGATCCCGACGTAGATGCGGTTGGATCAGGTGGAGTCAGGCTCGGCAATCCCGAGGAAGATCGAGCCGGATCACCTGTAGCCTCGAGAGACCCTTCGGCAGAGTTTTGTTCTGCAAAAAAAATGTTGTTGGCACCGCCATTTTCAACACTGTTTCTTCCTGCAGCAGTAGACTCAAGTGGAGAATTAGGAGAAGCAGTCAATATTGGAACATTGCAAATATCATTACCCACACTATTAATTCCGGTAAGATGAGGAGGAAGGAGAAGGATCTCTTTTCTAAGAAGTGCACCGGCATTGGGATGAAGTTTTTCAAAAGGGAATTGTGTTTCATCGAAGACAACGTCACGCAAAATATAAACGCGACCAGTAGAAACATCAAGACATTTGACACCCTTGTGTTGAGTACTGTAGCCTAAAAAGACACACTGTGTGGAGCGAAACATGAGCTTACGTGCATTGTAGGGACGAAGGTTGGGCCAGCAGGCGCAACCAAAAACTCGAAGAGTGGAATAATCGGGTGTGACATGAAGGAGGCGTTCAGTGGGAGTTTCATTGGAAATAGTGCGACTAGGCCACATGTTGATAAGATGGACTGCCGTAAGAAAGGCCTCATCCCAAAACTTTAGTGGCATGGAGGCGGAAGCTAGGATGGCGAGACCTACTTCAACGATATGTCTAGGCTTGCGTTCTGCAGAACCGTTTTGTTGGTGTACGTGGGGGCATGACACATGATGAGAAATACCAATCTTTTGAAAAAAAGAGTTGAGCTTCTCATATTCCCCACCCCAATCAGATTGCATGGCAATGATTTTGCTATCAAACTTTCGTTCAACAAGAGCTTGAAAGTTATGGAAAACTTGAAACACATCAGAACGTTTTTTCAAGAGATAGATCCATGTGTATTTGCTAAAATCATCAACAAAGCTCACATAGTAGGAGTGTCTACCAACAGAGGTGGGTGCAGGACCCCAAACATCAGAAAAAATGAGTTGCAAAGGCTTGGTTGACACACTAGTGGATACAGGGTATGGAAATTGATGACGTTTTGCTCTCTGGCATGAATCACAAATAGTTTCTAAGTTTCGCTTACCAACAACTGGGAGTTTATTTCTACTAAGAATTTGACGAACTGTAGCAAACGACGGATGACCTAAGCGATTGTGCCACCTTTCAGCAGAGAGTTTGATGGCACCGTACACTTGTTTATTGTATTGACAGTACTGGGGAAGCAAAGCATAGAGTCCTTCCACACAAACACCTCTATGGAGAACTTTCTTCGTGGCCTGATCTTTGATCAAAAAGAAGAAAAGGGTGAAATTCTAGAAATACATTGTTATCAAGAGCAATGCGATGAACAAATAACAAGGTTTTAGAGGCATTGGGTACATGCAAGATTTCATTGATTTCAAGATTTTTGTGTGGGGTTTTGATAAGAGAATTACCAATATGACTAATCTCCATACCTGCACCATTTGCTGCGGTGTAGACTTGGTCATGGCCACGATATTTTTCATGCATGTTTAGTTTCTCCAACTCTCCAGTGATGTGGTTTGTGGCGCCAGTATCCATATACCAGTTGGTATCGACACCATATGATGCGTCGGTTGCAGCTGCAACTTTCTTTTTTGGGGAATTGTCATCGGCATAACGCCAATCACAATCTTTAGCAATATGATTGTTTTCTTACATATTTGGCACTTGTTCTCATAGCCCTCATACCCCTGAAAATTGTGCCCCCTGTTGTTGGGTCGTCGCTGGTTGTTGCCGCCGCCGGAGTTGGGGTGATGATAGCCGCCACCACCACCACCACCCCCTTGGTAGCCACCACCATGATTCTGTTGGTAGCCGCCGCCGTAGCCACCACCAGAACCACCGTTGTGGTAGCCGCTGCCACCAGCTCCGGTGTAGCCGCCGCCGCCACCCCCTTGGTAGCCGCTGCCATGGGCACCGTTGTAGCCGCCGCTGCGAGGTCCGCCACCACCACCTTTCTGGTTTCGGTTGTAGCCGCCCTTGTTTCCTCCCTGCTTGCCTCTGGTAGCGGCGTTCGCCGATGACTTGAAGCCACCGTTACCATTGCCATGGAACATCTCCACCCACTGATCAAAATTGGCTACGAGGGAGAAGAGCAGGTCAACTGTGATGGGTTCGGTGCGGACGTCCAGCACGCTGATGATGGGCTGGTACTCCATATCGAGGCCAGCAATGATGAAGGAGATCAATTCTGGTTCGCCGATCGGCTTGCCCGCAGCCGCGAGCTCATCGGCGAGTGACCTCATATGGCCAAAGTACGCCGATGCTGATTGAGACCCCTTCTGTGCGTTCATCAGGGCTGCCCTGATATTGTTCGCACGGGACAGAGACACGGCGGAAAACATGTTTCCCAACGCGCTCCAGATCGCATGCGATTTGTCCAGTGACACGACTTGGACGAGGACTTCTTTGGACAAGTTTCTGAGAAGATAAACCACGATTTGTTGATCCTAAATCAACCAGGGGACATAGGCAGGGTTTGCAACGACCTGATCCTTGCCATCTGTGGTCTTGGTGGTGATTGTTTTGGGGGGTTCTTCGACGGTCTGGTCGAGATATCCATACAGGCCTGCACCCATGATCTGTGATCAGGCTTGGGCACGCCATAGGATGTAGTTTGTGCGAGTGACAGGCTCAGAGGTATTGTTGTTGAGGCCGGAGTTGATGGTGGAGGTGGAGGACAACATGTTGCTGGGAATATTGATGGAGAGGCGACAGATTGATGAGAGGGCGTGGAGGGTGGGTGGCTGCGCGCTTGGGAAGACGATGGAGCGAGCTAGATGAATCGGAAGAGTCCTGCTCTGATTACCATGTCAGATTTGATGAAGCGTCTCAATCTCCAACATGGAGACCCGCATGGCTTATATTGATATGATGCGTGAGGTACAAGATTGGTTCGGTGACAAGGGCAACCGAACAGGCAAGATTACAGTAGGTTGTTAGATAGAAAGAGATAAAGGGAAAATATGCTAACAACCTATCCGTGGTGACCAAGACACCTACGGCTGCCCTACACGCATAGTACTAGTTGTTTAACAGGAGGAACTATAAAAAAAGATGATAACAATGGAATATATTATATCATATGCAAAAGACAACCGAATGAGTTATTGTCAAGGAAGTAAAACATTTATAAGAAACATAATCTGACATCTTATTCTCTAAAGACGCATTTAAAAAACATGTGATCGATGGCCCGTGTGTCTCGATGGTAACCTCCTAGGAACAAGCAACCTCAATCTTTTTCGATTGCTTCCACCATGCGAAGCACAAGGTTCAGCCCTCAACTCCTGGTCGTCATGATAATTAAGTGTTGTAGCCAAAGAACATGAAATATTGGAGAAGTCAATACACGATTCATTTTGGTACCTTGGTGGTTTGACTATCAGTGTGACGGTGCCTTGGCTGGTTCTAGCATGGACTTGTTCTCCTCTGCTCCTCAAAGTTAAAAAAAAACACAAACCTCAAGTATAAGCCTACTTCTTGCTTTAAAGTTTTGATTCAGACTATAAACCTCAAGATTGCAAACAAAAAATGGTTCCTCATTTAATTTTGAAATGCAATGTTGAAAATGCAGCTCTAGGTATTAACCAGTTGTTTTAATCAAATAGAGGCATGCCATCTTCATCACCTGGTACAGACCAGTAAAGGAGCTAGATGGAAAGACATCTTTCATCGCAACCCCTGTTGTATGTGCGTACCTGAAAAATCGAGATTTCTGCTTGTTAATAACCATCTAGGCACCTAGCGTATCCAAATAAATAAAATTATCTGTACTTTGTCAAGAATGAAAAAAAGGAGCTATCCAAAAGACAACTGAAATGACAAAGGTGCAAACCTTGGCCTTGGGGGCATAGTGGAGGGAAACAGAGATGGCACTGAAAGTGACAGATGCAGTGAGGATGGCGAGTATGAGAGAACCAGCGCCACCATTAAGCCCTGCCATAAACCAGAAGGAGGAGCAGTCGGTTAACTGATAACAGGCTCACTAAACAGTTAAAAGGCCATCATACTATTCTCTGTGTTAACGTGTAATACACACATATACTGGAGTAGTGGGCCATGAGAAGGTGGATAGATTTAAATCCTTGGAATAATAACATAAGTTCATCATCTAATAACAAGAGACTACGCCGGTGAATAATTATAGAAAAAGTTGTGTGTGTGCAGATATGATGATATAAAGCCCGACTCAATTAATAAGTGCACATCGAGGTCGGGCCATCTCTTTCTTTTCTCAGACAAATAACACTAGGATCATCTTCAGTAAGAAGTGCACACAATAATGATGCCTCGGTTGATAAATAATAAAGCAGTAATCAGAATATATAAATACTTGACTTAAACAATATTGTACTGTCCCTTCTGAACATAAACCAAGCAAACTAACAAGGGATCTTTAACCTGACCTACGTATAAGAGTTCAGCACAATAACTTTCGGACCTTTAACTTGCACACCATCCATATAAAGTGTAAGATTACGAAGTGGATTTTCTGCGCACGGCTTCGTTGGTGCACCTTATCTCTATCACTCGTTGAAGCGCTAAGATCGTTATTCTGACGTAAGTGCGGGTGGGCAATAAATGTGCCTGCCACAGTATGTTGTACGAGCTCGGCACAGATGTATATACATGGCTCAAGACTAGGGCTGGACGCTCGAGCGAGCTTTTTGGCTCGGCCCGAAACTCGACTCAGCTCGGCCCGATAAAAAAAATAGGCCGAGCCGAGCTGCAACTTTCGGCCCGTCTGGCGAGCGAGCCGAGCCTGTTTTCGCTCGGTCCATCTCGGTGGCTCGTTTGAAAGCCCAATTCGTTTTTTATAGGAATTTGCAGCCCAATGTAAAGACAGCAGCCAACGCGAGTAGCCCAAGCCCACTACGAAGCATTGCCTCGACTACCCGACGCCGGCCTTCTCGGTCCTCTCCTCACAAAATTCCCCCATGCCGCTAGAGTTTCTGCCGCGCCGCGCCGCCGCTCTCGCCACCACCTGAAGCCGTCCTTCTCGTTGTCGCGCCCGATGCCGGCGTCGTCCTCGCCGTGCCCGACACTGGAAGGCTCGCTCTCCGGACCGACGACGAACATGCCCTTTCGTCGCCGCGTTGGACGCCGCCGTTCCCCACTCACATGGTGCCTAGGGTTTCTGCCGTCCCCAGCATCTGCCGCCGCGTTGGATGCCGCCGTTCGTCGCTCACTTGGAGGCACAAGCAGGTATGACCTACCTGGCTCACTCCCGTCCTTGCCCTCCTCTTGCTGCTACTTACGGATGTGCGCAAGCACACATACTACACAGGCATACACACACATAGCGAGCTGATCGGGCTGGACCGAGCCGAGCCTCCAGAAACAGGCTCATTCATCCAGCCGAGGGCTGAACTCGGCTCGGCTCGGCTCGGCTCGTGTCAAGCCCTACTCAAGACGCGTGATGAACGAAACAGTGCTGTCTCCTCGAATGTGAGCCGGTGTCCATCGATGGCAGAACAGTTGAGTGGCTGGGGTATTATATGTTCCTGCGTTTTGCTTGTACGTGCACAGGTTACTAGCCGACGAGGGCGCTGATCAAGGGCCAGCTGGCGCGCGCATGGACGCAATAGTCGGGACTGAACAGTTCGTGCTTTTAGGTTACGAAAAATGTGGTTGAAACATGTGTGCCGGCAGCAGGGCTGCAACACAGTACCACTTTCTTCCCCCGCCTCCACACAACGGGGCAGCCCTCGTTCTGCAAGCTAATGGAGTTCATCGGCGACGACGGGGTGAAAGGTTAGCAGTTTCATAGCAGCTTGTTTCTTGCTTCGAACACCGAGTAGCCAATCACAACTCCATGCGTAACGATATGTGTTTTTTTTGGCGAAAACAGTTTAGGTAACACCGAGTAGCCAATCACAACTCCATGCAGCAGCTTCCACCAGAGATGGACGAGCCAGCTTAGTCGGTTCTTGCGATCTGTCTCGCATTGGGTTGGACTGCGTTTCTGATGTTTCGTCCGCCTGGGCTGGGTCGGCCCAAACAGAGCGGGCTCGACGGCTTTCGGACAGAGCATGCGTGTACGGCCATCGTCCATCGGCTGGGTTGAGAAGGCAACTCCACGCGGCTCGTATGCCTATAGCTAGATGGCCGGGGTGGGGTTTGACTTCAATGGTAGTGGAGTGCATCAGAGTGGTTGAGATTGACAAAACTTTAACCACCTCTGATTCAATGTGTTCGAATAATGAAGGTTGGCTATGTCCGTTTAGTTCATATAATGCATTCCCCCGCAAAAAAAAAGTTCATATAATACATTGACTAAAGGGTGGAGAAAAACCAATGTGCATGTGTGCTCGCAACGCGTTAAAAAAAGGAGCGTGTGCACATGTGTGGGTTAGAACTGTTCCACAAATTCGTAAAAATTTGAATCTGAATAGAGCCTCGACGTTCTAGCTGGGCTATATATAGAGGTTGAGTTCTTTTGAAAACGATGTCAAGCACGGGGAGAGGAGCGAGGCGAATATGCAAGCCATGTGTCCTCCCAAGACAAGCGCGTTGCTGAGCTGGCTATTAGAGGTGAGTTCTAGTTATTTATAAAAATCGTAGATTTGTTCCAGATTTTCAATTCAGATATTTCATCAATTTGCCATTGCATGCCAAAAAAAAGGCGGCGGCGCACGGACTGATGTCAAAGAGAAATTTGTAACCAATAGAGAACAAGATAGGTCGGGTAATGACGAGCTCATCTGTGAGGTTAGTTGATTCCAGCAGAAAAAAGTTATATGAAAGTGACAAAAAAACAAGTTTTTACCACATTGAAACTCAAGATATTCACGCGCTTAACCTGAATAACCAGGACTCCGTCCTTGGGCAGTGCACGGGGTCCATTGCTGGAGTTGGCGAGCATGGTGGTGAGCAAGTTAGGGACATTTTTCATAACAGGGTGAAAGCTCGTTAGGTCGTTTATAAAAGAAGTTTCTACTAAATACATTTTGATTTTTGATCAGGAGGGGCGTGTGGTTGATGAATGCGTGCCAGTCAATGGCGGAGCTTGATGAAGAATGTTGAGGAGGCTAATCATAGTTGAGGGGGCAAAGAAGGTAAGTTATGCATGACTCTGAGAAATCTTGGATATTCAAGCCTAATAATTAGGGCCACATAACACATGCGAAAGCGGGCCTGCCAGTTCTTCACGGCAGAAACCACGTTCCCCATTTGCAAGGCCTGAAGTACTGACATCACGAAAGAAGAATCGATAACAGAAGAGACGCAACAAACAGTAAGTGACTTTTACCTTGAGCCCTTGGTGCCTCTCTCTGAGCGACCGTGGCAGGAGTTTGACTGAGAGCGGAGGTGTTGTGCAGAGGAGTGCGGGGGAGGGCGGGCGGGGGTATATGAAAGTGCAGTTCCAAGAGGTAAACTTGCCTTGTGTATGAAATCACCGGGCTTGAACGAAATTAGTCTGCTCTTCTGCTCTGCCAAGGGCAACTCGACAGGTGGACTAACACTATACCCAGGTTTCTGTCGACAGGTGGACTAACACTGGTTGAGCATGAGCTCACCTAGAAAAGGTAATGCATGAAAAGGTAATGCATACTACAGTGTTTCATCAAATAAATGATATTTTGATCTATTGCTTACCATGTTAGGGTACTTCCTACGCATATGATTAGCAAAGTCAGCTGGGCAAGCTCTGTTGCTAAAAATGATTGGTGACAATGGTTCTGCTAGACGATCGACAGTGGATGCGATAGTTTGAGGATTTATTGCACACCTGCCATGTCCAGGGGCATCATCTAGTGCTAGCCGGGTGCTGCATTCCAGTGCATCTCCGATTAATTGACACTGCATTAGAAAAAAAGTGTTGGTTCGTTGCATATAAAAATGTGTTGTTACTAGAAAGAACATAATGCGAAAAAGGGAATAGACAGGGCATGTGTACAAACAAGTGTCCAAAGCATGGTTGCTTACATTTGGACCGAAGAACGCCGTGCCGCCAAATGCGTTATGTGTTACTGCTTGAATGGCCCTCTTGATCGTTCCACGATCGAAAACCTTGATTCTTGGGTACATGTTCTGTGGAATGCAGGAGCTAGAGATAGATATTTTGTCGAGTACATATCAGCACCAGTTGAATGAATTAATCTTCGATGGAACGACCAACGCAGCCCAGTATTCTACGCTAGTGTAGTCGTGCTTTCCAGATGGGTTTAAGACGTGCCCAAGAGAGAAAACAACATAAGCAATCTTGAAGCAATCTCTCAGCAGACGAGATGAGTTCTCTCCAAGGGGTAGCAGTAGAACAGATTCTAGGGCCTTGAGACCATGAACACCCTAGAGCTGAATGTGGATGCTGGCTTGGTAAACTCAATGCATGGCTCTGAAATTTCTGTGTGACCTGGGGGTATCAACCTGCTGCCGTTCGGCAACGCAAAAATGTGTTGGACATCTAGATCTGTGATTTCAATCTCCCTTCCCATGCCAAGATCAACCTTTCAGGTTAAAGGGCCGAATCTCTCCATTAAGAATGAACTGAACTTTAGATTTGTCTTGTGAGATATTTTGATTTCCAGCAGTCCACTGAAACCAATTTCCTTTGCCAACTCGCGTTTCTGGTGGTCGAACTGAGAAACAATACAACAGAACTTCTGGAGAGAAATCCTAGATGTGAGCGTTGGATTGGCATTGCAGATCTGTAGATCTTCCCTAGTAACCATAATCCGCGGATCGGATCCCTCCATACCCTAGGAATATGATGGACAATTTAAGAGGGTGAGGTTCTGTATTGTCAAGACTAGGTTGATTGGGGGAAAACTTGCAAATCTGCGTAGACTAAATTTCAAGCTTTTTACGGGGCAGTGCCTAAATGCCTGTAGATAATGAAAGGATGCTTCTTAAAGCAAGCACTGCAAAAATGGTTGCGGAGAGGAGGAGGAGGGGAGAGGTGGTGGTGGTATGAGTTGTGGACGAACCCGGTGACGACGCTTGCTTGAGGCTGGGGCGGGCGGTGGGTGGCGCCTCCCGTGTGCCGGCCATGGTGGCCAGGTGGTTCCACTGGGCGCGGCTGAGTTAGCAACGGACTAAGCTAGGCGATGAAGAAGATTGGGAGGAACAGCGGTGTGATGTCGTGCGATTTGGTATGGAGAATTTTTTTTACAACAACATTTAATGAGTTCGTACCGGTCAGCCGTGCTTTGGCTGTCTCCCTCTCATGCGTTCACATCTATCGTGCCGGCCAGGAAAAAAAATGCTCGGCATGGCAATAATGGCCGACAAAAGAAAAAAAAATACAAAATCTATACTTTTGAAATGCCACCTGGAGGAAGAGAAGGGTATGGACACAGTTGAAGACCTACAGGCGATTGGAAAAAAGCAGAATGGTAGTGTGAATACGAAATGCAGGCCAAGTGTTCTGCAGATGGAGAAAATGGGATCACAAAAACCAGGCACATATGCATCACATGTTCACACCGAACAAGAGCCGAAGTGGTGTCCCATGGTACAAAAACAAGAGATTATCTAGTGACTGCAAAGGGAGGAGGGAGGGGAGAGTAAACTGAGCCGGTCCATGTACACATAAGGTTTCATATGGTGGAGATGCGATCCTAAAAGTCTTCAAGTGTCAGATGCATCAGTGATTCTGCTCGATCTCAAAGCTAGAGGACGTCCACGATACACATGGCACTGAACGCGGTGCTAAAGAAGTACTATTCGGTAAGATTACTACAACCCGCTTAACTACAATACTCAGTAACAACATACATGACAAACAGAAGATCATATCTGGTCATTTCAGAATTAGAGTGGCATGTTCAGATATTAGTTAGTAGTACATCATACAACTTTTTTCAAATTTACATGGACCACTTATCTTGCTCATAAATTTTACACTCATTTGTCTGTCCAATCAACCAAGACACATTCAATCTACTGAAAATGTAGATGCTAACCATTCTCAACGCTGGATGCTCTCAATTTTACACTCATTTATATGCCCAATCAACAATGGCCGTGTTAAGCGACTCTAAAGCAATTGCCTATACGTAGAAGTGAGCACGTGAAACATAGATGCAAATGTATGAATAGTCAAGAAATGAGAGTGGATTTTCTACTCTCGGGTGTACTACACACAAGTTGCCCAAAAGATCAAAGAACGCTACCAAACTACTCCCTCCGTTCGGTATTACTTGTCGCAGAAATGGAGGTATCTAGACATATTTTAGTACTAAATACATCCATTTCCAAGACAAGTAATTCCGAACGGAGGGAGTATATCCAAAAAATCTGAAATATTGCGACATCAAATTCTATCAAATGTTAGAGATTCTAGGAAAATTAAATCCATAAATAACATCCGAGGAGCTCTCACAAAAAATAATCGCTGCTCAAACAGTGCACAAAACATTGAGCAGCGATTTTTTTCGTGAGAGCTCAAGGGATGTTATTTTTGGATGAAATTTGCAAGAACCTCAAACATTTGAGGGTAGCCACTTATTTTTGGACAAAATGATAGAGGCAAAGGTGTCCCGATGTTTCGATGAGATGGTGGCTATCGTTTTCTGTGGGAGTCGACCTTGACGATCCGACTACGAATGTGCGAGACGTCGCGCCTTAGCAATCGCTAAACCAACTTCTGAGAGTTATTGACCACGCCAGAGCACGATCAACCTGACCACGAGGGTCTGTTTCCTGCAAGCAAACAAAGAACAAGCAAGAAACTGAGATTGCAATCTGGATATTGTGAATATAAGATGAAAGCTTTATTGATCAAGGTGGGGTTCTGTGACGCCTTGGTCTGGTCGTTGAACACAAACGAAGTACACGAAGTTGCAGCTATGGCAAACTTTTAATCTAAACAAAACCCCCAAAGTCTAAACGACGCCCTAAGGGCTGTATATATGGAGGAAGAGGGGGGAATTTCGTGGCCCTTGAGGGTGGGGTCTGAAACCAACCCTAACTCTTGTTTCCCCACACATACAGACTCTAAAAATAGCCTATATTTAAGTATTTTGAAATTACATGGGCCTGGCCCATTAATAAGGTGACGCAGCACCTAGAATAGCCTATGGATGAATATTATGAAGTGGCATCTTGTATATTTCGTCCAAGGCTTCATACACTCCTTATGGCGGCTTCAAACTCCTGAAATCATCACTTGTAACTCCGTTCTTGATCCCCTTGCGCATGCCATCAACTCCATGCGTGTTCTTGCTCCAATGTTCATCCTTCTCCAAGCTAGGCCCTTCATTTGTAAGCAAAACAAATGTATCCAATTTAGGCAGCATCATAATCTCATGAACATTAGAATCATTACCAAGAAACTAAAGTACCTGGTAATTTAATTGGCGTGCGCGAGCTCTAGTAATTGGTCCAATATATGTAACCGTAGGGGCTGTGGGTGTAACAATTGTATTGATGTCCTCATCTTCTCCCCTTCTTGAAATGAAGTCGTCCTCGACGGAAGCTCATCTTCCTCACCCAAATAAGGCTTCAAATCTGCAATGTTAAAAGTGGGACTAACCCCAAAATCTGCAGGTAGCTCAAGTTTATATGCATTATCATTTATTTTCTCTAACACCTTAAAAGGACCATCAGCACGTGGCATTAGCTTTGATTTGCGCAGATTAGGAAATCTATCTTTACGCAAATGTAACCAAACAAGATCTCCAGGTGCAAACACAACATGTTTTCTACCCTTATCTCCAGCAAGTTTATATTTAGCATTTATACGCTCAATGTTTTCCTTAGTTAACTCATGCATTTTTAAAATCAATTCAGAACGTTCTTTAGCATCAAAATTAACCTTCTTCGAAGATGGAAGAGGCAACAAATCAATAGGTGCACGAGGTAGGAAACCATACACAATTTCAAAAGGGCACATCTTAGTAGTAGAATGCAATGAATGATTATAAGCAAATTCAATATGAGGCAAGCATTCTTCCCACATTTTCTTGTTATTCTTCAAAACAGCCCTAAGCATAGTAGACAATGTTCTGTTGACTACTTCAGTTTGTCCATCAGTTTGGGGGTGACAAGTAGTACTAAAAAGCAGCTTAGTCCTCAACTTAGCCCATAAACATCTCCAAAAGTGGCTAAGAAATTTAGTATCACGATCTGAAACAATAGTATTTGGCACACCATGTAAGCGAATAATTTCACGAAAGAACAAATCAGCAACATTAACAACATCATCGCTTTTATGACATGGTATAAAGTGTGCCATCTTCGAGAACCTGTCCACGACAACAAATATGCTATCCCTCCCCTTCTTTGTTCTAGGTAAACCTAAAACAAAGTCCATAGATATATCCTCCCAAGGAACACTAGGTACAGGCAAAGGCATATATAAACCATGAGGATTGAGTCGTGACTTAGCTCTTTGACATGTAGTGCAGCGAGCAACAAAACGCTCAACATCCCGTCTCATCTTTGGCCAAAAGAAATGTGTAGCAAGTATATCCTCCGTCTTCTTGACTCCAAAGTGTCCCATTAATCCTCCTCCATGCGCCTCCTGCAACAACAAAAGACGAACGGAGCTAGCTGGAATGCATAGCTTGTTAGCACGAAACACAAATCCATCGTTAAGAACGAACTTGTTCCAAGTTCTCCCTTCCTTACAATTCTGCAATACATCTTTAAATTCAGCATCATGAACATATTGATCTTTGATGGTCTCCAAACCAAAAATTTTAAAGTCAAGTTGTGAAAGCATAGTATAACGACGAGACAAGGCATCAACAATAACATTTTCTTTACCCTTCTTGTGTTTAATGACATAAGGGAAAGTCTCAATGAATTCAACCCATTTAGCATGTCTACGGTTCAGTTTTGCTTGACTTTTAATGTGTTTCAAAGATTCATGATCAGAATGTATAACAAATTCCTTGGTCCATAAATAATGTTGCCATGTTTCTAAGGTCCGAACAAGAGCATATAATTCTTTATCATAAGTAGAATAGTTCAGACTAGGCCCACTTAATTTTTCAGAAAAGTATGCAACAGGTTTTTCATCTTGTAATAACACACCTCCTAATCCAAATCCACTAGCATCACATTCAAGCTCAAAAGTCTGATTGAAATTAGGAAGTTGGAGTAAAGGAGCATGTGTCAACTTATCTTTCAATACCGTGAAGGCTTCTTCCTGTGCGGTACCCCAAACAAAAGTCGCATCCTTCTTTGTAAGCTCGTTGAGAGGTGCAGCAATGGTGCTGAAATCTCTCACAAAACGCCTATAGAAACTAGCGAGGCCAAGGAAACTCCTCACTTGTGTGACCGTTTTGGGATGCGGCCAACTCTCAATAGCTTCAATCTTGGCTTTATCAACTTCAATTCCCTGTGGTGTAACAACATAGCCAAGAAAAGATACTCGGTCGGTGCAAAAGGTGCACTTTCCAAGGTTACCAAACAAACGTGCATCACATAGAGCAATAAAAACAGCACGTAAATGTTCCAAATGTTCCTCCAAAGATTTGCTATAAATCAATATGTCATCAAAGTAAACTACCACAAATCGTCCAATGAAAGCACGTAAAACTTCGTTCATTAACCTCATGAAAGTACTAGGTGCATTAGTTAACCCAAAAGGCATGACTAACCACTCATATAACCCAAAAGGTAATGATGCACCGGGAATTAAGTCAATTTGATGCTCAATCCCGCGAATAGGTGGTAATCCCGGTGGCACGTCTTGTGGAAAGACGTCCGCGAACTCCTGCAAAATGTTAGTGACAGCAGGAGGCAAAGAGGAAGGCACGTCCTTGAATGAAAATAATGCCTCTTTGCACACAAAAGCATAGCAAACAGATTTGCTAAAATCTAGATCATCAATATCAGATTTGGTGGCAAGTAAACATGCACTTTTCAATTTAATTTCAGAAGCAACACTAGATTGTTTATTATCATTAGGCTACATTTGTTGCTCAAATTCTTTTGCCACAATATGATTTTCACTCTTATTTTTCTCCTGTTTTGCTTTATTAGCTCTATTAATATCATCTTTCAAAATGGAATCAGGAGTCATAGGAAGCAAAGTAATATTTTTATCCTTATGAACAAGAGTATACTGATTGTTTCTACCATGGTGAATAGAATTTTTATCAAATTGCCATGGTCTACCAAGTAATAAGGAACATGCTTGCATAGGTATCACATCACAATCAACATAATCAGCAATCTAGAGATACTAAAATGCACACGAACAGCACGTGTTACCTTAACCTTGCCGCTGTTGTTGAACCATTGGATGTAGTAAGGATGTGGATGTGGTCTTGTGGTGAGAGATAGCTTCTCCACCATCTCCATGCTAGCCAAGTTGTTGCAACTCCCTCCATCTATGATCACGCGAACAGAACTTTCCTTCACAACTCCCTTTGTATGAAACAAATTATGTCTTTGATTTTGCTCAACTTGTGTAACCTGCACACTCAAAACACGTTGAGCAACTAAACATTCATAAGTGTAAACAAATAGTTTAATTGCCATCTTTGGACCCATTTTACCAACAATCTTTATCAGCTTCCTCACTTGATGCTAGTTCATCAATATCTCATTGCCCCATACGCAGAAAGGGTCGAAATGCGGATCTTTACCAATGACATATGTACCTAAAAGCACCAAGTTGATATTAGAAGCTAAACACCAATTACACAATGATGTAGTACAACACTCTTTTATAATATGTCTATATACATCCGTATGTGGTAGTCCATTTGAAATATCTAAAAAGATAAATATTTAGGAATGGAGGGAGTATCTTATAACATCCAATATACTCACATATTAGATGAATTAACATCTTATATTATGGGCCGGAAGGAGTTTAGTTTGTTCTTACAAATTATCGGCTGATTAACTGCTGCTGTATCCATAGGTTATAGTTAGTTTCAGCTAGTTCGGGCTCAAATAGCCCTAAATTATATCTAAACATGAGGGCTAGTTTGAGATAGTTGCATCTATAACCCACCCAAACAAACTGTCCAACCCAAGAGGTGCTAATTGGAGCTAGTTCTCCTAGTGCATTTATTGTCAATCTAACCCTGCCATCCAAACAACTCTTTAGATGGAGTTAGTTCAGGGTTAGTAATGAGCTAGAAAGTAACTCTAACCTCTAGCTAAGTTGAGTATCCAAACAGGGATGTGTTGTTTCTGTTGCTGCTGCTGCTCTTCTACGTATATCTAGACATCATTAGAACATTAATGTAACACTCTTCCTTGTTGCTACGTAGCCTAGGATTGCATATTTAGACATTAATTATAGTGCATGTTGCTACGTAGCCTCAGATATATTACATATGGCTCTAGTTAATCTATCAAAAAATGGTTGCAAATATATTCAGTTAAAAGTGTGATTCACCGATTAGTCCCTTATCAGCCGCCAGCCTATATGGTACCAGCTACCGATATCCTGAACAATGAGCAGATATAAGCCATGGGATGAAACTAACCTCGATAGAAAACAACAATCATTCCCAAAATTGTCCTGTGTAGGTACATCGAGAAGCATGTTAAGCACAACAGGCTAAACATCAACCAAAATTATACATGACAGACAAAATAATCTCCAAAAGATAGCTTCAGTGTGCAGGTCTAAGCACACTAGTAAAGCAAAACAAGTGGAAATGTGTGCTAGCTGCAACAGGCCTAACATTTAACAATAAGCAAACATAGTCATTCAAACTGGTATTGTGCAGGTCTAAGTACACTGGTTATGGTTAAATAAAAATGGAAAGGCGTGTTAACTACAAGATGCAGCAACCAAATGTAGTCATTCATAATGGTATTGTTAAAACTGGTACTGATGAAATTGAACTGCATAGTTCATACTTGCACATATAGAACATCACGTTGTGAATAACTGGAATAAACAAGGCATACTACGAACAACCAAAGATAGCAATTGTGAAACTAAACATATACTAACTACAAACAACCGAACAATCAAAAAACTTTAAAAGAGGCATATGCTTGCTATAACAGGCTTAATAGCAAGCAAATATATGCATTCCTATCGGTGTGTTTAAAACTGGATTGATGAAATGTACTGTACAGTAAATAATTGCACATATAGAGCATCACATTGTGAACAACTATAATAAAAAAAATCATGGGTTTCCTCACTTGTCACAGATGGGCTGGTTCCCATGGGAAGAGCACGGACCCTGGATGAGCTCCATGTTGTCGCAGATGGGCTCCTTCCCTTTGGAAGAGCACGGCTGTAGGGTCCCCTCCTTGATGTCGCAGACGGGCACTTTCCCCTTGGAAGAGAAAATGTGCTCTTTCCCCTTGGAAGAGCCGGAGAGGGTGCCCTCCTCGTGGTCGCCGTCGATGAGGTCTGACTTGGAAGCTGTGGATCCCAAGCTAGCGTCGCAGAACGTGTCCTTTAAAAATGACAAAAGGGGCTCGATGGCGATGTAGAATGGCAAATTGTTGACAGCGAGCCAGAGGAGATCAGCGGCGTGGCCATGGATGAGATCGACGGCGGTTGAACCCGAGGGGTTGGGGGTGGGACACTTAAACTATGACACAACCCGCCTCAGACCGTCGCTGTCGATGACCTTAATGTCATAGCCGGTGGCCGAACATGCCTGCATACTCTAGCCCGCTGCTTGAGTTCCTTCCGCCAGTAATGGTCGTCAGCTTCCTCAGCGACGTCGGGCGAAGAGACCGCTATACACCTCTTTTGGGCCAGTGGCTCCTCGAGCTCCATGGGAAGCGTAGCCGGGCTTAGGCTGCCACACTCTGGAGTGGGGGATGGGGATGGGGATGGGGATGGGGATCTGTGGGAAAGGGGGTGTTTGGAAGGCGGCATCTAAGAAACTCAGGGCGGCCTCGGTATGAGATCAGTGGGTAAGCTGCACGGGCAAACTAGCAGATGCTGACAATGGAGGCCTTGCGGCGGCGGCAGCGGTGGCGGGGACCTTGCTAGGGTTCCGAGCGAGGGTGTGAGTGTGTGCGCACACACACGCCCGAGGAGGTTCTGGTGTGTGTCTGTGTGTGTGTGTGTGGAGGGGGGTGTTTGAGGAAATGACGCGGGTACTGAAAATTTTACTACGCGCGAGTCAAAAACGCGGGAGTGAAATGTCGGGCTATTGAAAATTTTGATGATAGTGCATCGCACACGGTCCAGAGATAACAAACGTGTGTTATGAAAAAGAAAAACCCTCGAGGTGGGCAGGTATTTTCTAGGGATGCAGGTGGGATTGGGAACAAGAAACATCACACACGGTCCGGAGATAAAAACCGTGTGTTATGAAATAGAAAAACCCTCGTGGCGGGTAGATATTTTCTAGGGATGCAGGCGAAATTGGGAACAAGAAACATCACACACGGTCCGAAGATAACAACCGTGTGTTATGAAACAGAAAAACCGTCGAGGCGGGCGAATATTTTTGAGAGGGGGAGCCTCGTGGAGCCCAATGTACTGTGCGGATGTGTACGTGACAGGTGCACCGGTGTCGCACACGGTTAGTTTGAGTGAACCGTGCCTGTTGTGTCATCCGACTTGTCTAATGTCATAAATTTGTCAAAAAATGACGCGGGAGAGGGTCAGAACACCAACACACTTGCATGTGGACCGAATTTATGTATCAAAACGGTGGTTTGATTTTCAAATACCAAATGCAACTTCGATGTGGCACATCTCTCGCAAAGCGCACGGTATTGCTTTCCCCCTGCGTGTCGGCACGAAGGGAATCCTAAGCTATATATGAATGCATGCCCCCTCCCGCCAACCGAGGTTCACCTAGCAAAGTGCGAAGTAGCTAGCAGCCCCCCTCCTCCCTCGTGTCAGCACGAAGGGAATCCTAAGCTATGATTGCATTGCCCCCCAACCGAGGTTCATTCACCTAGCAAAGTGTGAAGTAGCTAGCGGCCCCCCTCCCTCGTGTCGGCACGAAGGGAATCCTAAGCTATGAATG
>NC_041390.1:23670719-23672992 GCF_002162155.2 Triticum dicoccoides
CCACACACACACTTTTAGTCGGCGGGCTAGAGAGGCATATATCTCACTAAGATGGATCGTAAAACGGACCAAGAATAATCCACCATGGTCGTACATCCTCTCTCTTATTGTTCGTCAAAGTGATGGAAGTCCATGCGACCTCGGAGATGGGCTAGCTCGCCAATAATCACGCAAGTAACTAGTCCCCAAAGGCAACCACTGCATGCATGTGGCGCAAATATATGTATGGGGAGGTGTGTTTTTGAGCAACAATGGAGCAACTTTGATGTGGCACTGTGATTTCGAACTAGAAATCCCCACATTGAGTGAGGGTTAGGTTGATGATGCATATGTATGTTAAACCACACTTCAAGCCAACGACGGAGATTCATGCATGCATACGTTCATAGTATATGTGCTCAAACTTAATTAGGTCTGAATATCACCTTGACCTATACTACAATAATACGAACCAAATGAAGAATCTGCCATGGTAACCTATCTTGTTGTTGGTGAAGGTGATTATGGATTTCCACGCGGGCGCACGAATATATAGGCTTGTCGTCGATAACCACGCGATGGAGTGTACCGTTCGAAGGCAACCAGTACATGCATATGTATGGAGGTGATGCGTGCATGCATGTTTGAATACACACCATTTATGTGGCGCGTGTGTCAAAAATCATACACTAGCTCCCCACACAGAGCGAGACCGGTTCATGATGTGTCGTTGTAGTAGCCACTTCGACTCGATGAGACCGGTTCATGATGCATGTGTGTGTGCTCAAACTGTATCATGCATGTCATCGCAGAGCAAAAATAATAATAACCCAGCAGCAGGCGGTGATCGGCAACCGTTGTAGTCAAAACTCTCAAAAGCTTGGATAGAGCGATTGCCAGGGAGAGTCAAACGCACGACGTAGATGTATGTGGAGCTGGGAAGGCTTATAGTATGGTAGCAAAAAGGATCAGCAATAATCAATTCAGAGATGCAAAGTTGAATAAACGCTCAACGACGGTACTGTGCTGGTCCTAGGCTAGACCGTGCTAGAGACGCGAGACTAGAACACTAACAAAATCACGGCGCTGCACGTAAATAAGGGAAAAGCACACTCTGGAACTCTTTTTTTTTTGCTCTCTTTTTTCGCTCCTTTTATTGCGCTCTTTTTTTTGTGAAAAATCACTATAATGGCGAGTGTCTCAAAACTCTTCCCTCGTCAAACTGATAGGATGGGCACGAAATTTTTTTTTTCACTTTTTTTTCGGAAATCAGGGCAGCGACGACGAAAAAGTGCGACAAAAAATCACTATGATGGCACGTGGCTCAAAAGACTCAGAAAAGCCTAAAAATAGGACAGGGAAAAAATATTTTTGCCCGTGAAAATTTTGGCCTAAAAACTGCCCGGGGGTCTCCAGACTCTTTTTTTTGTTTTTTTTGTTTTTCTGAGACCTACGCAGGCAAGGAAACACGAATCGGAATTTAGATTGATCTCAAGAACAAACCTAATATGAGAAGAACTCGGATTGGTGGTGGATATATGGTTGTGGTATATGGCAGCGGTGGTGGTATATGGTAGCGGTGGTGGTATATGGATACAGATTGGTGGTGGTATATGGATACGGTTTGGTGGTGGTATATGGATATGGATTCAGAGCGGTGGCGGATAAGCACATGTGGTAGATGGGCGATGATGATGGTGCGGCGGCGGCGTGACAACTTATGACCAGAACTCGAAACTCTAAAAGACTAGACTCTAAGACCAGCAACTTGACACGACGATGCAACCGCAAATTCAACAAAGCAAAAATCCTAAAAAGATTATGCAAAGGCTCAGATTGGTTCGGATATGATGAACTAACCCTAATTTTTTTGTGGCTTTTTTGTGGACTGTAGGTATGAAGAACGGACTCGATCTAATCTATGAAAAACTGTAAAATCTCACCGAGCAACCTGGAAATTTGATACCACTTGATAGAGGCAAAGGTGTCCCGATGTTTCGATGAGATGGTGGCTATCGTTTTCTGTGGGAGTCGACCTTGACGATCCGACTACGAACGTGCGAGACGTCGCGCCTTAGCAATCGCTAAACCAACTTCCGAGGGTTATTGACCACGCCGGAGCACGATCAACCTGACCACGAGGGTCTGTTTCCTGCAAGCAAACGAAGAACAAGCAAGAAACTGAGATTGCAATCTGGATATTGCGAATATAAGATGAAAGCTTTATTGATCAAGGTGGGGTTCTGTGACGCCTTGGTCTGGTCGTTGAACACAAACAAAGTACGCGAAGTTGC
>NC_041390.1:23673288-23680695 GCF_002162155.2 Triticum dicoccoides
TGGATATTGCGAATATAAGATGAAAGCTTTATTGATCAAGGTGGGGTTCTGTGACGCCTTGGTCTGGCTGTTGAACACAAACGAAGTACGCAAAGTTGCAGCTATGGCAAACTTTTAATCTAAACAAAACCCCCAAAGTCTAAACGACGCCCTAAGGGCTGTATATATGGAGGAAGAGGGGGGGGGGGGGAATTTCGTGGCCCTTGAGGGTGGGGTCTGGAACCAACCCTAACTCTTGTCTCCTCACACATACGGGCTCTAAAAATAGCCTATACTTAAGTATTTCGAAATTACATGGGCCTGGCCCATTAATAAGGTGTCGCAGCATCTAGAATAGCCTATGGACGAATATTATGAAGTGGCATCTTGTATATTTCGTCCAAGGCTTCATGTACTCCTTATGGCGGCTTCAAAGTCCTGAAATCATCACTCTTAACTCCGTTCTTGATCCCCTTGCGCATGCCATCAACTCCATGCGTGTTCTTGCTCCAATGTTCATCCTTCTCCAAGCTAGGCCCTTCATTTGTAAGCAAAACAAATGTATCCAATTTAGGCAGCATCATAATCTCATGAACATTAGAATCATTACCAAGAAACGAAAGTACCTGATAATTTAATTGGCGTGCGCGAGCTCTAGTAATCGGTCCAGTATATGTAATCGTAGGGGCTGTGGGTGTAACAATGGTATTGATGTCCTCATCACAAAACCGGGTGTAGTACACCCGAGAGTAGACACTACTTTCCGAAACTTTAAGCCGGTGAAGTATGTCATTGTGTCGAGGTTCAGTTTTCTGGTCCTAAAGTGAATACATTACACAAAATTAAGAAACTAATCAATGTTGTTGTTTTTAAAATGGATTGGCACTACTAATAGATCCTTACTGGAACTAAAGTGTTCAGAAAGAGGCAACTACATAGTTGATGGGGCAACAATAGCTACACATGGGATTCCGCTCCAACACCTCTCCTGATGAATGACCCCTTAACCTATCAATATCATTAAAGTTAATTTTAAAAGTAGATGGGAGTAAGGCCAGCAAAGATCACTTGAGTTCAAGACCACCACGTTGGCCTAATTTGCATGGCACCAGCATTTTTAGCATAATAATAAAAACTGCACCCTTTGCTAGGTCCTCAGAATTATCTTGGCCAATTACTCACTCCGTCGCATAATATAATTAAGATGTTTTTGCAAGCTAAGATAGCTTGCAAAAATGTCTTGTTTTATGGGCCGGAGGGAGTAGATCTTAAGTTGCAGCTACGATCACTGTGAATGTAAACACAGTGCAGTGAATCGAGCAGATATATTCCAGTAACTCAAGCAAATCCATCCATAAAGAAACTCTAACAATAAGACAGATTAGTGTGCCAGGTTATGGTTATACAGTACCAAGCAACATAAAATAAAGGAATAAATCAGACTACATATAAAAAAAATCCAGAGAAAAACAACGCACACAGCCAGAGAGAGTAATAAGCTTCTTCTCAAGCGGCAGTCCACCAATCGAGCATGGTGCTTCACAGCTTTGGACAATGATATAAGCAATCAATTTATAAAATCTAAGTGCTTTTTGAGCCAGAGAGAGTAATATTTACCTCAAAAACTGCTTGTGTCATGACGCACGTCAGATATTCCTGGCAAGGGCACAAAGAATGTACTGCCACCAAAAGTCCCATCGCAGAGGGGTCGAGTACAAAATAATTAGTTCTTTAGCACAGTATGTCTCAGAGCAGAACTCTTAATCTGACTATATAACCAGCCTAATCCTCCACGCAGAAAAACAGTACCCTTAGCAAAAAAAATAAAGAACAGATAATGGAATAGGAAAAGCACTAAAATGTCTACTTCCAGATCCATGGGCGTGCAAGCACCATGGAGTATTATTAAACAAACAAATTGAAAATACATAGGATGGGGTGAGAAGGAGGAGGGAAGGAGCAGGAAGAGAGGTAGTGCAATGGATTGGAGGAAGGAGCTCCGGACCGGTTCATCCTTTCTGAAGTGAAGTCTATTATAAACCTTGAAATCATATACTTCATCGGGATGAAACCGTAACTTCTCAATCCCTGAAGTCGATACCCTATACTCACATATCCCAGTCAACCTCAACCCTGGATCAGTTTGGCACACCGGGAAAAAGGCATTCCCGATCGGGTCATTTGTTACTGTGGCTGACTACATTGGCCCACATGTCATATGTATCATCTATCCCAATCCCGTGGTACAGCGCCAGTGGTGGCAGTGTGGCACAGAAGGCAACTTCCTCTCCCCGAGATTCCGAAGCAACTACGCGGCCCGGCGTGAACCCGACGGGCCTGTCCTGGACTGGGGGACACGACCCGCGCGAGACAGCTACATGTGGAAGGGCGACATCGGCCCGCCGCCGCCGCCAGCAGCCTGCTGTGGCAGAACCGAAGCCACTTGGAGGGGCTGGATGCAGCCTACGGTATCGGTGGCGTACATGACCTTCGGTGGCCTGGCGTGCAAGTCGGTGCCGGCCTGGTGGAGACGGCGTGACGTGGGTCATCGCCGGCAGCGGCGTGCAGTTCCTCTGGGTGGTATGACCCGGTATTGGTGACTGCAAACGAGCCGATGCGGCTGCCGGACAGGTTCGATCGATGCGGCCATGCGCTAGCGTGGGGTTGTAGGGAGTGGGCGCTGCGGGAGGACGTGCTCCGGTCGCCGGCCGCCGGTGTCCACGTGCTCGTCCTCGTCCGCAGTTCGTGGAGATGGTGCTGCGGACGCCGCAGCTGTTCGTGGCACAAATGGTGCGGTTGGCGGAGGCATGTTCCTTGAACAATCTTCCTGGTCACCACGTATTCATTGGTTTTTTCTGCTCGTTGCTCCTCACTAGTCAAGTTTCGTTCCAATTTTCATATTTGGGTTCGTCGGTGATGAGTTCCTGGGTCGCACGCACCGAATGGTCTTCTGCAACACATGGTGCAGCCGCAGTGTGACAACACATGCATGACGGTGGAGCGTGCCGAAGCAAAGTTAGAGCTTGAGGGAGAGAAGAATATGACGTGTGCCCCTATCGTCAGCAAGAGTATACAGTGATCCCGGCCAGGATTCTCATTATTCCAACGCACCAAACTGGACTAAACTGGTCGAATGTCGAAATAAGACCGAGATTACGGAATACAGGGTATCAATTTCAGGGATCTGAAGGTTGAGGTTCAATTCCGACGAGGCCTATGAATTTAAGGTTTAATACAGACTTCACTCTTCTTTCTGCGCGCACGTTCTCAGCAGGGCAAAAGGCGTGAAAGGAAGGGACAAGCCGCCCACACTCTCGCCTCTCCCTCTCTCCTATATCTGCGCCGAAACCAGAATGAAATAGTCCCACACATCAACATGTGGGACCAGAAGCCAACGCAGCCTACCAGTCACAGTATGCGGGGTGGGTGCGTACCTGTGAGCCCATCTTGTCTCCTCTCTACTACCCCAGACAACAGACGAAAACAAAACTAAGCCCATCCACTGAACTATGGGACCAGAAGCCAATGCGGCCCACCTGTCATAGTGCGCGGGGCGTATGAGTGTGTGTTGTGCGGGTACGCATGAGTTCATCTCTCTCTTTCCTATATCTAATTAACAAGCGAGACGAGGGAATAGAAAACATAGCGTCAAGCTAGCGAATCGCGCCACGTGCACAAGACACATAAGGAGAGGGCGCTCGCGCACCCTGAATTGACTAACCCAGCAAATCGCGGGCGAGGCTGAGCCCACAGGTCAATGGCCCTCCGAAACTACCGCAAGGTGAAAACTAGACACAAAGATCCAACGCCCCGGAACACAGAGAAGACCATTTTGACCACAATCCGATGGTTGAGAAGGCAGAAAATCGAGGGAGCCTCCTCGAGCCAAGTTGGCTAGCAACCTTAAAGTTTAGAATTGGCAGGTTGCTATGTATTAATTTTGATTTTATCGAGTGTGCGGTCTGCCTGTCCCCTTTATTGGTTATATATTTGAAAAGATTGCAACATTATATGGTAGTAGTACTCCTTTTACATTTTCTTGTACTAAATAGCCAAGTAGAGCTATTGATAGGCTCAAACATATCAAAATACAGTGAAAAGCACAAACATACATAAGTAACTGGAAAGCCACAACATTAATTACCTTCGATCCTTGGCTTCCTTGTTTTATAGTAGTTTGGCACCGATCCCTCTATCCAATAACAGTGACAATGCTGATGTCAACCACAACTTATAACCCAATAAATCTCAATTATAGATTAGAGTCTTTCCTCGACTATTTTCATATCCAACACAAATAGTTAATGCATTTTTGGTGCTTTTGGAGCAGTAAGTACCACATACTGTTTCCATCTTTCAGACTTGATGATCATGGCTTTTTCAACAAAAAAATAGCGTGTTGGTTCTTCGCTAATAGGGCGCTATAGCATACACGGAGAGCCCGCACTAAAGTTTCGCACAGCATAGCTTGTAGCGCGTTGTTTTTCTGGGCAGCCCATTAGCCCAAGGACAGAAGCCTGACCTAGCCCAAATAGGTATAATACCCAATCCTCCGCCCAACCAAGCTCTCCCGCGCGGCGGCGGCGGCGGCGGCTTCTTCCTCATGCTCGGCCCCTCTTCTTCTATTCCTCATTGGTCTTCCCATGTTCTCCGCCGGTCTTCCCTCGTTCACGGCGGCATGATGTCGCAACCCGTTGTGGCGCCAACAAGCAAGGCACCAGGCAAGTTCTTTGGTCTGGCAGATTCGTGATGTATGTGTTGGGTAATGATGTTTGCTAGATGTTAGTTTTCGACTGTGTTGCAAGTTATCCTTCTTAACTCCTAGAACCCGATTGATTGTCACTTTGATAAATAGCTATCTACATGGAGTACTTCCATGGACGGCAAGGAGAGGTTATTCTTTAGGAATGGAGATCCTTGTGACACTTGATTCTAAATTAGCATATTTTTGCTATGTTGTTGCTTCATGGGCTGTTGATGTTAGGCTACATTAAAGCTTTTTTAGTCCTTTACTATTGAACTATATCCTTTATTGTTGCTAAAGTCCTTTAATTTTAGGCCATACATGGCATTCTTTTAAAACACATTTGTAAATAGAGCGAATTGAAGAAAACCACCACATTGATACCTAGGTTTACAGAAAATACCGCTTTACGAACTGTGACAAAACTCACTCATTCTTAGCCTAATCATTTGAAGTAGACAACGTTGGACATTGTCAGATGAGGGATTTTCTAGATTTACAAAATAGTCCCTGAAATTTTAGAGAGACACCCTTCAATCAATAAAAAAAGCAATCAGCTCCACAAAAAGATTTGGGCTGCAGAAGGAACCGATTAGAGCAGCAACACGCCGGCAATGGTTCTCGTCCCCGGGAACAGGAGTGGAGGGCACATGCACAGGCACGCGGCTGTTGTGGCAGTCGGCGGCGGAGTTGGCCGGGCCAGTGGGCCGCACCTCATCCGTCAGCCTACGGGCGCCAGAGGTCCAGGGTCCTCGTCCTCAATCCATCATCCTCAGCCTATGGTCGAGCCACCAGAGGAAGCCACATGCCGTCTAGCTGCAAAGTTCATCGGATCCAGGGCCTCTAGTGCCAAAGGTCACCGGATCCAGGACGCCCGGGGCCACGGTGGATCCATGACCGCGCGGTTAGGATCCTCCATGACCAACACGTCGTGCATGACGCCGCTGAGGTCTGCTCACATGGCCGCCATGACGCGGGACGGGATGGGCACGAGGGAACCACGGGGAGGGAGGATGGAGAAGGGGAGGCGCGGCCGCCGCCGGCCCCAAGTTCGCCCCTGCTACGAAAGGCCGGCTCGGGAGAGAGAGAGAGGAGGGAGGAGGAGAAGTGGAGGCATGGACGGCCGACTGAGATGCGCGCCGCCAGCTCGGGGAAAGCAAGAAGAGGGACGATGGAGAAGGGGAGGCGCGGCCGTTGCTGCTCACACCCGGGCCGACATGGGCGGTAGGGTCGCATGGCTTGGGGCCGGTCGGCCCTGGTCTAGGTGGTTAACACTTTTAAGGCAATCTTTTTTTGAGAGGGGTGGTGTTTTTGCCAAAAAGACCCCTCTAGCGTTGTTTATTGTGTACTGTTACCGACATAAGCAAAGGGTGGGCTTCATCTGTCATAATCATCATCAAATGAGCCAAATCCGCCAACTATTGTTTTTTGCAAAAGATTAGGTCAAGAATCAGTGGTTTCTGACAGAAATTCATAAACCGGTTTTCACGCAAACCTGGACGCCAGTGTGGTGGTTTTCTGTAATTCACTCTTTGTAAATAGCGTGCTATAGTGTGTATACCATTTGGAGGAGGCCGCTCCTATTTCTCTTAGCACGCTATTTTTTTTTGTTTTTTTTATGAAAGGCACAATCATTTATTCTTGCCACTGAATGCATAGTGCTCTCTCCCACAAACAAATTCATCGTAGAACCTGAAGCCCACGCATAGATTCTTCTCCATCTTTAACTTGTATCTCTGGTAGTAAAATAAAATATCAGAAAATATGTAGCCTGGAACACAACATCAGCTCGCAGATGCTTCTCTGAGAAGTTTTATAGGTAACTAAGGCCTGTACGGGTATCTGCAAAATAGAATGTTGCAGGAGGATTACATATATAAGGTAACATGATTTACATGGATGTTAAACAACACATTATATTTCTAATGCACTGTCATCTCATTTTTCAGATGATGATATGAAGTCTGTCATTGGTTTCGTATCTCCGTTTGCCTGTACAAGTCTAGGGGGTGGTGTGATCAGACTTAAGACTGCTACAGTGCCTGTTCTCGCCTTTTTTAGAAGGTAAATAAGTACCTTGGTTATGCTTTCAAATGATATTTTTTGACATCATTCTTATTATTGATTTAGTATAATGTTTTCATTGTTGTGTCTTTAGATAAGTAGTAGATTTTGTTTTGATAACAGGCAACCCTATACATGTAAAAATGGTTGGTGTTTTGGCTTACCAAATTGGTGTTTTGCACTAATGTAGGTGTATTTTGATGAGTTAGGAAAAATGTCAATTTCGGCTGATAAAGTAATATTTGAACCACGGTGAACATTAAGTTTGTGTTAACCAATTTTAACCTTTTGAATTTATTACTACATGGCTTCTAGTTCTAGTCTTCTTTGGAGATGGCCCATTATTACTTGCAAGTCGTATTAAACTGATGATGATATTTAGAACAATTAGTTCATTTGCAATACTTGATATGTCATATAAAAATGATCTTAGTCAATGTTTCCTCAAAATTCCTCGGTGCAAAAACCGCTAATGTGATGTTTAAATAGGGATTTTTTCCTTGGGCACCATTTTCCTTAGATATCCCATTTTCCATGTTGCTTTGAATTACTTGAAATAGTTCGAGCTATTAAAATACATACACACATATAATATGATTTACAACCAAATTAATTCAAAC
>NC_041390.1:23680899-23683395 GCF_002162155.2 Triticum dicoccoides
AATTTCTAAAAGAAACACTCCCCCTCAGATGGGTGATAAATATCTATCATTACCATCTTGTTACAAGCTAAATTATATTCCTCGAGTCCTAAGCCCTTAGTTAGACAATCTATGACTTGATTTCCCAAGCTTATGTGATTTAATTTTACTAGCAACATTCTTGTGCTTTGCAATGGGAGAAACAAATCACATGCCCCTAGCCCAGTATGCATGCCTCAAAGACTCCCACAGGTCTAGATCCTCTATTTCAATATGGCGCCCCATCCGTGTCACTGCTTATCCTCCTTTTCACCCTCACCGATAGTGATCCTAGAGTCCACCCTATCACAAATATGTCTAAAGGTGGTCAATCCCAAGAAGATGATCTCGGCCACCGCATGGCTCACCTTTCATTGAACCACACCAGTGAAAGAGAATGTTTGAAACATCTTTCAGTTTGTTACAATAGTAGCTTAAATATCATGGTGCACTGAGCAAAAAAAATTCCGGTTGAACTATTAGCGACAATGGTTGCTTCTAAATTGACATGGCTTCCTTCTATTAGTGTCTTAGGTATGAGTGAAAAAATATCCAATCTCAAAAGACAATAGGTAAATGAGAGCAAAATAGAGAGTCTTATTAAAATTGCATGCACGCCTTATATACTCAAATGAGACTGAAGAAGCAATATGCCATTTAGTCATATATATGCACAAAGGTATGCAGCCATTTAAAAAATGTTTGAATTATAAGCATGAACTTGTATGTTGTGCCACCTACAATGATCTGCCCTACCAATTGGTCCACAATGAATTTACAAATACTTGTTGCATGTATCCGCTGAATGGCTTTGTTTCTTTGTTTCTAAAGAGAGAATTCATAACTCATAAATTGAATGCCATTGACACCACCTCTGAAAGAGTGTCTCATCATTCTTTAGGGGCCCCTTCCTATTCCTAATCAACTATCAGATCTGGAGAATAAAACATACCGCATCATGCTTACTCAAGCACATGTAGGATGGATCAAGAGTCGATCGTGAACTTCATATATAATTTTAAAATCATCAATGACAGATGAAAAGCAGATCCTGCAATTTAAAAATTATCAATGAACTCCACCATTCCACTTTGTGGTCGTATCTATCCACCTTGACCTCCATGGCGAGAGGCTCGTGCCACCGGAGTGATGGCGGCCCACAATCTCCTCCTTAATAGGGCAAAATCACAGCGAGTGATCAGAGCGAGAAGATGGTGCCCTGATGTGGAACTATGTTAGCACATCATCAGCGCGCTAGCTGTGCACCCCTTCCATCATGTGAGGCTTGCAAGTCCCCTACCCGTCTCCTTCACCTCCTTCCAGTGACTCCACCGTGACTGGATTGTTGATTCCGGCGAAACCCTACTCGATTCCTCCCGCATAGAGCCTCCTCTGCACCTCCAATAGCGTCCTGGCCAGGCAACACACGCAATAGTATGCGCAGAGGCACTAACCTTTCTATGACACTTCCGGTGAATTCTTGCCCTACAACGACGGCGGCGAGTGGCCATATGCTGCAAATATAAAACACTTCGGCTGCTGCCACAAAATTTGCTCCAAACGGGGGACCACGTAGGACCACAATAAAATGGCTGTTTTACATCACTTTATGCCAAAAACGCTGCTCCAACAAGTGCCCTAAAATAGGACAAGCACAAAACGACATCCACGGTATTTTTGGGGCACCAATTTTAGGGCTTCTATAGTTGATGAGCATTTTCTGGTGCCCTAAAATTCACTTTTTGGTGTCCCAAATTTTACTCTAGCTACTTTTTTGTGCCCTATTATAGGGCCATTGTTGGAGATTCTCTGAGTTTTTTGTGTGTTTTTGAAGGAGCTTCTCAATTCTTTGATTTTTCCCCATGGTTCAGTGTCATTAGAAAGCACCAATAGCAAGCGACTATGCCTCCTCTCTTCTGCTCTATCGGGTATTAAGTTTTAGCTTACTTGAACAACAACAATCAACAACCAAAACCAGGTTCAATGCAACTAGCGCACCAAGGCCCTAAATCCATCACGCTGTTACATGTCAAAACACTAGCCACACCTCCTACAAGATGTTCTGCTTTGCCTTCTTTCCGCAACCAGCAAAAAAACATCTCCTTCTCTCCACTCTAAGACAGCAGCATCAGCAGCCCACAAACAAATTTAGGCAACATACATCTTCTCTGCTTCTTGCTACAGTACTCACTATACCAACACCGCTACCTCCAAGTGATAGTAGCCGTACAGACCTCACCAATCACTCCTTTCACCACCACGGACCAACTCCGCAGACCTGCAGGTCCTTCTACTTGCACGCACTATCGGCCGTCATCTCGGATGAGCTTTTGATTTTGAGCAGCCACATGTACGCCTCCCGCTGCTACCCCCAACACCCATGACCTACAGTTCCTGCACGAGCCACAAGGTTGCACGCCACAAGCTTCAATGCCGATTTGCTGTGCTGCCCCACGCTCCTGGCCGCAAGAACTTCTT
>NC_041390.1:23683726-23714018 GCF_002162155.2 Triticum dicoccoides
ACCATTTCCTATCTGCTAAAGGCTACGGCTCTGCTACAGCTTCGCCCATGCGATTTTCTCCTCACTCCAAGAGATCCACTAGCGACAAAACATCTCTTCACCCATAGCTACGAGCACCACCTTTCCTCTTGCTGCTAGCGATGGCTTTAGTTGTAACCTGGGTGTCATACCATGTTGTCTCTTGGGGATAAATCTGTAACACTCTCTTGCTCTTTAACTATAACCTACAAGTATGAGTAGATATTCACAAGGGTGAGCCTTTGGGCCAACAACCCATACGCACACCCCACACATACACTCAACCCAACAATATCCTTACTAGGATGTTGATTGGTAGAAGTTTGCACCATGTTTCTAAGTTATGTAACTGTTTTTCTACTCAATCCAGTCAAATCTCCATTCCCATGCATAATAGGTGTTGAAGCCTTGAAGTTAAACTGTAGGACGTGAGATGGTCTTGGTCCTTTAGGCATCAATTTTCATAAGAGTACAAGGAGAGAACATACATTTTCTACTGGTACTAATTAGTGGGGCATATTGTCCAAAAAGAACTTGATAACGAGAGGTCAATGAGGTCAAAACAAGTCAAACTCCAACAAAATGAGTATTTCATCATATTATTGTATGAATTATAGAGGGTATTAACATGTTAATTAATTCAGGATTGAACCATTTCATTGTTGCAACATCTCCACTACATATGATTCTATTCTTTTTATATGGTGCTTTGATTGCTTTTTACAAGTTAGAACTAATATGATTTGTCTTTGCATGACAACACATGCATGCCTTGAATTGACCAGATTTAATGATAATGTGATGCACATAATATATATACATATATATATATATATATATATATATATATATATATATATATATATATATGTATGTATGTATGTATGTATGTATGTATGTATGTATGTATTTTCCACTGTAATCATAAAGTAGGATTATATTTGTTTCTTAGATTGAAAAACAAATATTTAGTTGTTGTAAATGGTGGACGTTCGAATCATGTTGTTTCTGATTATAGATTTCCATGTGTTCTCTTTGTAGTGGGGAAAAAATTCAAGATATTGTTTGGCCGAAAACCATAGAAATCAAAGGAAGAATGAAATGGGGGGTTTTTAAAAAATTCCTCAAGGATCTTCGTCACTCTCAAAACCGGTCAATAATGGTAAGATCATTTTCTTACATTATAGATGATTCATCCTTGTTCTTATGATTTGCCATTCTCCTGTTTTAGGATTATTTACTTTTGTGCTGAAATGAGTTTGAAATTGTATTTGATATACCTAGATAACTATGTGTTTTCTAGCGTTAATTTTCTTTCATCATAAGTTTTAATAGTTACTGAAATATCACAGAAATAAACTGAAACTGATTTTTACTTGCACCCAATATCTTATTAGGTTATTTCCCTGTTGTTGAACGTTGAGTCTTCGAAAAATGGCTTAGAGGGAATGAAGCAGGTAAAATTGACACTTGATTTTTTATTTCTAGTCTTTAGAAGGTATGGACATTCAGAATATTACGCTTAAGCTATTTATGACACTGATGCAGGTTGCAAAGATGTTAAAGTGAACAAAAGAATTGGTTTAGCAACAACAGAAGATGGTTCATATATTTATGTATGTCCTGGACACAAGGACATAATAACAGTCCTTGCAAAATATGGTTTCTGGAAAGGCGCGTCAACAATCGATAGAAACCAAGACTCATTTATTGGTTTTGTTGTACGGGACCGAAAACCACTAGTAAACACAAGTGAGGGAGAGGTAAGTATTGAGAAAATACAAGAAATCGGGGGCACTCACATGGAAGCACAAGAAGTGATATATGGTAAGCTTGTATTATCTATTAATCCACATGCATGGAAGTCTTATTCTCTCGGTGTCCTCCTCTAGTACTTACAGATCATGGACATCATCCTTCTCTTCTTTCAGAAAACCAATCATACCCTGTTCATCCTCTTCATGCACTAGTAGATGATGGCCTATACTTTTGTCGTCCTCCCCTTGTACTAGCAGAGCAAGGCTCATATTGTCCGTATCCTCCTCCTGGACTACTAGGTCACGACTTCCATGCTCGGCATCCTCCTATTGGACTATCAGGTCAAGGGTTACATCCTCATGCCCCAGAATGTCAAGGCGTCTTTCATCAGCTTCCTCCTTGTGCAAGAGGTCAAGGCTTCATTACCCACCGCGCTCCCAATTTCACACTAGAATACTTTAGGCCATTAACAGATCATGGAAACAACAACGGTATTTCTCCTGACCAACAACATTGGATGTTTATTGAATGCCTGTAAACTGACTATGTTATTGCAGGTTCACAACACTTGAGGCCACCTAGCGGTTCTGCTCCTGGTCATTTGTGGCATAGAATGTCGTGCGCAAGGTCCGGGAATAATCTTCCTGGTTTTGAAAGATCAGAAGGCTTCTCTGGCTCTAGCTCCACATATTACTCTAGATTCGAAAATGGGTCAGGTAGCATGCCTCCCAACTAAATTCATTGATGAAATTGCAGCCTTGTCCCAAGAAACATTCTGAATGATTTGTCTTATATTGGTGGATTCAGAAGTACAAGGAAGACAGCAGGACATGGATTCTTGTTTCTATTTCCGATTGGGCCAATTACTCCCAATATCCATAGAACATAATTCCTGATGTGTACAATGATGCATATGCCATTTCATTTAGTCTCCTGATAGGATGTTTGCCATTTCATTGCTTTATGCACTAGTATGTTCCAACCCGCATTGCTACATGCATCTTCAGATCTGGTGACTAATGAATAATGAGGTTAGTATGTATTTTTCTGGATAGTCATACGAAGTTTCTCTTCTGAATAGCTAAAAGTGTAGGTCTAGTAAACTATTTTGTAGGGTATATATTGCGATGGAACAAGTCCTGTAGTCTCATCATCGTACTAGTGGGTTTCTTCTTTGTACTAAAAATCTTATCAAACACCATCCTCGTCGTGGACTTCCAGAGAAATTTCCCTAGGATATGCTAGCCGTTTGCCCAACAAGCTTGGCTGGGGTGAGGGGGGTCCGCATCCAAATATTGATCTGAGTTCAAAAGAAATTGAACCAGGTCATGAGGGAAACTGGGTCAAAAACCATAAGCTAGTTTACAAGGAAAAATGGTTCGAAAACCTAAACAAATTGACCCGATTATGAGGGATACCGAACCAAAAAAACATACAAGTAATAGGGGAAAAGAATAATGATAAAACATGGGAGTCCAAGAAAAGGCACATCCCAACAAGTAGATCGCAATACCAGGAAACACAAGTAGATATGGGGTGTTGTCTAGGATCACAATACACAGACTTGAAAGCTAGTTGTTTTTCATGTGGGTAACAGTCGAGTTTTTCTCCCATTCATGTTGTGACACAACATATATGCTTCTGTCCCTTTTTGTCTGCCTTTGATTTGGGTCATAGCCAAGTTTTCCCCTTCTACTAACTTGAGAAATAACAGGTCCTTCAAAATTGAAAAAGAATTCTCTGTTGATCAAGCACGCTACACTAGCTGAACTTGATCAAGCGCTCAGGATTTCAAAAGCTGAAGCCATAGACTTCACATGCTTTAGAATTATACATAAGAAAACCATCACCTAGTCAAAGGGATGTTCACTTGTCATGAGGATGTGCATCTGCATTCCCAAATATTCTGAAAATTGCACAGATAATGAGAATGCTGAATTGCTAATACACCAGTAGACGATGGCCTTGCAAGACAACCACATCTACAATGGACTATGACAAAATTGTAAATGGTTGCCCAGATCTTATATCTTGACTCTTAATAGCTCAACTGCGTGATTACCTATTGAATCAACAGAGCACCACCTCAAGCTCTCAAGCATTACTGTGGATCAATCAACAACCATATATGAAGAAACTGGATTTTGCAGAGGACAAGCAGTAAGATATAATTATTTTGTCATCTCATAAGCTAACAAATATAATAAAAAAAGTACTCCCTCCGACTAGATACGCAGACAAATCTAGGACAAGAATTTTGGGACAGAGGTAATATTGATTTAAGAAGCACATTCATGCACACATGAAAACATGAGTTCAGAAGCCTACAAACCACAGGAGCTGTTAAATATGCAGATAGATTCAGCGATCTGTTCTCGGGGCAGTAAATATCTATATAACTAGTAATACATGTAGTTCAGTATCAGATTTGGTATTAATAAGTTTTGGCACAAAGGTCAGCAGTACAAGCTTGATATAGTTTTAGAATGCTGAGAAATATATGCCATCTAGCAGAACCCAGCTTGCAACTGTTAACACCTAACTCTGGTTTGCATAAAGCATAGCTTGTAATGTTGTAACAGCTGGGATCAATCTAGGCAGATTTGATACCACAATAAGCAGAGGTACAATTCTAACAATTTGGTAGCATAAATCATGATATAAGAACATAGATTTAGACACATGTAAGCCCTGATTCGTGCAAACCTGAGGAGGTTTGGTTTTAGCCAACCATAGTATTTGGACTAGATGGTAGCCCTGTACTGTTCAGTTTTGAAATCAGTTGTCCCTAGAGCTGAACGTATCAGCCAATAGGCCACTCAGAAATACAGGAGAGAAAAAAGGTGAAAACAACTGATGCAAACTAGCAAAGCATGAATGTCTTTCAAAACATTTAATCTCTTAAAAAAAAGATGCTGCAGAAAGAACTAAGATTTTTAGCTCAGAAGAAGTGGAACAAGCAACCAAACAAACTGGGTCAAAACTGCATCCTCAGATTGATCAACATATTGTGGCCATCAACAAGTCCAAAATAGTTCACGACAGCAGAAAAGGTCCAGAATTGCCATTCAGATGAAATTTTATGATGACATGGACATACCAGTACTGGTGAATCTAATTACTGGATCAAGCGTTAGCAGTGACCAAACTAGCATGCGAGATACATAATATACCAGAGAACAACATCCAGTTAGGCAACAACACTGAAACAAAGCTTGCCATCTTGCGCCAAGCAAAATCTTTGTGGTGCAGTAAAGATTGAAAAAAAAAATCAATTGCCTTAAGAAGCTTTACAACACATAACCGGGATTCCAGTCGGTCCGCTAGTGTATAATAGAGTGCTGGGTGATTAGCAATGTAAGCCAGGATAGCGAAACTAATGCATTGCAGAATGGCATGCTCCCACACTTTCTTAGCTCCAATATGTGTGCTAAATAACATGGCTTCAGGATGAACAAGTTCATAACCAATCCACGGTTTCTTCCCACCTACTCCCTCCGTTCGGAATTACTTGTCATAGAAATGGATGTATCTAGACGTATTTTAGTTCTAGATACATTCATTTTCAAGACAAGTAATTCCGAACGGAGGGAGTAAATGATAAGATATCAGCAATCAGGAACCAAATCATCAGTTCAACCAGATTCTGCATCTAACAGGGCAGAAAAACAGCATCTAGTTAAGCAAAGTACACCGAAATTTTTATTACCAGCTTACTATGGAGAATAAAAACTTTGTTGCACCATCACAGTTCACCGATTTTCATAGCTCGTTCTTGGGTGATGCAAATCTGAATCTTGTCGGCACTTCCCCTCGGCAGGCGGCAGCGTAGTCTTCAGCAAGGTGTGGTGCAGCTTCCATGTGAGGGCATATGTACTTCTCCATAAATACCTTCTCAGTCCACAGCAGTGCTTTATAGTAGCTATGGCTGTGCACTAGCAATCCATTTTCCTTAAGAAATTTCACTACATAGTAGCGGGGTCTGAGCCGGCCCTCCAAGCTGTAAGTGAGCATTGCCGGTCGATGAGCAATGTAGGCCGGCTCCAACCCCAACTCGGAGAGAAGGAACTCGGATCTGTGCTGCAGCATGTTCTTTGACCTCCTCAGCACAGACGGATCCTTGGACAAAGCAATGCCCAGTTGCCAACCTCAGCATCCGACCAGCCCAAGGTGCTCTTCAAGTACTTCACTTTGGCGGCAATCTTCTCCTCGCTGAGCAATTCGACACACAGCAGAATTTTCCTGGACATCACGGAGCCACGGGGCACACCAAGAGCTTAGGCGAACGCCGCCGCCGCCCGTATTCGTTCCGCACTGGCGGTGAGCATCCTTGGTACAGTGGCACACACCTTGGCAATATCGCAAGCACCTAGCGTGCACTCCTGCAGTAACGCCACATTTGGCTTGACCACCCTCTCGAGGCTGTGCGAGAGGAGACGGTTGTTACGCTTGAACGCTTGGAGGAACTCCTCGGAGGATCCGAAGAGGCGCAGGTAGTAGTGCACCTTGGAGACGACGGATTTGCAGCGGAAGAGAGCGAGAGGAGGCGCGCAGTCTCGGAATGCGACAGACCGAGGCCGGTGAGCCCGACTGCGATGGGGCACAGGGTCCTCTCCACGCCGGCGAGAGGAGCTGCGGGTCCCTGGCGACGGCGGCAGCGATGTCTGCGGTGGAGAGGCCGAGGCCGGCGAGGAAGGCGAGGACGGCGTATGGCTTGGTGGGGGATCTGAGGTGGGAGAGCTTCGTGGAGGCCTTCAGCGCCTGTGCTCGGGTGAGACCGCAGGTGTCGACCAGTTACTCCTCGACCGCAAATCCGGTGATTCCGGTGCGTGGGGAAATGGGGGTGCGGCGGCCGAGAGGAGACGGCGGAGAGGGGAAGGGGATCTGTGGCAGGTGGTGGGAGAGGATATAAGGTGGGCGAGGATGCAACTTCGGAGGCGGAGCATGGCGCAGGCGCCGCTGGTTGGTGCGAGAGATGCTCGTGGTGATTGGCCGCCCGGTCAAGCTTTTTGCAGCGACGCACCAAAGAGAGAAGAAGCCTAAGGCTGGTCATAGTAGGGAGTATGACACTAGTCTAAGTTAGTACCTTCATAATACAAAATAACATACGAGTAGTATTATAGATGGCTTTATTTATTAGCTCGTAGACTCATTTTGTCTTGAAAAACGTTATGTTATAGTAACATATTATGTTACCATCTCTCATTAATTACTTGCCACATAAGCAGAATTTTCTCGAAGTGCGCTATGTTACTAGCTAAGTTACTCCCACTATGACTAGCCTAATAACTTGTGAGCAAAGTGGGCCTCGAAGCCCAACTTGTCACTCCACGCGCTCCAAGAAAAGGAAACCAACATCTGAGCGAAGCCGAGCCATTCATGAGTGCGAATTTGTGTACTAGCTAGAGCACATGTAGGCCATTCTTTTTGAAAAATTTGAAAAACTTATTTTGAAGCTTCAAATAAATCTGAAAAAAAATAAACATGAACATGGAGATGTATACTACATTTCTGTTAAATTTTATGACGAAATACGCTACGGTGTGAGCTGCATAAAAAACAAAATTATGGACTTTTATAGTGAATAATGTCTGCTGAAAATACATGATTTTATCGTTTTTGTGTATCTTTCATCAAAACATACTTTTTTCCTAGGTGACATCAAAACGTATTTCATCGTGTAAATTTGCACTCTGGCTCGCTAATACCTGTTAGCTACACGTAGGTCTTTTTTTGAAAATAAATAATCTAAAATCATATTTAAAAGTTCCAAAAAGGTCTACAAAAGATGCACACGAACCTAGGTATGTATACTACTCCCTCCGTCCCAAAAATGAAGTTAGGACAAAGTTGAGTCACTTATTTTGAGACGGAGGGAGTACATCTCTGCAAATTTTATTTAAAGACAACTATTCACTTGAAAATAAGGTGGCCTTTCACGAGGGGGCCGATATTCAAACGAAAGCACTCGTGGAGAAATATTTGAGGCTACCTACTGCTTTGGGTAGGTCAACAGAGGACCAGTATGAATAGTGTGGCTAGAGAGGTTTTGATCAAGTCAATATATGAAGCTAGTTCTACCTACCTATTCAATGAGCTGTCTTAAACTGTTAAAGAAAACATGCAAAAAGATTGCTAGCATTGTGGCTCGGTACTGGTGGGAGGAGATGAAATTAAAAGGAAGATGCATTGGAAGAAGTGGCAAGCTATAGATATGCCGGAGACGGAGGACGAAAAAGGATGAAAGTGTGGCGAACTCTTAAGTAATTTTTTTAGGCAAATGCAAAACCATAATAGTCCTCCTAAGAAAACATAATAGTCAATACCAATCCCCTTATGAGGCAATCATTTTGCCTCCGTTTTAAAAATACCTGTCCCCTTCCCCTTGGCGTTCCTAGCCCCTTCCCCTCACTCTCCATCTTCCGCTGGCGAAGCACGAGGCTGCACTGCATACTGCTGGCCGTGGACTTCCAACCGGTAGGTACCGGTTCCGATAAATTTAGTTTTTCGTCGTAGCGAATCCAATGACTTTGTGAATTGCGAGGAAAATTTGGCGGGCGGGCAAGTTTCAACTACTAAAACTTAATATGAACTTTGATAAATTTAGCAAGTTTCAAAAGCTTTACCCTAAAACCCTAAAAGCATATGAATATTTTTTACATAGTATAGACGTAGACGCTCATACATATGCATTCACACTTATCCCTATAAATGCACGCACGCACGCACACCCTATCATATGAGCAGCTCTGAGAGACTGAAATCTGCATGTGATCTTGATATTGACGAAGTCAGCACAGGCGCATATGTAGTCGATGGGTACGTTTCTCCCGTTGAACGAATATCACCGGAAAGCCTGAAATAAATTCAGCAAAATGCGAGCATTAGTGCGACGTTTAGGACTTAAACCCTGATGGGTTGGTTCCACCATACAGAACTAACCATCTGAGCTAAGCCAGTTCGCAAAAGAATATGAAACTTGATTATCTCCCCTATCTAAAACATTACCTAAAACAATAGTGAATGAACTTTAACATTAGTAAGGTTCCCGTTTCGCTTAGGACGTTTTCCGCTCCTTCCCTTCGTCACACCTCACGTCCCCGTCTCCCTTCAACGTTTTTTTCTCTCTAAACCATGTCCCCGTCAGAGCGAGCATATTTATGTTCAATCAATCAGCGATCCCTTCAATCACGCCTTGGCCTCCCGTCTCTTTCCCCGCACGCACAGGGACCACTGCACCGTGCGTGACAGCCTGTGCGTCCCGCCGCAGCCATCGCCTGGATCGCGTGGTCTCCTGCCCGGCTTGCGCCGTCTTCCATCGCGTCGTCTCCCCACCTGGATCGCTCCGTCCCGCCGTCACTGTTCAACAGCACCGGCTGCACCAGACCCTGTCCTCGCCGCCAACAGCACCGCCCTCTCCCGCTGTTGCTGCCGCCAACAGGTCTCCTACTGAAGCGGCCGGCAGATGGATTCTTTCTAAATTCCCTTGCAGGTGGATTCCCCAAAACCATCCAGTGAACGTATTCCTTTCAAAGAATTGTCCAACTCCATCAACGCAGGTAATATTGATTGATCGGATAAATTGTAGATGTACCATGTGTTGCACAACACCTAATGATTACATTATGTATTTTTTAGGCGTTGTCAACCTTGAAGGCCAACCTACGGATGCGGGAGAACGGAATAGACAATGTGCTAGGGAGCGATATGTGCAAATGGATCAACAGAAGAAAGATGAACTACTTAAGAAGCGTCGTGAAGCCTACAGAAAAAAGAAAGGTCAAACATCAATTAATTCCGAAGAGGCACAGTTAGGGATAACTCGACTTATGCCCTCCCAACTGCAAAACAAGTGAATTGTTGAAGGTGCACTTCACGATCAATAACCTCATTAGTGCAATCATACCACTTATTGGTTCCATTTTTCTAACGTAACTAAAAAATCTGGTCCTTGATTCTGCCTAGGAGACAAGGCATGGAATGAGGAAAATGTGGACCACAATGAAGCTAGCGAATGGTTAAACATAGATGGCACATACGAACGTCAAACAATCCATATGCCATCTCATGGGCAAGACAACCTCCTAACTCGTATGAAGACAACTAATTGTTTGTTAAAATGAGTGCATATATACTGATAATTCATGCCTTATGGGGCTACACACGTGAAGATTTTTTGCCTAAGTAGATATTGTTGGCGTACCTAATTGCAATAATGATGGGCTCCCATCATCCATCATTGAGCCACGACGTACAGATGCCAAAGAGCGGAAGAGGCAGCGTGATAGGGATCGATATGCACAGATGGATAGCACGAAGAAAGCTGAACTATTAAAAAGGCAACGTGAAGCCCATCAAAAAAAGAAAATCATCGACAAGGAACAAGGAAAATGAGGTTCCTGTTGAAGATAGCGAGTGGCTAAACAGAAACGACACATACCAGAGGCAACCCGTTCATATGCCATCTCAAGTGCAAGAAAACATCATGGCTGGTATGATTGAACTAATTCCTCTTTGAAATGAGTGCATCTATGTTAGTAATTATGTCTTGTGGTGACAAAGTATGTGATGCCATTATGCTATGTAGATATTGACATCAATAATTTTAGAAATGATGAACCCCCACCATCCGTCATTCAACCACAACCCCTAGATCCCAAAGAGTGAAAGAGGCAACGAGATAGGGAACGGTATGCACAAATGGATATCAAGAAGAAAGATGAACTACTACAAAGGCAACGTGACGCAAGTAATTCATCGTCAGACGTCAGGTAGGAATTGCACAACACCGACCACTAATAGCATGCAACACATTTTCTATGATCTTTCCACACCAGCTAACCATCTTAATTATTTAGCATTATCATTAGAGCAAACCAATACTACACGTGCAGAGGATAGGGCATGCTATGCCAATATGACTGCAGAGAAAAAGCAAGCAAAGAGGGCTCTCCAGGCGTCAGGCCGGAACATCAAGATTCCATAGCCATGGAGAACCCATAGTTTATCCCCGAGTTTGATAATATTAATGCGAACGCATCTTGTACTCATAGCTCCATAATCACACAGGTCAATGGCACCCCTGTTTATATCCAATCTGCTTCTGAGCATATGTCGGGTGTGGAGATCCCTGATATGGATGTCAGTAAAGTACCACGAAGAAAACATGTGATACCCGGAGAAAGAAACGCTTTGATGGAGCACCGAAACCAAGCTTTCCACACAAGTGGTAGGAAGCATATGACCACATCAATGGATGAAAACCCATCAATTAACAATGGTAATATTTTTTACTTCATTTGTATGCTTCTCTAATATAGGTCACTGAAAATTGTAATGACCATACTTTATGTTGTATTCGCAGAAAGTACATCCCAAGTACCTGAGACTGACAAAATACATTCAACGCCGAACAATGATGTGGATCCATTGACGAATGAAAATCTGTTGATGACTATGGAAGGTTGCAGCCGTTTTGAACTTTCAACACACTCAGAAGCCAATAATGATGGTATTTTTTTACTAAATTTATAACACAACTATTTGAGGCATAGGGCTCATAAGTAATTATAAAATAGGCAATGAAGAGGGTGTCATATTGGAGGAAGACTTAGAAGACGAGGAAGGTTACATGTTTGCTGGGCAATGTACTTTTGTCAGGTTCCACGTCGTTGTGGATATATCATGTGTGTATTTTTGTACTCATGGTGTCAAGTACCATTTCAGAGGACACCGATGAGGATATCGATATGGATGAGGCTGACGATGACCCTGCTTCAGTATCAGGTGTTCTAGATCCTATGACATGGTGTATAGCAAAATCACGACAAACACGCACAAGCTGAAGCCAGTGGAAGACTGCAAGCATTGCTATGCATAGAAGATTGAACGTGAGGCCATAGGATTCTCCCGTCGTAAGGGGAAGATCAAACTAGCCAACACGGAAACACCACCCGAGCTCATGAGACTGTGGACGAGTACAGACCCTGATGCTATTCATTTTCACGACAACATCAGGTTTTTAAATAGCCATTTCTCATTCACCTCACTATATTTTCACCTTGATAGTGATACAACAAACACATCAAAGCACCCTATCTATACATTTCGTGCCCATGGCCAAATGTACCACAACATACAGTCATTTGGTAAACAAGAAGGTTTTGATCGTAGTCATCTAGAGCTCTACTTCTATGATGATGACCCCAGTTTAGAGCATAGGTACCACAGTTGCGGCAAAGAACAATGTCAGAAAGACAAACAAGTAATCACACAAGTGGTCGACATACTTCGTGGCAACCCATCCTCTGAAAACCTTTAGAGTATGGGGCATGTTGATGACCATTGTATAACATTTAACCTTGACCAAAGGATGGACTAGAAAAAAATATAATGCACCAACCACTTCAGAAGTAGCCGCTGTGTGGGTGGAGGGTAGTGAACGCCGAAGGCAGTTCGATAACAGCATCATCCTACAAGAGAATAATAGAGATATATATGGCATCAAGTCCTATCATGGATGATATGATGCCCTGTCCTACCCAATGTTCTTCCCTAGAGGTGACCTTGGGTGGCATATCGATATCCCAAAGGAAGGTGTGTCCTATGAAACTGTGATGGCAGCCCGTCTAGCTCGTCGTGATAACAATGTATCTAACAAACCCCCACTCAACGGAAAGAATGATGATGATGAAGGTTAGTGTTGCAATTAGTTGTTACATGAGTAGTCTAGTTTGCAATATTTTCTCCAGTTATCAACACCATCGAGTTTCAATTTTGTATGCAGCTTCTGGAGGCAGACTATGTGTGTCTGTGTGGGACTACTATTGCTACAAATTCCAGATGCGTCCAGGTATATTCAATCCGATCCTCTATGGCAAACGTCTTTTCCAACAGTTTACGGTCGACACATACATCAAGATCGAGAACTCTCGTTTGGATTATATATGGGGCCATCAAGATACAATAAGGGAGGACCTATACCAAGGTTTGATGGACAACTTACATGCTGGTGAGGGTAGGGTGGATGCTATTGGAAAGCGTACAGTGCTAAGCACAAAATTTATCAGGGGTCCACAGGACAAGAGGCGTTGGTACATGGATGCTATAGCCTTAGTGCAGAAGTATGGCAAGCCGGATGTCTTCCTCACAATGACATGTAACCCAAACTGGGACGAGATTAAGCAACAACTCTATCCTGGTCAGACACCTCAGGATCGTCCAGATCTCGTTGTTCATGTTTTCAGGGCAAAGTTGGAGGAACTCAAGAATAAGTTGCTTCAAAAGGGCATCTTGGGCAAGGTGAGGGCTTATGTGTATGTGGTGGAGTTCCAGAACAGGGGTCTGCCCGATGCCCACTTGCTTCTCATCATGGAGGGGCGGTATAAGCTCACATGCTCCGAGCAGTATGACCGTCTTATCTCAGCCGAACTCCCAAACAAGAAGTACCCAGAACTATACAAAATGGTCGTGAAGCATATGATGCATGGACCATGTGGTGCTTTGAATCGTGAATGCCCATGCACAAAGGGTCGTCCTACTTGCAAGAATCACTATGCTTGGCCTTTCAACGCAGCTACCTTGCAAGGCAAGGACTCCTACCCTCTATACAAACGACGTGAAGACAGTCGCAAAGCAATGGTCCGAAAGGAATGACTAGATAATAGGTGGGTCGTCCTATACAACCCGCACCTACTGCATTACTTCAATTGTCACATCAATGCTGAGGCATGTGGAAGCATAAAGGCAGTTAAATACCTATTCAAGTACATATACAAGGGTCATGATAGGGCATCTATTTCTATGAGAGAGGCTGACAAGGGTGACAAGAATGGAGAAATAGATGAGATCAAACAATATAGAGATGCTAGGTGGGTGACTCCTCCCGAAGCCTTGTGGAGGGTATATGGCTTTGAATTGAGTAAGAATTCCCCACCTGTGCTGCAGCTTCAACCCCATCTGCCAAACATGCACATCGTGTCATTCAAAAAGGACCAAGATATCGAACAGGTGGTTAACCATGAAGGTGCCGAGAAGTCAATGCTTACCGAGTACTTTGAGGAAAAAAGGTTACATGAGGAGGCTCGTTCTATCTGGTACAGGGACTTCCCCGATTGGTATACCTGGCAGACAAGTCAGCAAAATAAATATTGGAGAAGAAGTCAACAAGTTGGAAGAATTATGGCGGCTCATCCAGCCGAGTGGGAAAGCTATTACTTGTTGATACGTCTCCGTCGTATCTACTTTTTCTAACGCTTTTCCTCGTGTTTTGGACTCTAATTTGGATGATTCGAATGAAACTAACCCGGACTGACGCTGTTTTCAGCAGAACTACCATGGTGTTGATTTTTATGCAATAATAAAAGTTCTCGGATTGGAACGAAACTTTGCGAGGAATTTTTGTACAATAAAAGAGAATTTATGGATCCAAGAGCCACCGGAGGGGGAACATGGGTGGGCACAACCCACCAGGGCGCGCCCCTGGAGCTGGGTTGTCCCAACCTGGTGGCCCCGCAGGCCTCAACCCTCATAATATAATATCACATATTTGGATAAAAAATCAGGAAGAAAGAATTATCACGTTTCACGAGACGAAGCCGCCGCCACCTCCTGTTCTTCATTGGGAGGCCAGATCCGGAGTCCGTTTGGGGCTCCGGAGAGGGGCCTCTTTAATCTTCGTCATCACCAACCCTTCTCCATCGCCAATTCCATGATGCTCCCCACCGGGAGTGAGTAATTCATTTGTAGGCTCGCTGGTCGGTGAGGAGTTAGATGATATTCATCATGTAATCGAGTTAGTTTTGTTAGGGCTCGATCCCTAGTTGATGTTGGATGAGATTCATTATGTTCTGAGATTGATGTTGCTATGACTTTGCCATGCTTAATTCTTGTCACTTTGGGCCCGGGTGCCATGATTTCAGATCTGAACCGTTTATGTTATCACCATTATATCTATGTTCTAGATCCGATCTTGCAAGTTATAGTCACCTAGCTACTACGTGTTATGATCTGGCAAACCCGGAGTGTCAAAAGTCAGGACACTTCGCGGTGATGACCGTAGTTTGAGGAGTTCATATATCCACTGTGTGTTAATGCTTTGTTCCGGTTCTCTATTAAAAGGAGGTCTTAATATCCCTTAGTTTCCAATAGGACCCCGCTGCCATGGGAGGGTGGGACAAAATATGTAATGCAAGTTCTTTCCATAAGCATGTATGACTATTTACAGAATACATGCCTACATTATATTTATGAACTGGAGCTAGTACCGTATCGCCCTAGGTTATGAGTGATATATGATGAATATCATCTAACGAATTCACCGATCCAATGCCTACAAATTTCTTCATATTGTTCTTGCTAAGTTACTACTGCTATTGTTACTATTGCACTTGCTACAAAATCATTGCTATTACTATTACCATTACTATTGCTATTGCTACTACTATCAAAACTATCATATGCCACTGATCACTTTGCTTCAGATAATTAATCTCTAGGTGTGGTTGAATTGACAACTCAGCTGCTAATAGTTGCAAATATTCTTTGTTGAACAAATAAATTTTGGTTGAATACTCTACCCTCGAAAACCGTTGTGATTCCCTATACTTGTGGGTACTTCTAAACCATGTAACTGGCGCCACCTCCTATGAGGACCTAAGGACAGTTAATGGTGAGATCGTACCAACCTTTCGTGAAGCTGCAGAAAGAAGGGAGTTGATCGAAGGAGACAATACACTAGATGAGTCCCTCCTTAAATCTACGTTATATGATATGCTATCATCTCTACGAAGGCTCTTTGCAACAATATTGGTATTTTGTGAGCGAAGCAATGTGCGTGGGCTCTGGGAGAACCACTTGGAGGCATTGTCAGAAGACTATCGCCGTAACAATCCATCCAAAGTTGCAGTTGAGCAAATGGTTCTAACAGATATCAGTAATATGCTACAATCAATGGGCAAGGAGATAGTGTCATTCCCTCTTCCCGATATTAACAAAGATTATGACACTGCCAATGGTGTGCCAAGGGAGATCTTCGAGGAATCCACCATCGAGCTCAACACTGAGGACACAAACCTATCAGACTCATTTAATACGGATCAGAGGAATGCGTACGATGAAATTATATCTGTTGTTGATGGTGATGTGGGTGGTGTGTTCTTTGTAGATGGACCTGGAGGCACCGACAAGACTTTTTTGTATAGGGCACTTCTTGCAACGCTGCGTATGCAGAATAAGATTGCTCTAGCAACAACTACATCTAGTGTGGCAGCTACCATAATGCATGGTGGGAGAACGACACACTCACGATTTAAGATATGGTTGAGCATTGATGATGGTGGTTTTTTGTAGTTTCACTAAACAAAGTGGGGCTGCCAAGCTCTTACAATCAGCTTCTCTCATTATTTAGGATGAGGATTCCATGACAAAGAGACAAGAAGTGGAGGCGCTAGACAACATTATGCGTGATATAATGGGCCGACCAAACTTGCCATTCGGTGGAAAGACAATAGTGTTCGCTGGAGATTTCAGGCAGGTACTCCCTGTTGTTCGTAAGGGTTCAAGGGCTCAGACAATCGATTCTCCCTTGCATAGGTCTTATCTTTGGGATTGCATGTGTCATCTAAAGCTGACACACAATATGAGGGCAGATAGCGACCCATGGTTTGCACAATACTTGTTGTGGTTTGGTGATGGAAAGGAGGAGGCCAATGATGATGGTGATATCCACCTTCCAGACGAGATCTGTGCCGTGTACTGGGAAGGACACTGACCTTGATACACTGATATATAATGTTTTTCCCGGTTTTAGTGCTAACATGGCAGACCCAAACTACATCACCTCAAGAGCAATATTATTGACCCGAAATGATTGTGCGGATAAGATTAATATGAAGATGATCAATCAATTTCGGGGAGATGAGATGGTGTATCATAGCTTTGATTATGCGGTCGACGACCCTCAAAACTACTATCCTTCTGAGTTCCTTTACACATTGAAACGTAATGGGTTGCCTCCGCATGCATTGAAAGTGAAGATTAACTGCCCTATTATATTACTTAGAAATATGAGATTTTTAAATCGCTGCCCCTGGTTCCTTAACTCTACTCATTCATCCCCGCGCTCTTAACTTTTACTCAAATTTTCCCACTCCCTTGCCAGAAACCCTTACAACTGGGCACAACGGACGTCGCCTTCGGGTCAAAGGCTTGACCGTTAACTCTGACTAGTGGGGCCACGCTGGACTGTGCCGCGTTGGGTGGTGTCCCTATTCGACGATTGGGCCATGGTTTCGTTGGGCCGTCCCTTGCATTAATCGTCTGCGCGATCTGCCAGGACGAAAGCCTGCTATGCATGCACCCAACAAACCCTGCCTACATGCGTCGATCGAGCCTGCATGCGCCGATGCGGATATGTAGCTTAAATAGTCGTAGTGCTACGTGTTATTTGGCCGTGGCAATAACTGGGTCAAATGTGAAGTTAGTAGCCCGTTGTCAAACCCACCGCAGCATCGGGAGTGTACACGCGTGGGAAACCGTGGTTTGAAAAGAAGAAGAGAAAGAAGCTAATTGCACGGGTGGGAATCTGTGGTCATACCCTATATTATATGAACAAAAAGAGAAAATTTTTGAAGAGCTTGTGGCCAATTTGAATGATAAAAATAAATTTGGCCCTTAAAAAGTTGGTAATTTTGCATGACAAAAAGAGATAGAGGGCTTGTGGCCATTATACAAATGCAAAATGACCCATTTTTAATAGTTTGTAGCCATTTTACATGATAAAAATAAATTTAGCCCTTATAAATTTGGTCATTTTACATTTGTATAGAACAAAAAGAACGATGCAAAAAATAGAGCAAACGATGCAAAAATACAGAGCCAGCACGTTCACAAAAAACAGAGCAAACGATGCAAATTGGGCCAGCACATTCACAAAAAACAGAGCAAAAAACAGAGTAAATTGGGCCCAATAACAACGTTTTCTTTTCACGGAGTCAGTTTGGGCGAGCAGCCGTGCACAACCAATAGGATCGCCTCTCGCGGATCGCCCCACGACCCAACGATGCGGAGCCGTCCTTGTCATCCAACGGCGCGGAGCCTGCACACAACCAACCCACCTAGTTCCTTCTAGAAGGCTAGATCTGAGGGCTGTGGCTTGGCGCGAGGGTATGATCGGACGGCTGACGTTGGGAGCTAGGGTTAGGCAAAACCCCGTGGGGTTTAGAGGGGTTTTGAGCTGGTCAACAGGGTTTCGAAAGCTTTGATTGAGCATAACTAATTTAAAAAAATCAAAAAAATATGAAACCTTCGCCGTTCGTCGTTTTATAAGACAAACTAACGAGGAAAAAAATACTAAACTTGGTCTATGATCATTTTCATGAAAAAAACCTAGCTGGCACAATCGAGGTCAAATGCGCACCATTAATTTTAAAAAAATAAAAAAAAACCTGCGCACAATGTTGTCTTATGTGACATGTTACCAACCAAAAATCATAAACTTGCTCTATGGTCATTTTCATGAGAAAACCTTCAAACATATGAGCTATCATCTATATGATTTCATAGAGTTCGAGGAGAGGAGGTGGTGTTACCTTCTGTTTTTGATAAATTAAAAAAAATACTGAGACTTCGAATCTACACTATGGAAAGTGAATATGTATTAATAAAAAAACATTTGGCTCATTTAAAGTAGGTTCAAAAAAACTTGATTACAAATGGGTTGTTTACCCTAGCCTGGGTGCTCATTTGGAGGACATTTTCTCAAATTCACATTTATTTGACCTTCTCTAAATCACTTCAAATTTGCGCCCCAAATGCGTCGGCGCGGACATGAACGGACGCCACCCGCGCCTTCTCGCTGTCCGTCGCGTCCCCACCTGGCGGCCGCCCACTCGCGGTCAGCTTAATTTATGACCACGAGCCCATGCGTCAGCAACGGCGGTCGCCCTTTTTTAAGCCGACCGTGCGGCGGGGCCATCCTCATCCAAACTCGCCGTCCCCATCTAGGCACGCTCTCTCCCCCATCGCTGGAAAACCCTAGCCAACCCTGCCAAATGGGGCTCTTCTCCGGCGCTGGTAGCAGCAAGTCCAAGGGCAAGGCCCCCGCCGTCCCTTTCCCCTCTGAGTTGGTACCGCCTCCGCCGGCGCCGGCTCGCCTACAGAGGGTGCGAGTGAGCGTGCCAAGGCACCAGGCGGAGTGGCATTGGCAGCACCGCGTCCCTCTGCCGTACCCCGACGTCACCCTGTTGCACGACTGGCATCTGGATCCAGAGAGGATCCGAGTGTCGGCGGCGCCGCGGTCGACTAGGGCGCACACGGAGGAGGTGTGGCGCCGACGGGCAATGCTGACGCCGAAGTAGCGTCGCGACGCCACCTACGCCACCGACTCGCCTAACTGGGCGAGGTGGTTCGCCTTCGAGGACGAGGAGGCGTGGCGACGCGACGTGCGGGAGGTCGACCGCAGCGTGCCGCCGCCCCCGCTCGTCGTCCGGGAGGAAAGACCAGGCGGCCCTTGAGGCGGTCTACCACGAGAGCGAGGAGTACGAGCGACGCAGGGTGGAGGCGGTGGAGGAAGAGGAGGCTCGCTACAAGGCGGCCATGGCGCGGGCCCTCGCCCTCTCCGCGGCCGTCGATTGCGTCGGGCCGCCGGTGGCCCCGCCGTCCCCTCCCCAACGGCTCGTCAAGGCCGACCCGGAGCCCGAGCCGGAGCCGAAGCCCATCGCGCGCTTCTCCAGGACGGGACTGGTGCGCGAGTGGGTGTCTGTGCCACCGGTTTGGATGGGGGCGACCCCGGAGCAGGAGGCAGCGTACCTCGAGATGTGGCGCCAGCGACGGCTCGCTGAGGAGCGCCATCCCGGCGAGTACGAGGAGATGCTCGAGCGCGACCTCGAGGAGGAGGCGCCCGAGGCTGAGGAGGAGGTGCGCCAACCCACGGCCGCACAGCCCCCCGCGCCGGCACTGCCCCCGCCGAAATAGCTGCCCGCGGCCGACATCGCCGCCGCCTGGAAAACAGCGTTCCCCTGGGCTGGCCCTGTGCGTTGACGCTCATCGACCTCACCTGCCCCGAGGACGACGACGACAACGACGCCTAGGGCACCCTAGGCAGTGCCCCGCCTCGTAGTTATGTTGTTTTTAATTTCTTTTAATGCTAATGTGGACGCATGGACTCTCGCCGGCCTTCCTAAGGCCGGCTTTAATGTCTAATTAAGTTGTTTTTATTTCAAATATGCATGCATAGTTTTTTTTGTCGGCGCCGTTAAAATGGGTCAGGCCAGCGTTGGGCGCACGAGCCGACCCAAACGCGTTGGGCGCAGCGAGGGTATTTGGGGAAAATGGTAGGGGTGATGGAGGTGGTTGCCTCTTTATATGATGTGCTACCCCACGACCGTGGTCTTGCATGCACCCACGTATATGCGGCCCCACTCGTCAGCTAACAGTCAAAGCCTTTGACCCAACGGCAACGTCCATTGTGCCCAGTTATGAGGGTTTCTGGCAAGGGAGTGGGGAAAAGTGAGCAAAAGTTAAGAGCGAGGGGATGAATGAGTACTGCTAAGGAACCAAGGGCATGGAAATAAAAAATCCTAGAAATATTGACCCTGCAAATGGACTTTGCAACGACACGAGGCTGGTTGTCCAAGGATTCCAATGGAATGTCATCGATGCTGAAATTGTGTTGGGGCAACATGAGTGTGGTCTCCACCCTATCACAATATGTCTAATGGTCAATCCCAAGGCGATGATCTCGGCCACCGCATGGCTCACCTTCATTGAACCGCGCTAGTGATAGAGAATGTTTGGAACATCTTTCAGTTTGTTAAAATACTAGCTTAAATATCATAGAGCACCGAGCAAAAAAATTGCCCATTGAACTATTAGCCACAATAGTTGCTTCTAAATTGATGGGGCTTCCTTCTACTTGCGTCTTGGGTATGAGTGAAAAAATATTCAGTCTCAAAAGTCAACAAATAAATGAGAGCAAAAAAGAGAGTATTATTAAAATTGCATGCGCGCCTTATATATTCAAATGAGACTGAAGAAGCAACATGCCCTTTAGTCATATACGCATAGAGGCATAGAGCCATTTAGAAAATGTTTGAATTATAAGCATCAACTTGTATGTTGTGCCACTTACAATGATATATTCTACCAATTGGTCCACAATGAATTCACTAATGCTAGGAGCATGTATCATCTGAATGGCTTTGTTTCTTTGCTTCTGAAGAGAGAATTCATAACTCGTAAATCGGACACCATTGACCCCACCTAGGAAAGATTGGCTCATCATTCTTTAGGGACCCTCCCTCTTTTCAATAAACCCTAGCGATAGAACAAACGCTGTGAGACGCAACCTAATCAACTATTAGATCTGGAGAATAAAACACACCGCATCATGCTTACTCAAGCACATGTAGGCTGGATCAAGAGCCAATCATGAACTTTTAATTGAATTTTAAAATCATCAATGATAGATCAAAAGTAGATCATGAAATTTAAAAACCATCAATGAACTCCACCCATCCACCTCATCATTGGTTCTATCTACCTTAACCTCTGCGGCAAGAGGCTCATGCCACAGACGCGATGGCGGCCTATAACCTCTTCCTTCTTTATAGGGCATAACCACTGGGAGCGATCTGAGCGAGATGATGGCACCCTGATGTGGAACTACACCAACACGTCTCTGGCACACTCACCGTGGACCCCTTCCATGAGGTGAGGCTTGCAAGCTTCCCAGTCTGTCTCCTTCTTCATCTCCTGCCAGTACCTCCATCGCAATGGAATCGTTTATTCCGGCAAAACCCCACTCGATTCCTCCTGCATAGAGCCTCCTCAACACCTCCGACATCCTCTTGGGCAAACAGCACATACGATAGTATGCGTAGAGGCGCTAAACTTTCTACGACACTTCCGGCGAAGAGCCTTGCCCTACAACGGTGGCGACAAGTGGCCATATGATGCAAATATACAACACTTCAGTTGCTGCCACATAATTTCCCCCAAATGGGGGACCATGCAGGACGTCAATAAAGTGGTTGTTTTATATCACTTTGTGCCGGAAACGCTGCTCCAGCAACTTCCCTAAAATAGAACACCCACAAAACGACAGTCACGGTGTATTTTAGGGCACCAAATTTAGGCTGTTGTTTGAGATGAACATTTTCTGGTGCCCAAAAAAATCACTTTTTGGTGCCTCATATTTTGCTCCGACTGTTTTTTGGTGCCCTATTATAGGGTTATGGTTGGAGATTCTATGAGTTTTCTAGGTTTTTTGAATTAGCTTCTCAATTTTTGAATTTCTCCCATTGTCAAGTCTCAATAGAAAGCACCAAGAGCAAGGAACAAAGTCTACTCTCTTCTTCCCTACCAGATATTCTCTTTTGGCTTACATGAGGAAGAACAATTAACAACTAGGTTCAATGCAACTAGCACACCAAGGCCCTAAATCCACCATGCTCCTCCCTACCACAAACACTAGCCAGACCTCCTAAAAGAAGTTCTCATCTTCCTTCTTTCAGCAACCAGCAAAAAAACTTCTCCTTCACTCCACTATAAGATAGCAGCATTAGCGGCCCAAAAACAGATTCAGGCAACACAACTCTTCTCTACTTATTTGCTACAGTACTCGCTACACTAGCATCGCTACCTCCAGGTGATAGTATCCGTACATACCTCACCCATCTATACTTTTCACCATCACAAACCAAAACCGTAAACATGCAGGTACTTTTACTTGCACGCACTATCGGCCGTCGTCTCGGATGAGCTTTTGATTTCGAGCAGCCAGCCAGCCACACATCCACCTCTTGCAGCTACCCCCAGCACCCACGACCTACAATTCCTGCGCGCCTCAAGGAGGGGCCCCGGTCCCTGGTTGTACGCCAAAAGCTTCAATGCCAATTTGCTGCGCTACCCGACGCTCCTAGCTACAAGCACCTCTTCACTCTGCTCTAGTCCACCACCACCAGAGGTTCTCCCCTCTACACCAGACAAGTTCCTCTCCGCTAAAGGCTACCGCTCTGCTGCAGCTTCCCCCATGAAGTTTTCCCCTCACTCCAGAAGCTCCGCTAGCACCAGAACCTCTCTTCACCCACAACTACGACTACGAGCACCAACTTTCCTCTCGCCGCTAGCAATAGCTTTAGTTGTAACCTGGGTGTCATACCATGTTTTCTTTGACAGGAACCACACCATGTTGTTTATTGGGGGGCATCCTATAAGACTCTCTTTCTCTCTAGCTATAACCTACGGTATGAGTAAGTATACACAAGGGTGGGCCTTTGGGCCAAAACCATACACACACGCCACACATATGCTCCCAACATGTATCCTTACTAGGATGTTGATTGGTAGAAGTTCGCATCGTGTTTCTAAGTTATGTAACCGTTTTACTACTCAATCCAGTCAAATCTCCATTTCCTTACATAATAGGTGTTGAAGCCTTGAAGTTGCAGTGTAGGACGTGAGATGATCTTGGTCCTTGAGGCATCACTTTTCATAATAGTACAGAGAAAGCACATACATATATTTTCTATTGGTACTAATTAGTGGGCATATTGTCAAAACATATCAAACTCCAACAAAACGAGATATGTTTCTCCATTGTCTATTCAGAACAAAGGGGTCTCTTGGTTTCTTTCGGATTACAATCTCAGCGATGTCTAGGTCTAAGTAGACTAGCTACTATTACATATATATTTTCCTTTTCACTATACTTTTTATGAAATATGTTTCAAATATATGTCCTCCAGAGAACATCTTCTCGACAACTTTTACCAAACCATATTTCTTCAAGTAGTGTAACTAATAAATATTTATATAGGACCACAACATCTTATTATTTTTTCAAAACAAAAGATGGCATTTCCCCTACAAAAAAGTGAAATACAAAGAATTCAATTATGTTACTATTACTAGAAAGAAAACAAAGGAAAAATGCATAGTAAAAAATTATTTCCTTTATTATCTAATTATTTACAAGAATTCAATGATGTGGTTATTCTTTGCTCGACAAAAAGAATCTATTGAATAGTAACACTAAAACCATTGAAGAAGCTTATGTGAGGAGTGTGAAACCATCAAATAATGTGATAGAGTATGAAGAAACTATCATAGCTTTCCCATGTTTGGTACCTTCCCCCTAGAGAACCATAGAGAGAACCACCAACATGGATAAATTTATCTAAAGGCCAACTAACATTGGACATTGGCAAAGAAACCCGTATTGATGTCCATCGTTTTTCTACATGTTACTCATGATTTAGCTAGCTTGAGTTATGTATATTTCACATCGAGTCAAGTAGATGTTCACTTCCACAGTTGAGCTATTGCTAATTGACATGTACAAAACATAACTAATCTTCCTGACAGAATTCTCAGTATGGTTCGTTCATTCACTATAAATCATTAACTATTTCTAGAATTGTCGTTACTCATAAAAAATTACAAAAATGTTCAACACCAAATTAATTGAAGCAAATTTCAAGTGTGTCAAGTCCACTTTAAATAGCATATGAGTGAATTTATCCTACCAAAACCGTTTCTTGAGAATCAATGCGCATGCAAAATATTACTAATACCTCAGAGTATAATTCACATCGTTTTACCAAGAATTTTATGTACTAAAAATCATATACACAGAAAAAGAATTTAAACACAATTAAAAAAAGTTGTATCATTTCATGTTTTTATAATTAGTATATAACACAAAAATAAGGTAAAATATATGGAAAACACACATTTTTTACAAAGAGAATAAGTGTAACCTAATACGACATTGTAATTTCATAATAAGTTGACAACGGATAATGATGATCCCCGTGCATCAAACATGCCTAAGACAAAACTATGTTCACCAAAGGCGCATATTTGAGAATGTGATCACATTTGGATGCAGGTTTCCTCAGACAAATTAAATAATATGTATTCACGATACAACTTTATAAAATTCTAGCCCGCACATTGGGTGGGCCATTATGCTAGTACAGTGAAAAGCACAAACATACATAAGTAATTGGAAAGCGACAACACTAATTACCATCGATCCTTGGGTTCCTTGTTTTATAGTAGTTTGGCACTGACCCCTCTCTCTGAATAATAGTCACAATGCTAATGTCAACCACAACTTACTCCTTAAATCTCAAGTATAGGATACTACCTTTTCTCGAATATTTTCATGTCCAACATAAATAGTCAATGCATTTTTGGTGCTTTTATAGAACTAAATACCACATACTCTTTCCATCTTTCTGACCTGAAGATCATGTCTTTTTTCAATGAAAAAATAGTGCGCAATTTCTTTACTAGTAGCGCGCTATAGCATACGAGGAGAGGCCACACTAATGTTTGGCAATTTTTCTTATGATGGGGCTATTCGTGAAATAGCACGGTATATTGCGCTAAAACGGTATAGCTTGTAGTGTGTTGTTTTATTGGCAGCCCATTAGCCCAAAGATACAAGTCTGACCTAGACCAAATAGGAAAAATAGCCAAATCCCCATCCGACCAAGCGCTTTCGGTCCCCAACTCTCTACTTTATTCTCCACTCAACCACGCGGTCATGTGCGCCACCGGCGGTGACTTCTTTTTCCTCCTATTCGGCTCGTCTTCTTCCTTTCCTCGCTGGTCTTCCTCTGTTCTCCGTCGGTCTTCCCTCGTTTGTGGCGGCACGATGTCACAGCCAGCTACGCCGGTGACTAGTGAGGCACTAGGCATGTTCTTCGGGCTCGCAGGTCCGTGGTGTATGTGTTGGATCATGATGTTTGCTAGATCTTAGTTTCCGATTATGTTACAAGTTATCCATCTTAACTCCTAGCACTCGATTGATTTATCGTCGCTTTGTTAAAAAGCTAGCTACATGGATGATACGTCTCCAACGTATCCATAATTTTTTATTGTTCCATGCTATTTTATTATCTGTTTTGGATGTTTTATATGCATTAATATGTTATTTTATATTATTTTTGGCACTAACCTATTAACCTAGAGCCCAGTGCCAGTTTCTGTTTTCCTTGTTTTTGTGTTTCGCAGAAAAGGAATACCAAACGGAGTCCAAATGGAATAAAACCTTTGCGATGATTTTTCTTGGACCAGAAGACACCTAGGAGACTTGGAGATCAAGTCGGAAGAGCCACGAGGCGGCCACAAGGGGGGAGGGCGCGCCCCCTGCCTTGTGGACCCCTCGTGACTCGCCTGACCTAATTCTTCGTCCTATATATTCACATATATCCCCAAACCACCAGAAGCATCCACGAAAACACTTTTCCACCACCACAACCTTCTGTACCTGTGAGATCCCATCTAGGGGCCTTTTCTGGCATCCTGCCGGAGGGGGATTGAATCACGGAGGGCTTCTACATCAAGTCTATTGCCCTTCCGATGAAGCGTGAGTAGTTTACCTCAGACATACGGGTCCATAGCTAATTTCTAGATGGCTTCTTCTCTCTCTTTGATTCTCAACACCATGTTCTCATCGATGTTCTTGGAGATCTATCCGATGTAATCTTCTTTTGCGGTGTGTTTGTCGAGATCCGGTGAATTGTGGATCTATGATCAACTTATCTATGAATATTATTTGAATCTTCTCTGAATTCTTATATGCATGATTTGATACCTTTGTAATTCTCTTCGAACTATCCGCTTGGTTTGGCCAACTAGATTGGTTTTTCTTGCAATGGGAGAAGTGCTTAGCTTTGGGTTCAATCTTGCGGTGTCCTGTCCTAGTGACAGTAGGGGCAACAAGGCATGTATTGTATTGTTGCCATCGAGGATAAAAAGATGGGATTTGCATCATATTGCTTGAGTTTAGTCCTCTACATCATGTCATCTTACTTAATGTGTTACTCTGTTCTTCATCAACTTAATACTCACTGGTGCACGTCGGTCCTACACAAACGGTTTTTAACCCCTTTCTGCGACGGCATTTGGAACCGTCGCCAAGTGAGTATGGGCGATAGGGGGGTCCTTCCCACACGACCCAGAAACAGTCGGGGATAGGGCCCCTATAGTACTCCTATTCATTTCTGCTCGCATTGCCATCACAATCGATATTCTGTGGTGCTACGTTTATGATGCAAGGCCCATCACAAACGGTTCACCGTTAAGAAGATTAGCTAATCGTCGTACGAGTGTTGGACAGGATTACAAAAAGTCGGACCGTCGTAACATCATCGTACACGACAACTATCGCACACGCTATTCTGTGGTGCAACGTTCATGATGCATACTTCATCAGAAACAGTTCATGGTTGCTAGTCGTGTTCGATAAGGCAACTAACACAAATGTTTAGTTTGCCCGCACCGTTTGTGATATTGTCTGACATCGCACACGCTTTGCAAACGACAACTGTGTGCATGCTTGCACACATTTCCTCTTTGTGAACCGTCTCGGATTATGGTGCATATCACAAACGTTTGTGTATTACCAAGCGTGTGTGCCATAACAACCTGGAGAGTGTACTTTCACCGTAATTTAATTGCTGCTTTTCCAAATTGTACCGGATTTGGATTTGAATGTATGCTACAGCTTTATTCATATCCATCAGGTTCAAACAACCAATGCATTATTCGATTCATAGGTACATATGTTCAAGAATTACATAAGAACCAAATAAAGAATGATGAACCATACTTGTATACTTGTACTATTAAAGACGGTAAAGAAAGAGGCGAAATATATTCTGGTTGCTGAACAAGGTGAAGCGGAATGCCCATATTGTGCCCTCCTCCATGTAGAAGGCACGCACGACTCTTGTCCAACCCCTTGTGATGGCCGACCGCCCATCCTTCATGGTCTTCATGAAAACATCTAGATAATCATTGTGTTATGGTAGAAATACTTTAACCTTTGCATGCCCACCAATCATGTAGTTTGAGAGGTAATCTTGAGTAAACTGCTTTGGCAACCTCTACAAAGGAAAAATATTCAGTCATTTCATCTAACACAACTTATTATGGGCAGTAAAAAGAAGGCTGCAAAGTTCTTACTTACCATCCTGCAGTTCACTGTTGTCTTGGATAAAGTGTAAACAAATAGTTTAATTGTCATCTTTGGACCCATTTTACCAACAATCTTTATCAGCTTCCTCACTTGATGCTAGTTCATCAATATCTCATTGCCCCATACGTAGAAAGGGTCGAAATGCGGATCTTTACCAATGACATATGTACCTAAAAGCACCAAGTTGATATTAGAAGCTAAACACCAATTACACAATGATGTAGTACAACACTTTTTTATAATATGTCTATATACATCCGTATGTGGTAGTCCATTTGAAATATCTAAAAAGACAAATATTTAGGAGTGGAAGGAGTATCTTATAACATCCAATATACTCACATATTAGATGAACTAACATCTTATATTATGGGCCGGAAGGAGTTTAGTTTGTTCTTACAAATTATCGGTTGATTAACTGCTGCTGTATCCATAGGTCACAGTTAGTTTCAGCTAGTTCGGGCTCAAATAGCCCTAAATTATATCTAAACATGAGGGCTAGTTTGAGATAGTTGCATCTATAACCCACCCAAACAAACTGTCCAACCCAAGAGGTGCTAATTGGAGCTAGTTCTCCTAGTGCATTTATTGTCAATCTAACCCTGCCATCCAAACAACTCTTTAGATGGAGTTAGTTCAGGGTTAGTAATGAGCTAGAAAGTAACTCTAACCTCTAGCTAAGTTGAGTATCCAAACAGGGATGTGTTGTTTCTGTTGCTGCTGCTGCTCTTCTACGTATATCTAGACATCATTAGAACATTAATGTAACACTCTTCCTTGTTGCTACGTAGCCTAGGATTGCATATTTAGACATTAATTATAGTGCATGTTGCTACGTAGCCTCAGATATATTACATATGGCTCTAGTTAATCTATCAAAAAATGGGTTGCAAATATATTCAGTTAAAAGTGTGATTCACCGATTAGTCCCTTATCAGCCGCGGCCTATATGGTACAGGCTACCGATATCCTGAACAATGAGCAGATATAAGCCATGGGATGAAACTAACCTCGATAGAAAACAACAGTCATTCCCAAAATTGTCCTGTGTAGGTACATCGAGAAGCATGTTAAGCACAACAGGCTAAACATCAACCAAAATTATACATGGCAGACAAAATAATCTCCAAAAGATAGCTTCAGTGTGCAGGTCTAAGCACACTAGTAAAGCAAAACAAGTGGAAATGTGTGCTAGCTGCAACAGGCCTAACATTTAACAACAAGCAAACATAGTCATTCAAACTGGTATTGTGCCGGTCTAAGTACACTGGTTATGGTTAAATAAAAATTGAAAGGCGTGTTAACTACAAGATGCAGCAACCAAATGTAGTCATTCATAATGGTATTGTTAAAACTGGTACTGATGAAATTGAACTGCATAGTTCATACTTGCACATATAGAACATCACGTTGTGAATAACTGGAATAAACAAGGCATACTACGAACAACCAAACATAGCAATTGTGAAACTAAACATATACTAACTACAAACAACCGAACAATCAAAAAACTTTAAAAGAGGCATATGCTTGCTATAACAGGCTTAATAGCAAGCAAATATATGCATTCCTATCGGTGTGTTTAAAACTGGATTGATGAAATGTACTGCACAGTAAATAATTGCACATATAGAGCATCACATTGTGAACAACTATAATAAAAAAATCATGGGTTTCCTCACTTGTCACAGATGGGCTGGTTCCCATGGGAAGAGCACGGACCCTGGATGAGCTCCGTGTTGTCGCAGATGGGCTCCTTCCCTTTGGAAGAGCACGGCTGTAGGGTCCCCTCCTTGATGTCGCAGACGGGTGCTTTCCCCTTGGAAGAGCAAATGTGCTCTTTCCCCTTGGAAGAGCTGGAGAGGGTGCCCTCCTCGTGGTCGCCGTCGATGAGGTCTGACTTGGAAGCTGTGGATCCCAAGCTAGCGTCGCAGAACGTGTCCTTTAGAAATGACAAAAGGGGCTCGATGGCGATGTAGAATGGCAAATTGTTGACAGCGAGCCAGAGGAGATCAGCGGCGGGGCCATGGATGAGATCGACGGCGGCTGAACCCGAGGGGTTGGGGGTGGGCCACTTAAACTATGACACAACCCGCCTCAGACCGTCGCTGTCGATGACCTCAATGTCATAGCCGGTGGCCGAGACATGCCTGCATACTCTAGCCCGCTGCTTGAGTTCCTTCCGCAAGTAATGGTCGTCAGCTTCCTCAGCGACGTCGGGTGAAGAGACCGCTATACACCTCTTTTGGGCCAGTGGCTCCTCGAGCTCCATGGGAAGCATAGCCGGGCTTAGGCTGCCACACTCTGGAGTGGGGGATGGGGATGGGGATGGGGATGGGGATCTGTGGGAAAGGGGGTGTTTGGAAGGCGTCATCTAAGAAACTCAGGGTGGCCTCGGTATGAGATCAGTGGGTAAGCTGCACGGGCAAACTGGCAGATGCTGACAATGGAGGCCTTGCGGCGGCGGCAGCGGTGGCGGGGACCTTGCTAGGGTTTCGAGCGAGGGTGTGAGTGTGTGCGCAC
>NC_041390.1:23714336-23715201 GCF_002162155.2 Triticum dicoccoides
ATGACGCGGGTACTGAAAATTTTACTACGCGGGAGTCAAAAACGCGGGAGTGAAATGTCGGGCTATTGAAAATTTTGATGATAGTGCATCGCACACGGTCCGGAGATAACAAACGTGTGTTATGAAAAAGAAAAACCCTCGAGGTGGGCAGGTATTTTCTAGGGATGCAGGTGGGATTGGGAACAAGAAACATCGCACACGGTCCGGAGATAAAAACCGTGTGTTATGAAATAGAAAAACCCTCGTGGCGGGTAGATATTTTCTAGGGATGCAGGCAAAATTGGGAACAAGAAACATCACACACGGTCCGAAGATAACAACCGTGTGTTATGAAACAGAAAAACCCTCGAGGCGGGCGAATATTTTTGAGAGGGGGAGCCTCGTGGAGCCCAATGTACTGTGCGGATGTGTACGTGACAGGTGCACCGGTGTCGCACACGGTTAGTTTGAGTGAACCGTGCCTGTTGCGTCATCCTACTTGTCTAATGTCATAAATTTGGCAAAAAATGACGCGGGAGAGGGTCAGAACACCAACACACTTGCAAGTGGACCGAATTTATGTATCAAAACGGTGCTTTGATTTTCAAATACCAAATGCAACTTTGATGTGGCACATCTCTCGCCAAGTGCACGGTATTGCTTGCCCCCCACATGTCGGCACGAAGGGAATCCTAAGCTATATATGAATGCATTCCCCCTCCCCCCAACCGAGGTTCACCTAGCAAAGTGCGAAGTAGCTAGCAGCCCCCCTCCTCCCTCGTGTCAGCACGAAGGGAATCCTAAGCTATGATTGCATTGCCCCCCAACCGAGGTTCATTCACCTAGTAAAGTGTGAAGTAGCTAGCGGCCCCCCTCCCTCGTGTCG
>NC_041390.1:23716172-23744892 GCF_002162155.2 Triticum dicoccoides
CAAAGTGCGAAGTAGCAACCCCCCCCCACACACTTTTAGTCGACGGGCCAGAGAGGCATATATCTCACTAAGATGGATCGTAAAACGGACCAAGAATAATCCAACATGGTCGTACATCCTCTCTCTTATTGTTCGTCAAAGTGATGGAAGTCCATGCGACCCCGGAGATGGGCTAGCTCGCCAATAATCACGCAAGTAACTAGTCCCTGAAGGCAACCACTGCATGCATGTGACGCAAACATATGTATGGGGAGGTGTGTTTTTGAGCAACAATGGAGCAACTTTGATGTGGCACCATGATTTCGAACTAGAAATCCCCACATTGAGTGAGAGTTAGGTTGACGATGCATATGTATGTTAAACCACACTTCAAGCCAACGACGGGGATTCATGCATGCATACGTTCATAGTATATGCACTCAAACTTAATTAGGTCTGAATATCACCTTGACCTATACTACAATAATACGAACCAAATGAAGAATCCGCCATGGTAACCTATCTTGTTGTTGGTGAAGGTGATTATGGATGTCCACGCGGGCGCACGAATATATAGGCTTGTCGTCGATGACCACGCGATGGAGTGTACCGTTCGAAGGCAACCAGTACATGCATATGTATGGAGGTGATGCGTGCATGCATGTTTGAATACACACCATTTATGTGGCGCGTGTGTCAAAAATCATACACTAGCTCCCCACACAAAGCGAGACCGGTTCATGATGTGTCGTTGTAGTAGCCAGTTCGACTCGATGAGACCGGTTCATGATGCATGTGTGTGTGCTCAAACTGTATCATGCATGTCATCCCAGAGCAAAAATAATAATCCTCTCCTAAGTCAAATTAACCTCTCTTGTTGTAAGCCAAAAAGTAGTGATGGACCAAGCGGACCCACAGATGGAAAACATCGATATCACTGATAACCGCTTAAGTGGGTGCAAGAGGACAACCACAAACGCTTTGCATGTGGGCCAAACATATGATGGTCCAGATGCCTCAAAAACCGTAAACCATGCACCCACACAGAGCGAGGTTCATATCAAGCGTACTACATATATATGATGGTCCCCTTCCCCCATCTTCACCACATACTATATGCTCCTGCCGTAATATATGTTCAACCCAAAAGAATCCTCATCGATGGTGAAATTAATTAACCTCTCTCGATGTAGGTCAAAGTGATGCATGCATGCATCGACGATGGCCTCGTGGGCCCACAGATGGAAGCGTCACACGTGAGTGTCCTAGCTAGGATATCCATGTGGCCCAAAAAGGTGTTGTGTGATATTTGAATAACCAATTTCACAATTTTGATGTGGCACATGCCTCGGTAACCAAAAAGTCCTGATACTGAGTGAGGTGTTTTTGTTCACAGATGCGTACGTATAGTATATATGCTAGTACCCTCCCACCTCTTCGACGCGTACTATATACCACCATAACACAAACAAAAAAGATTCTACCTTGCTGGTCAAATTAACCTCATTGCCGGCTGTTCGTCAAAGTGATGGAAGACGACCTCGCGGGCCCACAAAAAGCGTCACACGTTAGTATCGAGTGTCGTGTACGACGACCTCGCGGGCCCATAGAAAACATTTATGTACGAAAGGGTTGTGTAATGTTTTAAATAACGATTTTCACGACTTTGATGTGGCACTGACCTGCCTAACAAAACGGCCAACCCACACGGTGGCTCACAACTCGTAGTGTACTACGAGCCACCCGCCACCCCCAGACCCACAGACCCACACACACAACGTGAATCCACCGCAACTACGATGTATGTTAAATTAATTATCCTACGGTGAACATACATGTTACCAATGGAGGGACGTTGTAATTTGAAAAAAAATCACAGAGATCATTAAGACGTTTTAGTACATTGATTGATTGATTTTCTACGGGTATAATGTGCAAAAATCAAATATGAGCTACATGCACACGTGACAGTGCACCTAAATGGATTGCAAAAACACATGTGTCTCACTTGGTGCATGTTTACTCCCTGTACAACAAATTTCAAACGTTGAGAATCTTGATTTTTAAATTCTAGTACATCCAAAACTTATTTGAAGTTCATGAAACTTATCATGTTGTCATATGGACACCAATACAAAGTGGCAGTGTACTTTTTTGTCAAATTTGAGACCAGTTTTGATGTAATCTTTATCTAATTACAAACGGGAGATTATTAATAATTGGGAACCAATATTCCAAACGGATTATTTAGTCGAACCGTGAGTGCTAGACCAACAATGGATACATGCCATGCTTCGGTTAACCAATAAAGCGGCAGCATTAATCATCAAAATAGAAAAATAATATACGTGCCGCCGCGCGACCCGTGTGGCGTGCGAGCAAGCGTGAGTTGACAGGACGCATGTGAGTAGTCTGTCGCGCAGGCAGACGGAGAGGCGTTCGTACAGATGTGTGAATTGACGGAGGCGTGCTCGCTGCGCAGTGTCATCGGGAGGCGTGCGAGTAGCTGCGTGAAACTTTGGTAGGCATGCCAGTAGTCTGGTGCGCAGGCTCACCGGGAGGCGAGCCATCGGTTTGACCGCCGCCCGCCTCTCTCCCACAACTCCCACTACTCCATATTAATGGTGCGCCCGAGCGGCCACACCCCCCATCCTCGCTATGCGCACACAATCTCTCTATACGCTTGCATCCTCAATGCTGCTCTCAGTCCTCAAAGCCGTCAGTGTATGAGGATGCCGCCGAAGGGCCCCATCGGATGGAGTGGCAATGCCGGGCCCACTAAAACGCCAGGCCCGCTAAAGCACCGGAGCACAGCGTGGAGATGGAGACAGAGGTTGCCGTCACCGCCGGTGAGTTATCGCTGCACCCTGACGTCATCGACAGTGTCGAGCTTCCACAGCCAGAGGCGGAGTTCCATATCGACTTCGACAACCACTCCGACGACGACTCCGACGACGACGGACAGCTGGTTAGTCATCTATACCCATTTATGTGTCAAATAGATAATAGGGTTTCTCTGGTTACTCCTGCGCCCCCCCCCCCCTCTTGGAATAGAAATCCTGTGGTTATGTTCTCCCAATCCATGAAATCTGTGTAAGTTTTGTTAGATCCGTGTATTGTATTGATTGTTTGAATGGTACAGGTGATAAGTGATTAGTTGTTTTATCTGTGTAAATGATTTCTGCTAGTAACCCAAATAGGGTTAGTGTTCGTGCTTATAATTCCTAGGCAGGACTTGACAATTGATTTGAATGACCTACATATGTTTGTGCCATTATTTTCTTCAAGATTGGTTTGTACATAGACGACCATGCTTAAAAGTTGAATCATAATCTCTGGATATGTATAAATAAATAGCCATAAATTTCTAGTCCTACTTCACGGCATGTAATCAGTGATTTGATGCCAAATTTGTTTTACTATTTGTATAGGTGATGTCTGACGATGTGGACATCGAGGATGAAGATGCCTAGAGGAGGTACAAGAGGCGAATCCCGAGGGAGCTTTATGTGGGAATGCATAACAGGCGTATTAGGACCTGGAACGATGGCTATGGATGCCCATTTTGCAACCACAAGCTTCATGATGCGTATCTAAGTGTTTTGGCGCATGCAAGAGGACGGGCCATTGGCTCCTTCAAGCAGAAGTATTCTCACAGGGTGGCACACGGCGCGTACGCCGAGTACCTGGAGAAGGTTCAGGATCGTGTCGGCCGCATGTGAGATGGATCGAACTGTGTACGCTTGAGTATGCTTAATGACGGTTGAACTATGTACTTATGGTTGAACTATGCTTATGTAGGTGTACGCTTATTATCTATGTCCAAGTATGTTAAATATTTGGTCAAAATTTGGTCAAAATTTTAAAGGGGGACCAATAAACCAGGAAACGGAGGTAGTACGTCAATCACACATGGTTCCCAAAATTGGAACCGTGTGAAATGGTTTTTATTTTGCCTGTTGCGTCAATCACACATGGTTCGCTCTAGCAAACCGTCGCCCCCAAAATTCTTTGTGGGACAGAAAACCCTCACCATCCAATTCATAAAAGAAAAAAGAAAACCCTCACCATCCCCACATCACAAAAACCCTCACCCCGCCTGCCACCCCCTCCAGTACGGTCCCCATTCACACCTGCACAAGCTCCTCCGTGTCTATGCCATGGCACCGCTTATCGCGGCGGTAAACACTTAGCTCGACGTCTGCAGCATCCGCCAGGCTGCCGGCGAAGCCCACCGCATTTCGCCACTTCTGCTTGCCGCCGCCTATTGCCATCGGCTTTCTCGACGCTGCTCGCAGTGGACCCAGCTTCGCTCGGTTGGGAAATCTGCTGGACTGAGGATTCTTTCTCATGGACGACGAGGTAACTAATTTAATGAGATCTTATCTCATCTCTTATACTAGTTCATCTTCCTCCTTTAATCACCCAGTGGAAATCGCCGTGAATTCATTTTTATTCGAGCTAATTTGAGGGTTTTCTTTCATTCACAGAATGTACAGTGCGCCGACACTTCAGGACTTTGCGACCGCCGCCAGAGATTCCATCTCACTGTACCAGATAACTTGAGGAAGCGCGCGGTATGTTCAATTTCACCCTAAATCGGTTGGCATGGCCTACTTTCCTGAACATATTCTAAATATTGCTACATTTGGATAAAAGGTGCCACATGCACCATATACGTCAAAGGGGATTTCCCCTTGTTCTTTCTATATTAGGCAAATTAATGATGTATTGTTCTCTTGATTACTCTCGTTTTTCCATGACATCATGTTTACCCTATCTGTTTAATTATAGATTTTTGTCGTTTGATTTCAACTACTGTACGGTTCTTTCAATTGGACCCATATTTGCATGTTACCATATTTTCTTTTACAATCCTACAATTTTCTGCAGAACATCCATCGCTTTGCAACAGATTATGTAGTGCACAATTTTTCCCTTTACATAGATCAAGGCTCCACGGATGTCATACTGCACACAAACCATGGATTTAGAATCGTTGCTACTGTATGACTTGATGAATGTGGTGACTCCTATTTTGGCACTGGCTTTTGGAATGAAATTGCAAAGTTTTATGTACTGAAAGCTGGCACTAATATTGCACTGCACATAGAAGGGCCTAGTCATGAGATATATGCTAACTTCCCCGACAAAATGATCCGTCCAGAATTTGTTTGAAGTAAGTTTTCTTCTCAACTAGCTGCATATGTTGTCTTAGCCAGCAATGTCAAATGAATTGTGTAGTATTTAAGCAACCAATTGTTATTCCCTTTTCTTACTATATTCCTACCTAATAACTTATAGTTACCAATACACTTTTCTATTGCCCTGTTTTAACTAAATATTCCCTGTACTCCCATTTCTATCAGAAAGCACCGTTGACAAGGAGACTCCGGAGGTGGAGAACGGGGCTGCCAACAAGCGGAGGCGGGGCGAGCTTGAACCGCAAGCGACTCCAGCAGGCCTAGACTTAATCAGCAGTCTCCCAGATGATATGTTGAGAGTCATCATCTCCCTCCTCCCAATCAAATATGGGGCACGGGCAACCCTCCTTTCCCGGCGGTGGCGCCCCCTATGGAACTCCAGCCCTCTGGACCTCATCGACACCCACGAGTTCTTCCATGGCTACCGCAAATGCTTGGATGCGTTCTCCAAGATCCTCGGCAGTCACCTTGGCCCAACCAAAGACCTTAGAATGGGCAAGTTCCATTCCAATGGCAAGGACCGAGGCAAGCTTGACGACTGGTTCCGATCCCCCGCCCTAGATCAGCTCTAGAAGCTCCCTTTTGATGATGGGCATATGCGGTCGCTGCCAACATCCGCACTCCGCCTCGCGCCCACGCTGCGCATCGCCAAGTTCTGGAACTGCCATTTCCCGCCCTTTAATAACGCGCCTGCTCTTATTCTACCACGACTGAAGCACCTCGAGCTCGTCGCCGTCTGCCTCTCAAAGGGTGACATGGAGCGCCTGGTCCATGGCTATGCTGCACTCGAGTACCTTCATCTTCAGGCGATCAATGGGTTGAGTACCTTCCACATCACCTCCATGACTCTCCGCACAATTTATGTGTGTTGCTGGTGCGGGAGGAAGACATCACAAAAGGTGGACCACAGTATGGTCATCCAGGTCACACCTGCACTTGAGAGATTACTTGTAGTTGATCAAGAATGTCCAACAAGAATCAATGTCATTTCTGCGCCGAAATTGACAGTGGTGGGCTATTCGTCTGACAAATACTCCGAACTTGTTATTGGATCCACAGCCGTTCAGGTACAACAGCCACCTTCTACCTCTCCTTCTACAAATTGACATTATGTCTAATTATGAAGGTGTTTGTTCGTCTGTCATTCAGAAAATGATTCCGACAAGCTTGACCCCGAAACTGCGCATAATGAAAGTCTTGGCACTAGAATCTTTTGGGGCCCACATGAAGCAAGTTGTCAGTTTACTGAGATGCTTTCCTTGCTTGGAGAAGCTATATATCGAGGTGATGTTCCTTTCCTGTTAAATGTTAACCATAAGGGAGTTCAATTTGTGACACCTTTTTCCAAGTTTAAAATGACAATGTACTACGATTTCTGAAGGTTCTTTTGGAGGATTTCAGTACATACATGCCCCCCCCATATTGGTTGCTTGATCCACATGGTTACAATCAATTAGCATTTCTCCTTTGGATTCATATGTACTAGTTTTCTTAGGGAACTTTTCATCCACTCCAACCTCCTGTGAAGAAGGCTACATTTTTCTAGAATGTAATCAAATGCCCATGTTAATCATGTCAGATCGAAGATGGCATGTTAGTGTATTTTACAAATCCTGCAAACCAAATAGCTAGGCCTGTAGTAATATTCAAAACTGCATGTAGGCACTAACACATTTTCTTTTTTTGCAAATAAGATTAGGCCCAGTGGTGGATAATGTGATACAATATAACAATCACATCGAATGCCTAGATCTGCATCTCTCAGAAATTACTTTGAACTCCTACCGAGGGACCTTATCGAAGATTATATTCGCCAGGTTCTTTGTTCTCGGAGCAAGGGTGCTGAAGGAAATGAGGTTTGCCCTACATTTATTTCACAAAAATGAATGGTTTGTTGATCAGCGCCGGCGCCTGCGGTAGAATGGAGTAGGCTCCAAAAATGCTGAATTTCATTTTGGAACTTCAGATGGCAGAGTAATCGGAAGTCATCATGTCAACCCCATACATGACTTCTCAGTGCCTGACCCCTTTGCAAAAATTGTGAGGTTTCGAAGCCAGACTTAGAAGCGGTGATATTAGTTTGAACCTCTCTGATATCCATGTTCAGCGGATCATCGCGAGCGTTTGCAACCGATGAGCTGAATTTCATTTATAATATCAGTTTGAACCTTGTAATCTTCGAATTTGAGCCATATAACTATGGAATTTGAACCTTGTAACATTTCAAGTTTTTGTGGTACAATCATTGAAATGGCATCGTATGAGACTCGTATATTGCTAGCACTATTTTGACCTTAATATGCAATGGTCTTAGATTTTATTAACCATTCTCGAATCAGTTTACCTTGTCAATCTCACAACACACAATTTGTATAGCTAACTCGACTGCGATCTTCGACATTATTGCACGCAGTTGGTTTCTTCCACCGTGTGCACTTTAGAGCGCAGAATTAATTATCGCACTCGAGTGTCCATCATCTCCCTTTTATGTAACTTTGACCTCATCACCGAAGGGTAAACTTATGACCGAAGTCATTCCACACACTTTATTTTTACAAAGCCTTCTGCCGATAAACGCCCACGATTTGTCCCTCTTCTAGCCGACGCATGGCCAAACTAGCCGGGCGGGAAGCTTGCGCAGTAAACAGCGCGGTATCGCGGGAACAGGCTGACCGATGATACATTTGGCACCTCTTTGAGCCCACGTGTGCGGCGCGGTGTTGTCAAGCGTGCACTGGAATCCTCCAATATGAACGTCGTGACAAGACGTGACGATTATAGGCGGGCCGGCCCCATTTATTACAGCGGCAATTTAACCTACCCTTGTGTCTCTTCACCCTTTCGATCGCGCCCCACCATTGCAAGAGGCACACCCACCATGAGAAATTCTTAGAAGGTATCCTGCGCGGCTCCAATGCCGCTCCGAGCGGCTGACGACGAGGAGCAGCAGTTCATCAGGCGTGCCGTGGTGGACACCCACAGAAGGTTCATGGACCTTTCGGTGGTGTACACCAATGACCCGATCTGGTTGGAGCACTCCATCTACATCATGGAGTTCTTGCTTGCTGAGGAGAAGTACAAGGTGGTCGGGTTCGACCTCGAGTACACCCGCGCTCGTGCCGGGTCTCGTCCCAAGGTCGTCGTCGCCCAGATGTGCGTGCGCCACCACATCCTCATCTACCACTACTGCCTGGCCACAAGGCCTTGCGAGTGTTTCACCAGTTTTGTCAATAGCCCCCACTACATATTCTCTATGGTGGACATAACCAACGATGTAAAGGCGCTAGAGAATTCGGGCATCGCCTGCCAGAATCTTGTCGACATCCAGGGCCAATACAAGATCTGGGGCAGCAAGGAGCACGAGAAGGACTCACTGGTTCACCTCGCCGAGGCCATCATCGACCCCTACGACAAAGACATGAAGGATTCGTGTAACAAGGACAAGCGTGCCTGACATTCGGCCTGGATGGAGAAACTCGAGAAAGTTCACACCGTGTATGCGGCCAAGGAGGCGTACACGAGCTATGACATGTGCAAGAGGATCGTTGACATGAACCTCCTATAAAAACCGGCATGACCAAGGAAACTTCTTATACCTTTGATGTCCTTGGGACATGGCATCTTTTCAATAGCATCAACCTTGGCTTTATCAACTTCAATACCTCTTTCAGAAACATTGTGCCCCAAGACAATACCTTCATTAACCATAAAGTGGCACTTTTCCCAATTCAAGACAAGATTAGTTTCTTCACATCTCTACAAAACTCGATCAAGATGGCTCAAGCAATCATCAAAAGAGGAACCATAGACGGAAAAGTCGTCCATGAAAACCTAACAAATCTTTTCACAAAAGTCAGAGAATATAGCCATCATGCATCTTTGAAAGGTAGTAGGTGCGTTACATAAACCAAAAGGCATACGTCTATAAGCAAAAGTACCAAAATGGCATGTAAAAGTAGTCTTTGATTGATCTCTAGCCGACACAGGTATTTGAGAGAAACCAGAATAACCATCTAGAAAGCAATAGTGTGTGTGTTTGCATAATCTTTCTAGCATTTGATCAATAAAAGGTAAGGGGCAATGATCTTTCTTAGTAGCTTTATTTAATTTGCGGAAATCAATTACCATCCTATAACCTGTGATAATTCTCTGTGGAATCAATTCATCTTTATCATTAGGAACAACAGTAATACCTCCCTTCTTAGGTACACAATGGACAGGACTTACCCACTCACTATCAGCAAGGGAATAGATTATACCTTCCTTCAGAAGCTTGAGTATTTCTTTTCTTACCACTTCTTTCATTTTAGGATTCAGACATCGTTGAGGATCACGAACTGGTTTGGCATTTGCTTCCAAATTTATTTTATGTTGACATAGAGTCGGACTAATGCCCTTAAGATCATCAAGAGTATATCCAATAGTAGCACGATGCTTCTTCAGAGTTTTCAATAATCTTTCTTCTTCATGCTCTGAAAGGTTAGCACTAATAATAATAGGATATATCTTCTTTTCATCAAGATAAGCATATTTAAGATTATCAGGTAGAGGTTTAAGCTCAAACACAGGATCACCCTTGGGTGGAGGAGGATCCCCTAAAATTTCAACAGGCAAGTTATGTTGCAGAATAGGTTCCTGTTTAAAGAATACTTCGTCTATTTCCGTTCTTTCATTCATGAACATATCATTTTCATGGTCTAGCAAATAGTGTTCTAAAGGATCACTAGGAGGTATGACAATAGAAGCAAGACCAATAATTTCATCCTTACTAGGTAATTCTTCCTGACGATGTTGTTTACTAAATTTAGAGAAATTAAACTCATGAACCATACCATCCAAGCCAATAGTAACAACATTCTTTTCGCAGTCTATCTTAGCATTAACAGTGTTCAAGAAGGGTCTACCAAATATAATGGGACAAAAGCTATCTTGTGGGGAAGTAAGAACAAGAAAATCAGCAGGATATTTAGTTTTCCCACACAAGACTTCAACATCTCTAACAATTACAATTGGTGAAATAGTATCTCTATTAGCAAGTTTAATTGTGACATCAATATCTTCTAACTCAACAGGTGTAATGTCATGCATAATTTCTTTGTATAAGGTATGTGGTATAACACTAGCACTCGCACCCATATCACATAAGCCATGATAACAATGATCTCCTATTTTAACGGAAATAACAGGCACACCTACCATAGGTCTATGTTTATCTTTAGCACAAGGTTTAGCAATTCTAGCAGTTTCACCTTCGAACTGAATAACATGCCCATCAATATTATCAGACAAGAGATCTTTAACAATAGCAATATTAGGTTCTACTTTAACTTGCTCAGGAGGTGTATATGTTCTAATATTGCTTTTACGAACAATAGTGGAAGCTTTAGCATGATTCTTTACTCTAACAGGGAAAGGTGGTTTCTCAACATAAGCAGTAGGAACAATAGGATTATTATAAGTGACAGTCTTTTCTTTAATTTTAATAGGTGCAACTACTTTTACTTCTATGGGAGGATGATATTTAAACCACTTCTCCTTATGGAGATCAACATAAGTAGCAAATGATTCACAGAAAGAAGCTACTATCTCAGAGTCAAGTCCATATTTAGTGCTAAACTTACGGAAAATATCGGTATCCATAAAAGATTTAAGACAATCAAACTTAGGTGTCATACCTGACTCTTTACCTTCGTCGAGGTCCCAATCTTCAGAGTTGTGTTTAATTCTATCCAATAAATTCCATCTGAATTTAATAGTCTTCATCATAAAAGAGCCAGCACAAGAAGTATTGAGCATGTTGGGATTGTTTTCAGAAAGCCGAGCATAAAAACTTTGCATAATTATTTCTCTCTCGATCTCATGATTGGGGCATGAATATAACATTGATTTAAGCCTTCCCCAGGCTTGAGCGATGATTTCTCCTTCACGAGGCCAGATATTATATATATAATTGGGATCACGATGAACAAGATGCGTAGGGTAATACTTTTGATGAAATTCCAACTTCAATCTTTTATAGTCCCATGATCTCATATCATCACATTGCCTATACCATACCAATGCGTCTCCCTTCAAAGATAAAGGGAAGACCTTCTTCTTAGCAACATCATCGGGTATACCTGCAAGCTTAAATAATCCACAAACTTCATCCACATATATTAAGTGCTCATCAGGATGCTTTGTTCCATCTCCTGTAAAAGGGTCAGCTAGCAGTCTTTCCATCATACCCGAAGGAAATTCAAAAGCAGTTTCATTTTCAATAGGTTCAGTAGGTTGAGGAGCAACTCTTTGCTCTACTGGACGGGGTGAAGATACCCCAAACAAGCCCCTCAGAGTATTACTTTCCATAGTAACAAGTGACAGTAAATTTCAGCACACTATATAAATTTTTCGTTACCAAATTCCACCTACCAAAGGAGCTACACTCCCTGGCAACGGCGCCAGAAAAGAGTCTTGATGACCCACAAGTATAGTGGATCTATCGTAGTCCTTTCGATAAGTAAGAGTGTTGAATGCAACGAGGAGCAGAAGGAAATGATAAGTGGTTTTCAGCAAGGTATTCTCTGCAAGTACTGAAATAAGTGGTAACAGATAGTTTTGTGATAGGATAAATTGTAATGAGCAACAAGTAACAAAAGTAAATAAAGTGCAGCAAGGTGGCCCAATCCTTTTGTAGCAAAGGACAAGCCAGAACAAACTCTTACAATAGGAAAAGCGCTCCCGAGGACACATGGGAATATCGTCAAGCTAGTTTTCATCACGTTCATATGATTCACGTTCGATACTTTAATAATTTGATATGTGGGTGGACCGGTGCTTGGGTGCTGTTCTTACTTGAACAAGCATCCCACTTATGATTAACCTCTATTGCAAGCATCCGCAACTACAACAAAAGTATTAAGGTAAACCTAACCATAGCATGAAACATGTGGATCCAAATCAGCCCCTTACGAAGCAACGCATAAACTAGGGTTTAAGCTTGTGTCACTCTAGCAACCCATCATCTACTTATTACTTCCCAATGCCTTCCTCTAGGCCCAAATAATGGTGAAGTGTTATGTAGTCGACGTTCACATAACACCACTAGAGGCTAGACAACATACATCTTATCAAAATCTCAAACGAATACCAAATTCACATGACTACTCATAGCAAGACTTCTCCCTTGTCCTCTTGAACGAACGTAATTACTCACAAAGCATATTCATGTTCATAATCAGAGGGGTAATAATATGCATATAGGATCTGAATATATGATCTTCCACCAATTAAACCAACTAGCATCAACTACAAGGAGTAATAAACACTACTAGCAACCTACTAGCACCAATCCCGGACTTTGAGACAAGAATTGGATACAAGAGATGAACTAGGGTTTGGAGATAAGATGGTGCTGGTGAAGATGTTGATGGAGATTGCCCTCTCCCGCTGAGAGGAGCGTTGGTGATGACGATGGTGATGATTTCCCCCTCTGGGAGGGAAGTATCCCCGGCAGAACAGCCCTGCCGGAGCTCTAGATTGGATCCGCCAAGGTTCCGCCTCGTGGCGGCGGAGTCTCGTCCCGGAAAGTTCCTTCTTATTTTTTTCTCATCGAAAGACTTCATATAGGAGAAGATGGACGTCGAAGAGCCACCAGGGGGCCCACGAGGTAGGGGGTGCGCCCTAGGGGGGGGCACCCTCGTGAGAAGGGTGTGGGCCTCCTGGCCTTCATCTTTTGCGAGGATTTTTCTTTATTTATTTTAAGACGTTCCATGGAGTTTTAGGACTTTTGGAGTTGCGCAGAATAGGTCTCTAATATTTGCTCCTTTTCCAGCCCAGAATCCCAGCTGCTGGCATTCTCCCTCTTTATGTAAACCTTGTAAAATAAGAGAGAATAGCCATAAGTATTGTGACATAAAGTGAAATAACAGTCCATAATGCAATAAATATCAATATAAAGGCATGATGCAAAATGGATGTATCACGTAGTCACTTGTGTAATTGTATGCTTAATTTGGTTATGCAATGCTGTATTTTTAAGTATATATGTTGATGCTCTGTAGACAGAGCATAGATGTTGTGCGGACAAAGAAAATCACATTGCACACGAACTAAACAATGGAACCCGTCGGTGATGTTTTCATCAATCACTCACAATTGTATACCCACAATTGTTTGCTCACAACACACACGACTTGTTAGCAGTAATCGTCTGTGTTGTTATCGGTCTTCGCACACGTTTCCGATTACAGACCTATTTGCCTCGTATCACACACATCTTGTTCATTTGAACCGTTTCTATTCTCATGTCTCAATGCAAACAGTTCATCCGAGTGAACCCCGTGCCGTATATCGCACACATTTGATCTGGCTGACCGTTTCCTTTGTGTTGCCTAATCACAAACAGTTCATCTGAGTGAACCGTATGTTGTACATCGCACACACCTTCATCTGGTTGCCCGTTTCTTTTGTTCCTCCTCATCGCAAATGGATAACTCAGCTGAACCGTATGCCCTGCATTGCACACGCAACTAAAATCTGAACCGTGTTTGATGCATCCATCATCGCAAATGTTTTATACATTTCTGATGGTTTTCATACACCACCGTTTGCGATTATGGCATCGCACAGAGTTTCTCGAAAGGTCTCTGATCGTAGTGTCGCGTTAGCAGCATCCTGTAGTAGTGACTCTAGATGCAAGCAGGAGTCAGTCGATGTGTGGAGTAACAGTAGTAGATGCAGAATCTTTTCGGTCTACGTGACACGAACGCGGTGCGTATATTTCATAATCATTGCCCTAGATATTGTCATAACTTTGCGCTTTTCTATCAGTTGCTCGACAGTAATTTGTTCACCTATCGTATTATTTTCTATCTTGAGAGAAGCCTCTAGTGAAACCGATGCCCCCCAGGTCTATTTTCCATCATCTTAGTTTCCAATCTACTATTTTGTAATCTTTTACTTTCAGATCGATAAACCAAAACCCCCAAAATATTTACTTTATCTTTTGTTTAGTTTCATCTATCTCTATTAGATCTCACTTTTGCAAGTGACCTGAAGGGATTGACAACCCCTTTATCGTGTTGGGTGCAAGTTGTTTGATTGTTTTTGTAGGTATTGGTGATTTGTGCATTGTCTCTTACTAGATTGATACCTTGGTTCTCTAACTGAGGGAAATACTTATCTCTACTTTGCTGCATCACCCTTTCCTCTTCAAGGGAAAAACCAACGCAAGCTCAAGAAGTAGCAGGAAGAATTTCTGGCGCTATTGTCGGGGAGATCTATGCCAAGTCAAGACATACCGAGTACCCATCATAAACTCTCATCTCTTACATGACATTATTCATCATTTTCCTCTCGTTTTCTTCTGCCCCACTTCTAAAACGATTTTTGAAAAGATTTGCCTTTTTATTCGCCCTTCTCATGTTCGTCTTTTCGTTTGCCTCTAAGTCTTACTTGGTTTGTTTGCCCGTTCGCTTGGTATAATTGTGTGTTTATTGAAAATCAAGGACCAAAGGGTTTATGGATCCACTTGCTAATCTTTTTAAAAGATCCAATTATGATGAACCAATTACTAGTGAATTGAGTGCACTAGATTATCTCTGTTTTTGCTTGAAATTCGTGAGTCTGAAAAGTGTGATGAACTGTTGAAAGAAGAAAATTATAAAGTGATTCATGATAGTGCCTTGGATGAAAAACATACTTGTAGTGATGCTATTATAAATCCTATTAATGTTAATTATGTTAATTATATGCAAAACCCTAAGCTTGGCGATGTTATTTTTGCTATGTCTACTACTTGTTGCAATGATCATGATTGGGGTGATTCTTCTTATGATCTTGAAAATTTATTTAAGCCCCATGATGAATATGAGATTGATAATAATGTTTGCAATAATATTGAAAGTGGGTTTGGAAGAGTGTCAAGTTCAGATCCCACACATTTGGAGAATGTTCAATCTTATGTTTTTTTTATAAAAGTGGGTTTGGAGAGGTCATTACCTTAGTTAATTTTAATCCCACCATTTTGGAAGAGTGTCAACTTCGCATGAATGTGAATCATGTTTAGAATATGTTATGTGGTAGCTATATTGTTGAATTTGCTTATGATTCTACATGTAATTACTATGAGAGAGGAAAATATGGTTGTAGAAATTTTCATGTTACTAAATTACCTGTCTTCTTGTTGAGATTGCTATCGTCTCTTTCGTCTTCCATGCATATGCTAGTTTTTGCTTGCCTTGATAATTTGTTTGCTTATAAAATGCCTATGCATAGGAAGTACATTAGACTTACATGTGTTTTTGACGTGTTTTACGATGCTCTCTTTCACGAAATCTCAATGCCTAGCTAAGGGCGTTAAACAATAGCTCTTGTTGGGAGGCAACCCAATTTTATTTTTGTTTTTGCTTTTTGCTCTTGTTTTGCTTTGAATAATTCATCTAGCCCCTGGTTGGATGTGGTTTCGTGTTTTAATTACTGTTTGTGCCAAGTAAGACCTTTGGGATGGCTTACGGTGATAGTTGTTTTGATCTTGCTGAAAAACAGAAACTTTTGCGCCCAGGATTTTTTTTCATAATTCACAGAAGCATGATTTTGATTTGATTCCTTTTGCACAATATTGGTACGCAAAATTCCCAAGTTGTCCTAATGTTTCATAATTTTCAGAGTTACAGAAGTATTCGAGAGTTGTCCTAATGATTACTACAGATTGTTCTGTTTTTGATAGACTTTGTTTTCTATGTGTTGTTTTCTTATTCTATGGGTAGTATCGGGGGGTATGAACCATGCAAAAGTTGGAATACAGTAGATATTACACCAACATAAATAAAGAATGAGTTCACAATGGTACCATAAAGTGGTGATTTATTTTCTTATACTAACGGAGCTTATGAGATTTTCTGTTGAGTTGTGTGTTGTGAAGTTTTCATGTTTTGGATAAAGATTTGATGGACTATGGAATAAGGAGGGGCAAGAGCCTAAGAATGAGGATGACCAAGGCACCCCAAGGTAATATTCAAGGACAACCAAGAGCCTATGCTTGGGGATGCCCAGGAAGGCATCCCCTCTTTCGTCTTTGTCTGTCAGTAACTTTACTTGAGGCTATATTTGTATTCACCACATGATATGTCTTTTGCTTGGAGCATCTTGTATGATTTGAGTCTTTCCTTTTTATTTTGCGACAATCATCCTTTCTATACAAACCTTTTGAGAGGGACACACATTAATCATGATTTATTAGAATACTCTAAGTACTTCACTTATATCTTTTGAGTTAGGCAGTATTGCTTTAGTGCTTCACTTATATCTTTTTAGAGCACGACGGTTGTTTTATTTTAAGAAATTATTGAACTCTCATGCTTCACTTATATTATTTTGAGAGTCTTTTTCAACAACATGGTAATTTGCTTTGGTTATAAATATAGTCATAATATGATAGGCATCCAAGAGGGATGTAATAAAAAGTTCCATATAAAGTGCATTGAATACCATGAGAAGTTTGATTTCTTATTATTGTTTTGAGATATAAAGATGGTGATATTAGAGTCATGCTAGTGAGTAACTGTGGATTGTAGAAATATTTGTGTTAAAGTTTGTGATTCCCATAGCATGCACATATGGTGAACCTTTATGTAACTAAATCGGAGCATGATTTATTTATTGATCGTCTTCCTTATGAGTGGCGGGCGGGGACGAGCGATGGTCTCTTCCTACCAATCTATCCCCCTAGGAGCATGCGTGTAGTACTTTGTTTCAATGACTAATAGATTTTTTCAGTAAGTATATGAGTTCTTTATGACTAATGTTGAGTCCATGGATTATACGCACTCTCACCCTTCCACCATTGCTAGCCTCTCTAGTACCGCGCAAATTTCGCCGGAACCCTGCATACACCCATCATATACCTTCCTCAAAACAGCCACCATACCTACCTATTATGGCATTTCCATAGCCATTCCGAGATATATTGCCATGCTACTTTCCACCGTTCCATTTATTATGACACGATTCATCATTGTCATATTGCTTTGCATGATCATGTAGTTGACATCATATTTGTGGCAGAGCGACCTTCCATAATTCTTTCATACATGTCACTCTTGAGTCATTGCACATCCCGGTAGACTGCCGGAGGCATTTATATAGAGTCATATTTTGTTCTAAGTATCGAGTTGTAATTCTTGAGTTGTAAGTAAATAAAAGTGTGATGATCATCATTACTAGAGCATTATCCCTTGAGAGGAAAAAAGAGAGGCCAATGAAGCCTAAATAAAAAAACATGGCCAAAGAAGCCAAAAAAGAGAGAAAAAGAGAGAAGGGGCAATGTTACTATCCTTTTTTCGACACTTGTGCTTCAAACTAGCACCATGATCTTCATGATAGAGAGTCTCCGATGTTGTCAGTTTCACGTGCTAGTGGGAATTTTTCATTATAGAACTTGGCTTGTATATTCCAACGATGTGCTTCCTCAAAACGCACTAGGTCTTCATGAGCAAGCAAGTTGGATGCACACCCACTTAGTTTTTCTTTTTGAGCTTTCATAAACTTATAGCTCTAGCGCATCTGTTGCATGGCAATCTCTACTCACTCACATTGATATCTATTGATGGGCATCTCCTTAGCCCGTTGACATGCCTAGTTGATGTGAGACTATCTCCCTCTTTTTGTCTGCTCCACAACCACCATATTCTATTCCACCTATAGTGCTATGTCCATGGCTCACGCTCATGTATTGCGTGAAAGTTGAAAAGGTTTGAGAACACCAAAAGTATGAAACAATTGCTTGTCTTGTCATCGGAGTTGTGCATGATTTGAATATTTTGTGTGGTGAAGATGGAGCATGGCCAGACTATATGATTTTGTAGGGATAAGCTTTCTTTGGCCATGTTATTTTGAGAAGACATTAATGCCACAATAAAGAAAAAATACATGGATAAATATGTTAGGTAGCATTCCACATCAAAAATTCTATTTTTATCATTGACGTACTCGAGGACAAGCAGGAATTAAGCTTGGGGATGCTTGATACGTCTCCAATGTATCTATAATTTTTATTGTTCCATTCGATTATATTATCTGTTTTGGATGTTTTATATGCATTAATATGCTATTTTATATTATTTTCCAGACTAACCTATTAACCTAGAGCCCAGTGCTAGTTTCTGTTTTTTTCCTTGTTTTTGAGTTCGGCAGAAAAGGAATACCAAACGGAGTCCACAAGGAATAAAACCTTCGCGATGATTTTTCTTGGACCAGAAGACACCCCTTTATCGTGTTGGGTGCAAGTTGTTTGATTGTTTGTGTAGGTATTGGTGATTTGTGCGTTGTCTCCTACTGGATTGATACCTTGGTTCTCTAACTGAGGGAAATACTTATCTCTACTTTGCTGCATCACCCTTTCCTCTTCAAGCGAAAAACCAACACAAGCTCAAGAAGTAGAAATAGAGTACTTCAATATCCGACAATGAGAGGTTATTCTTTAGCAATAGAGATCCCAGCGACACCTGATTGTAAATTTGTATATTTTTGCTATGTTGTTGCCTCATGGGTTGTTGATGTTAGGACGCATTAAAGCTTTTTAGTACTTTATTATTGAACTATATCATTTCTTCTTGTTAAAATCCTTTAATTTTAGGCTATACATGGCATTACTTTGAAATACCATTTGTAAATAGCACGCTATATCGTGTATAGCATCAAGAGGAGGCCACCCCTATTTCTCTTACACACTATATTTTTGTTGCTTCTTTGAAAGGCACAATCGTTTATTGTTACTGCTGAATGCACACTGCTCACTCCCACAAACAATTCATCATAGAACATGAGGCCCGTGGATAGATTCTTATCCACCTTTAGCATGTATCTCTGGTAGTAAAATAAAATATCAGAAATATGTAGCCTGGAACACAACATCAGCTCACAGATGCTTCTCGGGGAAGTTGTATAGGTAACCAAGGCCTATAAATTTATCTACAAAACAAAATGTTGCATGAGGATTATATACATCCATGTAAACCATGCATTATTGTTGGTGTACAAAAGTAGGGGCCCTCTTTGTACCCCTTTACTTGTGCACGGGAAGTCATAGCTGCACCTGTGGCCATGCTTAGTGGGGCAGAGGAAGGAAGCAAAAGCACAAGACTACCAGAGCAGCGCTCAAACCAGGGGCACAAAGGACAAAGCGACAAGATGGGCTTCCCCCGGCAAGAGCCTTAACGGAGCGGCCTACGTAGCCTCGGCAAGAGCCTTGCCGGGGCAACTTACCCAACACCAGCAAGGCCACCACCTTGAGCATGAGAGTTCCGACACAATCGACAACGTTGGGACCAAGGCTCGGGAGGTGCCTTCTTGGTGACATGCGGATCTTTGTGAAGACAAAAGGCCTTCGAGGCCTAGATGAGAACTAGAAGACAAGACACTGGCAAGGCCCCTTTGCCGAGGACGCCCATCAATGCCCTGTCAAGGCTCATCCCAAATACATCCACGAAGCCCCGGCAAGACTCTTGCCGATGGCGCTCACAAGGCCCGGCAAGACCCTTGCTGGGAATATCAGCAAGACCGCGGCACGGCTTTGACGCCCCGTCGCCGACCCAGCTCAACGACCGACACACCAACTAAGCAAGTACCCACGTGGTAGTGCGTGGCTTCTCGACCAACTAGTCAAGCACCTGTGTGGTGGCATAAAGATATTCGTGAAGACATTGCCACTGCACCAGCTCAGTAGCCTACCAGCCTACATGGCACTACATGCCTCGTTGGCCTGGACGCATGTCGAAGCAAGGCGAAGCGGTGATGGACGGGACGGGCTTGGTTGCCATCCCCGATAAAGGAAGAGGACACCTAAGTAGCGCATTAAATGCATTTTGTCCTGTGATGTCGGGCGATAAGCTTGTACACTGTGTATACTTTCCACTTGCTGTGTGCCACTGTGGCAAACCCTTGTGGCTATAAAAGGAGGCCCGAGGCATACTGAGGGAGGATTCGGACTTTTTGGACTACGCACGCACCATAGCTAGTTGAAGGGCTCAAGAACACTAAATATACACCAAAGCAGGACTAGGGTATTACGCATCGTTTGCGGCCTGAACCTGGTTAAAATCTCCTCATACTAACTCGCTAGACCCGTGCTTTCCACAGTCCCACGCCCGCCAACCGTAGAAGTGATCCTCGTGGCCCCATAGGTGTCGTTTTCCATGACATCTTTGGCGCGCCAGGTAGGGGGCGCAGCTGTGAAAATCTGGTCTAGCAGTTAGGATGATAGTTCCTTTATTGCCATGACTCCAAAAATGAAGGCAGCCTGAGCGACATAGTCTGAAGACACAGCAACCTCTCGCGCGGCGACAGAAAAGATAAGTCACGCAAAACTTAGAGCAATTCCTTTTTATATAAAGTTGTTTTCCTCGAAAGATCTTGCTCTTTGTATGGATAAGCTGCACGCGATGGGACCCTTCCGCTATTGGCAACACCCTTGTTCTGTTTTGAGTCCGCTCAACAGTTCAAGCGACTGCGCTGAGAACGGCAGGGTGGCCTGCCCGCTATTGGCAACGCCCTTGTTCTGTTTTGAGTCCGCTCAACAGTTCAAGCAGTCGCGCTGAGAGCAGCAAGGTGGTTTGCCCGGCGGCAACCGCACCCCGGCAGGATGCTAAGGATCCGTCCTCAAAGCACCATAGCATGGGTTTATGCACCGGCAATCCTATCCAACTAAGTGTAGGGCGTACATACACAGAGAGATCGAACAGGAAGAAGCGTGCATCATTTCAAAGTGCTGCAGAGTTATATTACATCAATTGTTGCTGCGGTTCTAACTTAAGATAAAATCGTCTTGGTCATGAACTCGCAGCGACGTGAGAAACAGGGTGCCTAGTCCCGGCGCTGGCCCTCCACTATCTTGACTCCGTCGACGGGGCTGATGATGGGCTCGATACGCTCCTCGAGCACCGCAAGGTCCACGCATTCCAACAAGCTCTCCAACGCGTTGGCAAAGTTGACGTTGGGTTCCAAAACGCCACCTCAGTGAGAACCTTGGTCAGGGCGCCCCTGCAGAGCTTCCGGGCCTCATTGGCCAGATAGTTCGCTCGGTTGGAACGGGGCTGTTCCAGAGCTTCAAGGACGCCCTCAAAGAACAGGGTTAGCCCGGCGTTGGGACTCATGTTCGCCTCTGGGAATACCTAAAGTTCGGCATGCCCATGGCGGCCAGCAGCGTGGTGAGCCTCTCCGCAACGTTGATGAGGCGGCTAATCCAGAGGTTTACGCTCTTCACGTAATCCTCGTGGTTGGTGGCGTAATTGCTCCGCAGCTGCTTCTCACCCTCCAGGGCCTTGTTCAGGGTCTCCTCACGGGCCCTGGCCTTCGAAAGCTTCCCCTCCAGGCCCTCCGACTTCCGCTTCAGATCGTCGATGGACCCGTTGGCCTCGGAAAGCAGCTTGGCCTTGTCGGAGACTGCGGCCTGCGCATCCGCCAAGGCGCGGTTGGCTGTGTCTTTCTCCTCTATCAGCCCCAAGGCCTCCTTCTCCAGCCCATCCCGCTCCTGCTCCAGCCTCTCCACTTTGCCGACGTGAACCTGAGCCAGAGCATCAAGTGCGTCCTTGTGCCTCTGCTCCAGCTCCTAGGTTCGCTGCACGACAAGCTTCTCGACCTCCTCATCCTTGCCGCAGAGCGTGGCGGCGAGTGCCTCCTCACGAACGGCCAGGTCCTCCTCCTGGGAGTCCACCAGAGGCTTCTGCTGTTGTCGGGCAGTTCGTCCGCGGCGGCCTAGTTCTTCAGCACCTCCTGTGCCTTCTCGACATCAGCCTGCTTCAGGATGAGATCCCGCTTGCGCTCAGCTAGCTCACCCTGAGCAGCCTTCAGTTCTTCTCGGACCTCATGGAACCAGACCTGCGTTTGAGCGACGCAGTCCTCAAGATCCTCCTCCGCCTTGTCCACTGCCGCCAGCCTAGATTTCACTTTGTTGAGGCGGGCACGGTGGAGCGCTTGGAGCTTCTGGAAGTTGGCGCTCATGGCCCGAAGGAGCTTCTCCTCCTGAGAACCTGCGCCACCGACGCTCGGTTCGTCAACAACCTGGAGCCCGGCGGTGGCGAGCATCTTGTTGTCAAACACCTCACCTTTGGCTGGCGCTCTGCTGCCCGCCGTCCTTGGGAGGCGGATGAACAAGTTGTCGCCCACCTTCAGATACTTGTCCGATGCAGGGGCTGCAGGGGAGGAAGGTTGGTTGTTGGCCACCTCCTCCTCGACGGGCTCCTTGGGGGCCTCCTCGGTGGCAGCCTTGCCGGGCTCCCCAGCAGGCCCCTTGCCGGCTTCCTCGGCAACGGACTCGCAGGTCTCCTCGGTAGGCCCCTTGGCGGCCTCCTCGGCGACATATTTCCCGGCTTCCCCAGCCGCGATCTTGGCGGCCTCGGCTTCGGCGTCCTTGGCGACCTCCTCGATGACGGTGTCGATATCTTCCTGGTCCATTGAGGGAGGGTCTGGAAACCATAAAGAAGGGATTGAACAAGGCCGAGATCAAAACCTAGAGCAAAAGAAAGAAGAGGGATGGGAAGCAAGCAACTTAATCATGCCAGGCTGAGAAGTAGTGATGCCCTCCCCGCCAACATTCGTTGCCGAGACAGAGCCACCAGCACCCAGGCTCGCCTCCTCCTCCTCCTCCACGCGCGTGGGCTCGGCAGTGGATGCCTTTGCTGCGGACGCCCCTTTGGGCGGCGTGGTTGATGGGGGTAGCGTGTTGGAGTGGCCCTCAGCGGCTCCTCCTGCTGCCGCTCTCCTCCTACAAACCCGTCAAGGTCAGCATCAAGGATTCACGCCCCAATGCCCGTCAAAGAAGGAGTGAGTAATGATCTCACGCTGGGGGCTGAAGCGGGGGCTGGTGTCCAGGCTGCTCTCCACCAACACCGGCGTATGCGAAGTGCTCGCCGGGGGCTTGTCGCCCGTTGAGGCCTTGGCCCTCTTCGCCGCCCTCTGGGCCAGCGTCTCCATGTCCCTATTAAGATGAAATTAAGTTAGGGAAGGTGGCATGGGCTAAGGATCAGGAATAATGAAGGGCAAGATGCTTACTCATCCTCCACCTCCTCCTCCACTAGCCTCCTCTTCCTCTTCGGGCTGAAGGACCCAAGATCAAAATCAGCCTCTAGGCCGGCATCCACAGGAGGAGGGGAAGGGGATGGAGTCCCGCGCCGCTTGGATGAGGAGGAGGTGGCAACTGCTGCCTCCTTCGCTGCCGCAGCCCTCGTCCGGCGCACAGGCTGCACCTGGCCCAGTTGCCGCTGCTCCGTCCTGCCGGGCCGGACCAGTTCGCCAAAGCTGGCCCGACGCAGGACCCTTTTTCTCCCCGAGGCCGTTGAATCTTCCGCCTCGGTCTCCTCTTCGGTCGACTCCTCGACCACGTCTTCAGCAAGGGGAGCCCCGGCGCCAGCACTACTAGCTTCCCCGGCGGCCCCCATCCACTCAGCAAACTCTCTCTCTTCGGCGGCCGTGTCGTCCTCCACTTCCACAGCGACACAGTTGTCGGCCTCCTCGGCAAGTGCTGCCTCCACTGCCCTAGCGGCGATGTGCTCTAGCTCGGCCGTGGTGGTGTCGTTGATAAGAAGTGGCTCGTCGCGGACATACCTCTCCGACAGATTGTCGAATAACTCCTGCACCCGCTCCACTTCCGGCTCGGCCCAGCTTGGGTCGAGGCCATGCGCGTTGAAGTCCGGCATCATGGCGATAATGTCGGTCTGGCGAGAATTGTTGCTCAACGGGACCACCCCCGCTGGCAACCCAAACAAAGACCCGCCAGCCTTGACAGCCTTGATGGCCTTGACGGCCTGGCCAGCCTACTCTGCCTTGCCAGTCCTCTCAACTCTGCCGACCTCGTCCACTTTGAGATAGAAGAGCCTCTGACAAAGATGGGAGTGTTGCATCACCGTGAAATTGTGTGTCAAGCCAGGGCGAAGCCTCATGACATGGGCCACATTCCTGAAGTCCCAGGCCGACCTCCCCTTGTTGTGCAGTGGGGCAATCCGGCGACGGATGAAGTCGGCCCCAATGATCTCGATGGTGAGCCCGGCCGAAGTGAGGCGATGGATCCTTGTGGTGGCGACCGTGAGCTTTTCGTTGTTGGCATCAACAATGCCCCAGTCTTTTCTGTGGATCGGCGGCGCCCAACGGACCCGATAGAACTCCTGTGGATCTGCTTCTTCAATCCAGCACTACCGGCCCCCGCCACTCTTCCCACCTCTCCTTCTAGGCACCCTCCGGGTACGTGCCCCCACCCTTTGTCCTCGAGATCCAGGTGATGCAGCCAGAGATGGCGCCCCCTAGATGAATGCGATGGTAGAAGTAGTGGCGGAAGAGGGCCGTGCTGGGGAGCACTCCGGCAAAGCCCTCGCAAAGGGAGAAAAATCCATGCACACCACGACGTTCGGCGTGAAATCCAGAAGGTGGAAGCCGTAGGTGTGCATGACGTCGTTGAAAATATCAGAGAAAGGGGGGCAGAGCCCGCAAGAGAAGTAGTCGACGAAGAAGGGATACCGATTTGGACCAGCCTTGGCGAAATAGATAGGGAGAATGCGCGTGGCGGGATGCCCCGACGTCTCCCTCCCCCACAGGGGTCTGAAGTAGTCCTTGAGGATGACCGCGTCGACCATCGAGTCGAAGAGGGCGCGCAGCGTCCGCAGCACCGCCAACTCACTCTCCGGCGCCTCCTTCTCCCCGGGTCCTTGGCCACTCCCTTGCCCTTGCTGGTTTTGGGTGCCATGGTGGCTGAGAAAGAGATAAGGGATTGAGAGCAATGGGGGGTGTGGCGGCGGCGAGCAGAGGCGAGAGCTTCGATTTTTCGCTTGAGGAAGAAGAGGGGAACGACGGTTCCGAGATTGGAAATGGCGCAGAGTGTAAATGAGCAACGCCCATGCATTTTTTCCTTTTTTATGGGGAAGACGTGGGCTGCCTCCTTACCATTTACCACGACGTGACGCAAGCGAGCAGCAACCGCTCCGCGCAGGACCCCCATGTCACGCATTCAATGCGGGTCATGGGGAAGAGCAATTGGCGAAAGAATTACTGCAGTAAAAACTCTACCACGCGAGCCCACGCACCGTTCTGGTCCTAGCCCAACAAAAAGCGTCGCGCTTATGTGTGACCTTGGCTCGGGGCTCCTGTCGGTGTACAAAAGTAGGGGCCCTCTTTTTACCCCTTTACTTGTGCATAGGCAGTCAGAGCCGCACCTGTGGCCATGCTTAGGGGGGCAGAGGAAGGAAGCAAAAGCACAAGACTACTAGAGCAACGCTCAAACCAGGGGTGCAAAGGACAAAGCGACAAGATGGGCTTCCCCCGGCAAGAGCCGTGCCGGAGCGGTCTACGTAGCCCCGACAAGAGCCTTGCCGGGCCAACATAGCCAACACCAGCAAGGCCACCACCCTGGAGCCTGAGAGTTCCGACACCATCGACAATGTTGGGACAATGCTCGGGATGTGCCTGCTTGGTGACATGCATATCTTTGTGAAAAAAAGGTCTCCGAGGCCTAGATGAGAACCAGAAGACAAGACACTGGAAAGGCCCCTTTGCCGAGGACGCCCACGAGGCCCCGGCCAGGCCCCTTTGCCGAGGATGCCCACGAAGCCCCAGCAAGACTCTTGCCGAGAGCGCTCACAAGGCCCGGGCAGGACCCTTGCCGGGAATATCAGCAAGACCGCGGCAAGGCTAGGCCGCCCCGTCGCCGACCCAGCTCAAGGGTCGACCCACCAACTAAGCAAGTACCCAAGTGGCAGTGCGTGGCTTCTAGACCAACTAGTCAAGCACCTGCGTGCTGGCATACAGATCTTCGTGAAGACACTGCCACCGCACCAGCTCAGCAGCTTGCCAGCCTACATGGCACTACATGCCTCGTTGGCCTGGACGCATGTCGAAGCAAGGCAAAGCGGACATGGACTGGACGGGCTTCGTTGCCATCGCCGCTAAAGCAAGATGACACCTAAGTAGCGCATTAAATGTGTTTTGTCCTGTGATGTCGGGCAATAAGCTTGTACACTGTGTATACTTTCCACCTCTTGTGTGCCACTGTAGCAACCCCTTGTGGATATAAAAGGAGGTCCGAGGCATACTGAGGGAGGATTCGGACTTTTTGGACTACGCACGCACCGTAGCTAGTTCAAGGGCTCAGGAACACTAAATATACACCAAAGCAGGACTAAGGTATTACGCATCATTTTGCGGCCCGAACCTGGGTAAAATCTCCTCGTACTAACTCGGCAGACCAGCTCTTTCCACAGCCCCGCGCCCGCCAACCATAGAAGGGATCCTCGTGGTCCCTGACAATGATTTACATGAATGTAAAATAAGAGATTATATTTCTAATGCGCTGTAATGTCACTTTTCAGATGATGATATGAAGTCTGTCATTAGTTGCACATCTCTCTTTGCCTGTACAAGTCTATGAGATGGTGTGAACCAACTTATGACTACCAAGGTGCCCGTTCTCGCCGTTTTTAGAAGGTGAATATGTACCATGGTTATGCTTTCAAGTGATATTTTTTGACGTAATTCTTATCATTGTTTTAGTATAATAATGTCTTCCTTATCATGTCTTAAGAAAAGTAGCCGATATTGTTTTGATAACAGACAACCACGTAAAAATGAATGTTATTTTGGCTTACCAAATTGTTGTGTTGCTCTAATGTAGGTGTATTTTGATGAGTTAGGACAAATGTCAATATTGACAGATAAAATAATATCTGAACCACAGTGAACATTAACTTTGTGTCAACCAAAATTGACCTTTTGAATTTATTACTACCTGGCTTCTAGTTCCACTCTTCTTTGGAGATTGCCCATTATTAGCTGCAAGTCATGTTAAACTAATGACGATTTTTAGAACAGTTAGTTCTTCTGCAATATTTGATACGTCATATAGTGGTCTTAATCAATGTTTTCTCATAATTCCTCGGTGCAAAAACCACTAAAGCTATGTTTAAATATCCTTAGGGCACATTTTCCTTAGATATCCCATTTTCCTGAGCGCAAATAATTTACTCTACCCTCCGGCCATCCGACGATAACGAAGCAGCCAACCAGATCCACCCCACATGCAAACCTACATCCTATATTAACGGGTGGTAACAAGATCCATTAATTTTACTACTGGAAACTAATGTACTACGATCAAACCTAAACCTAGAATTAAGTTGTAAAAGTGCCTACCTCATTTACTACAAAATGCAAAGCATTTTACCATCATGTTTAATGCAAGATTAAGTAGTAAACGAATCTAGTATTTTTTTTACTACAGAAGAAGAAGCATATTACGGATTGAATAAAAAACTTAGTCCATGGGTTTGTTCGGCTGTCCGCACGTACGCCAGAGCACTGAATATCACTAGCATATGTAGTAAAAAGATTATTAATTTTTACTAGATGTTACACAGGACTTTAGGACCGATAGTTCGCACAGGCTTTCACAGTAAACATGTCAATACGTTTTTACCATATGTTACATGAGACATTACTATATGACCATGCATCTGAGTATTGAAGTTAACACTTTTTACTACATGTCACACAGGCTATTACTATCAATATATGACCAAGCATCTAGAGTAATGAAGTTAAAACTTTTTACTACATGCCACATATGCTATTACGACCAAATGTATAGAGGAGCACGAGGATGGGCGCATGTTTTTTGGTTGATTGGGTGCACCATACACCCCTCGACTTCTCAAAAAAACACTCCCACTCAGATGGGTGATAAGTATCTATCATAACCATCTTGTTACAAGCTAAATAATATTACTCGAGTCCTAAACATTAGTTAGACAATCTACTACTTGATTGCCCAAGCTCATGTGATTTTCTACTAGCAAACATTCCTGTCCGTTGCAACGGGAGAAAAAAACCTACCCCTAGCCCAGTAAGCATGGCTCAAGACTCCCACGGGTCCACATCCTATATTTCAATATGGCGCCCTACCCGTGTAACTACTTATCCTTCTTTCCATCATCACTAATAGTGAGCGTGGTGTCCACCCTATTGTTGGGGAACGTAGTAATTTCAAAATTTTCCTACGCACACACAAGATCATGGTGATGCATAGCAACGAGAGGGGAGAGTGTGATCTACGTAACCTTGTAGACTGACAGCGGAAGCGTTATGACAACGCGGTTGATGTAGTCGTACGTCTTCATGGCCCGATCGATCAAGCACCGAAACTACGGCACCTCCGAGTTCTAGCACACATTCAGCTCGATGATGATCCCCGGACTCCGATCCAGCAAAGTGTCGGGGAAGAGTTCCGTCAGCACGACGGCGTGGTGACGATCTTGATGTTCAATTGTCACAGGGCTTCGCCTAAGCACCACTACAATATTATCGAGGAGTATGGTGGAAGGGGGCACCGCACACGGCTAAGGAAACGATCACGAGGATCATCTTGTGTGTCTAGGGGTGCCCCCTGCCCCCGTATATAAAGGAGCAAGGGGAGGAGGCCGGCCGGCCCTATGGCGCACCAAGGAGGAGGAGTCCTCCTCCTAGTAGGAGTAGGACTCCTACTAGGAGGGGGAAAGGAAGGGGGGAGGGAGAAGGAAAGGGGG
>NC_041390.1:23745417-23752155 GCF_002162155.2 Triticum dicoccoides
CTCCGAAATCACCCGGAACGCTTCCGGTGTCCGAATATAGCCGTCTAATATATCAATCTTTATGTCTCGACCATTTCGAGACTCCTCGTCATGTCCGTGATCACATCCGGGACTCCGAACTAACTTCGGTACATCAAAACTCATAAACTCATAATATAACTGTCATCGAAACTTTAAGCGTGCGGACCCTACGGGTTCGAGAACAATGTAGACATGACCGAGACATGTCTCCGGTCAATAACCAATAGCAGAACCAGGATGCTCATATTGGCTCCCACATATTCTACGAAGATCTTTATCGGTCAGACCGCATAACAACATATGTTGTTCCCTTTGTCATCGGTATGTTACTTGCCCGAGATTCGATCGTTGGTATCTCAATACCTAGTTCAATCTCGTTACCGGCAAGTCTCTTTACTCGTTTCGTAATACATCATCTCACAACTAACTCATTAGTTGCAATGCTTGCAAGGCTTATGTGATGTGCATTACCGAGAGGGCCCAGAGATACCTCTCCGACAATCGGAGTGACAAATCCTAATCTCGAAATACGCCAACCCAACATTTACCTTTAGAGACACCTGTAGAGCTCCTTTATAATCACCCAGTTACGTTGTGACGTTTGGTAGCACACAAAGTGTTCCTCCGGCAAATGGGAGTTGCATAATCTCATAGTCATTGGAACATCTATAAGTCATGAAGAAAGCAATAGCAACATACTAAACGATCGGGTGCTAAGCTAATGGAATGGGTCATGTCAATCACATCATTCTCCTAATAATGTGATCCCGTTAATCAAATGACAACACATGTCTGTGGTTAGGAAAAATAACCATCTTTGATTAACGAGCTAGTCAAGTACAGGCATACTAGTGACGTTTAGTTTGTCTATGTATTCATACAAGTATTATGTTTCCGGATAATACAATTCTAGCATGAATAATAAACACTTATCATGATATAAGGAAATAAAATAATAACATTATTATTGCCTCTAGGGCATATTTCCTTCAGTCTCCCACTTGCACTAGAGTCAATAATCTAGATTACACAGTAATGATTCTAACACCCATGGAGCTTTGGTGCTGATCATGTCTTGCTCGTGGAAGAGGCTTAGTCAATGGGTCTGCAACATTCAGATCCGTATGTATCTTGCAAATCTCTATGTCTCCCACCTGGATTAGATCCCGGATGGAATTGAAGCGTCTCTTGATGTGCTTGGTTCTCTTGTGAAATCTGGATTCTTTTGCCAAGGCAATTGCACTAGTATTGTCACAAAAGATTTTCGTTGGACCCGATGCACTAGGTATGACACCTAGATCGGATATGAACTCCTTCATCCAGACTCCTTCGTTTGCTGCTTCCGAAGCAGCTATGTACTCCGCTTCACATGTAGATCCCGCCACAACGCTTTCTTTAGAACTGCACCAACTAACAGCTCCACCGTTTAATGTAAACACGTATCCGGTTTGCGATTTAGAATCGTCCGGATCAGTGTCAAAGCTTGCATCAACGTAACCATTTACGATGGGCTCTTTGTCACCTCCATATATGAGAAACATATCCTTAGTCCTTTTCAGGTATTTCAGGATTTTCTTGACCGCTGTCAAGTGATCCACTCCTGGATTACTTTGGTACCTCCCTGCTAGACTTATAGCAAGACACACATCAGGTCTGGTACACAGCATTGCATACAATATAGAGCCTATGGCTGAAGCATAGGGAACATCTTTCATTTTCTCTCTATCTTCTGCATTGGTCGGGCATTGAGTCTTACTCAATTTCACACCTTGTAACACAAGCAAGAATCCTTTCTTTGCTTGATCCATTTTGAACTTCTTCAAAACTTTATCAAGGTATGTGCTTTGTGAAAGTCCAATTAAGCGTCTTGATCTGTCTCTATAGATCTTAATGCCCAATATGTAAGCAGCTTCTCCGAGGTCTTTCATTGAAAAACTCTTATTCAAGTATCCTTTTATGCTATCCAGAAATTCTATATCATTTCCGATTAGTAATATGTCATCTACATATAATATCAGAAATGCTACAGAGCTCCCACTCACTTTCTTGTAAATACAGGCTTCTCCAAAAGTCTGTATAAAACCAAATGCTTTGATCACACTATCAAAGCATTTATTCCAACTCCGAGAGGCTTGCACCAGTCCATAAATGGATCGCTGGAGCTTGCACACTTTGTTAGCTCCCTTTGGATCGAAAAAACCTTCCGGCTGCATCATATACAACTCTTCTTCCAGAAATCCATTCAGGAATGCAGTTTTGACATCCATCTGCCAAATTTCATAATCATAAAATGCGGCAATTGCTAACATGATTCGGACAAACTTAAGCATCGCTACGGGAGAGAAGGTCTCATCGTAGTTAATCCCTTGAACTTGTAGAAAACCTTTTGCGACAAGTCGAGCTTTGTAGACAGTAACATTACCGTCAGCGTCAGTCTTCTTCTTGAAGATTCATTTATTCTCAATTGCTTGCCGATCATTGGGCAAGTCAACCAAAGTCCATACTTTGTTCTCATACATGGATCCCATCTCAGATTTCATGGCTTCAAGACATTTTGCGGAATCTGGGCTCACCATCGCTTCTCCATAGTTCGTAGGTTCATCATGATCTAGTAGCATGACTTCCAGAACGGGATTACCATACCACTCTGGTGCGGATCTTACTCTCGTTGATCTACGAGGTTCAGTAGTATCTTGTTCTGAAGTTTCATGATCATCATCATTAGCTTCCTCACTAATTGGTGTAGGTGTCACAGAAACTGGTTTCTGTGATGTACTACTTTCCAATAAGGGGGCAGGTACAGTTACCTCATCAAGTTCTACTTTCCTCCCACTCACTTCTTTCGAGAGAAAATCCTTCTCTAGAAAGTTTCCAAATTTAGCAACAAAAGTCTTGCCTTCGGATCTGTGATAGAAGGTGTATCCAATAGTTTCCTTTGGATATCCTATGAAGACACATTTCTCCGATTTGGGTTGGAGCTTATCAGGTTGAAGCTTTTTCACATAAGCATCGCAACCCCAAACTTTCAGAAACGACAACTTTGGTTTCTTGCCAAACCACAGTTCATAAGGCGTCGTCTTCAACGGATTTTTGATGGTGCCCTATTTAACGTGAATGCGGCTGTCTCTAGAGCATAACCCCAAAACGATAGCGGTAAATCAGTAAGAGACATCATAGATCGCACCATATCAAGTAAAGTACGATTACGACGTTCGGACACACCATTACGCTGTGGTGTTCCGGGTGGTGTGAGTTGCGAAACTATTCCGCATTGTTTCAAATGTACACAAAACTCGTAACTCAAATATTCTCCTCAATGATTAGATCGTAGGAATTTAATTTTCTTGTTACGATGATTTTCAACTTCACTCTGAAATTCTTTGAACTTTTCAAACGTTTCAGACTTATGTTTCATTAAGTAGATGTACCCATATCTGCTTAAGTCATCTGTGAATGTGAGACAATAATGATATCCCCCACGAGCCTCAACATTCATCGAACCACATACATCTGTATGTATGATTTCCAACAAATCTGTTGCTCTCTCCATAGTACCGGAGAACGGTGTTTTTTGTCATCTTACCCATAAGGCACGGTTCGCAAGTACCAAGCGATTCATAATCAAGTGGTTCCAAAAGTCCATCAATATGGAGTTTCTTCATGCGCTTTACACCGATATGACCCAAACGGCAGTGCCACAAATAAGTTGCATTATCATTATCAACTCTGCATCTTTTGGTTTCAACATTATGAATATGTGTGTCACTACTATCGATATTTAATAAGAATAGACCACTCTTTAAGGGTGCATGACCATAAAATATATTGCTCATACAAATAGAACAACCATTATTCTCTGATTTAAATGAATAACCGTCTCGCATCAAAAAAGATCCAGATATAATGTTCATGCTCAACACTAGCACCAAATAACAATTATTTAGGTCTAATACTAATCCCGAAGGTAGATGTAGAGGGAGCATGCCAACCGCGATCACATCGACTTTGGAACCATTTCCCACGCGCATCATCACCTCGTCCTTAGCCAATCTTCGCTTAATCCGTAGTCCCTGTTTCGAGTTGCAAATGTTAGCAACAGAACCAGTATCAAATACCCAGGTGCTACTGCGAGCATTAGTAAGGTACACATCAATAACATGTATATCACATATACCTTTGTTCACCTTGCCATCCTTCTTATCCGCCAAATTCTTGGGGCAGTTCCGCTTCCAGTGACCAGTCTGTTTGCAGTAGAAGCACTCAGTTTCAGGCTTAGGTCCAGGATTAGGTTTCTTCTCTTGAGTAGCAACTTGCTTGCTGTTCTTTTTGAAGTTCCCCTTCTTCTTCCCTTTGCCCTTTTTCTTGAAACTAGTGGTCTTGTTGACCATCAACACTTGATGCTCCTTCTTGATTTCTACCTCCGCAGCTTTCAGCATTGCGAAGAGCTCGGGAATAGTCTTATTCATCCCTTGCATATTATAGTTCATCACGAAGCTCTTGTAGCTAGGTGGCAGTGATTGGAGAATTCTGTCAATGACGCAATCATCTAGAAGATTAACTCCCAATTGAATAAAGTGATTATTATACCCAAACATTTTGAGTATATGCTCACTGACAGAACTGTTCTCCTCTATCTTGCAGCAATAGAACTTATTGGAGACTTCATATCTCTCAATCCGGGCATTTGCTTGAAATATTAACTTCAACTCCTGGAACATCTCATATGCTCCATGACGTTCAAAACGTCGTTGAAGTCCCGATTCTAAGCCGTAAAGCATGGCACACTGAACTATCGAGTAGTCATCAGCTTTGCTCTGCCAGACGTTCATAACATCTGGTGTTGCTCCAGCAGCAGGGCTGGCACCCAGCGGTGCTTCCAGGACGTAATTCTTCTGTGCAGCAATGAGGATAATCCTCAAGTTACGGACCCAGTCCGTGTAATTGATACCATCATGTTTCAACTTTGCTTTCTCAAGGAACACATTAAAATTTAACGGAAAAACAGCACGGGCCATCTATCTACAACCAAACATAAACAAGCAAGATAGACATCCCTCTAATCCTCTAAGTGATTACATGATCCAAATCAACTAAACCATGTCCGATCATCACGTGAGATGGAGTAGTTTCATTGGTGAACATCACTATGTTGATCATATCTACTATATGATTCACGCTCGACCTTTCGGTCTCCGTGTTCCGAGGCCATATCTGTATATGCTTGGCTCGTCAAGTATAACCTAAGTATTCCGTGTGTGCAACTGTTTTGCACCCGTTGTATTTGAACGTAGATCCTATCACACCCGATCATAACATTGTGTCTCAGCACGAAGAACTTTCGCAACGGTGCATACTCAAGGAGAACACTTCTTGATAATTAGTGAGAGATCATCTTAAAATGCTACCATCAAACAAAGCAAGATAAGATGCATAAAAGATAAACATCACATGCAATCAATATAAGTGATATGATATGGCCATCATCATCTTGTGCTTGTGATCTCCATCTTTGAAGCACTATCATGATCACCATCATCACCGGCGCGACACCTTGATCACCATCGTAGCATCGTTGTCGTCTCGCCAGTCTTATGCTTCCACGACTATCGCTATCACTTAGTGATAAAGTAAAGCATTACAGCGCAATTGCATTGCATACAATAAAGCGACAACCATATGGCTCCTGCCAGTTGCCGATAACTTGGTTACAAAACATGATCATCTCATACAATAAAATTTAGCATCATATCTTGACCATATCACATCACAACATGCCCTGCAAAAACAAGTTAGACGTCCTCTACTTTGCTGTTGCATGTTTTACGTGGCTGCTACGGGCATAAGTAAGAACCAATCTTACCTACGCATCAAAACCACAACGATAGTTTGTCAAGTTGGAGCTGTTTTAACCTTGGCAAGTACCGGGCGTAGCCACACTTGGTTCAAGTAAAGTTGGAGAAACTGACACCCGCTAGCCACCTTTGTGCAAAGCACGTCGGGAGAACCGGTCTCGCGTAAGCGTACGCGTAATGTCGGTCCAGGCCGCTTCGTCCAACAATACCGCCGAACCAAAGTATGACATGCTGGTAAGCAGTATGACTTATATCACCCACAACTCACTTGTGTTCTACTCATGCATATAACATCAACACATAAAACCTAGGCTCGGATACCAATGTTGGGGAACGTATTAATTTCAAAATTTTCCTACGCACACACAAGATCATGGTGATGCATAGCAACGAGGGGAGAGTGTGATCTACGTACCCTTGTAGACCGACAGCGGAAGCGTTATGACAATGCGGTTGATGTAGTCGTACGTCTTCACGGCCCGATCGATCAAGCATCGTAACTACGGCACCTCCGAGTTCTAGCACACGTTCAGCTCGATGACGATCCCCGGACTCCGATCCAGCAAAGTGTCGGGGAAGAGTTCCGTCAGCACGATGGCGTGGTGACGATCTTGATGTTCAACTGTCGCAGGGCTTCGCCTAAGCACCACTACAATATTATCGAGGAGTATGGTGGAAGGGGGCACCACACACGGCTAAGAAAACAATCACGAGGATCAACTTGTGTGTCTAGGGGTGCCCCCTGCCCCCGTATATAAAGGAGCAAGGGGAGGAGGCCCGCCGGCCCTATGGCGCGCCAAGGAGGAGGAGTCCTCCTCCTAGTAGGAGTAGGACTCCTACTAGGAGGGGGAAAGGAAGGGGGAGG
>NC_041390.1:23752392-23773432 GCF_002162155.2 Triticum dicoccoides
GCACTCCGGTTTTCCCCGAAATCACCCGGAACGCTTTCGGTGTCCGAATATAGCCGTCCAATATATCAATCTTTATGTCTCGACCATTTCGAGACTCCTCGTCGTGTCTGTGATTACATCCGGGACTCCGAACTAACTTCGGTACATCAAAATTCATAAACTCATAATATAACTGTCATCAAAACTTTAAGCGTGCGGACCCTACGGGTTCGAGAACAATGTAGACATGACCAAGACATGTCTCCGGTCAATAACCAATAGCAGAACCTGGATGCTCATATTGGCTCCCACATATTCTACGCAGATCTTTATCGGTCAGACCGCATAACAACATACGTTGTTCCCTTTGTCATCGGTATGTTACTTGCCCGAGATTCGATCTTCGGTATCTCAATACCTAGTTCAATATCGTTACCGGCAAGTCTCTTTACTCGTTTCGTAATACATCATCTCGCAACTAACTCATTAGTTGCAATGCTTGCAAGGCTTATGTGATGTGCATTACCGAGAGGGCCCAGAGATACCTCTCCGACAATCGAAGTGACAAATCCTAATCTAGAAATACGTCAACCCAACATTTACCTTTGGAGACACCTGTAGAGCTCCTTTATAATCATCCAGTTACGTTGTGACGTTTGGTAGCACACAAAGTGTTCCTCCGGCAAACGGGAGTTGCATAATCTCATAGTCATAGGAACATGTATAAGTCGTGAAGAAAGCAATAGCAACATACTAAACGATCGGGTGCTAAGCTAATGGAATGGGTCATGTCAATCACAACATTCTCCTAATAATGTGATCCCGTTAATCAAATGACAACACATGTCTATGGTTAGGAAACATAACCATCTTTGATTAATGAGCTAGTCAAGTACATGCATACTAGTGACGTTTAGTTTGTCTATGTATTCACACAAGTATTACGTTTCCGGATAATACAATTCTAGCATGAATAATAAACACTTATCATGATATAAGGAAATAAAATAATAACATTATTATTGCCTCTAGGTCATATTTCCTTCACCTATCACAATATGTATGATGGTCAATCCCAAGGCGATGATCTCAGCCACCGCATGGGTCACCCTCATTGAACCGGAAGAGTGAAAGAGAATGTTTGGAACATCTTTCAATTTGTTAAAATGCTAGCTTAAATATCATGGAGCACCGAGCAAAAAAATATTCCCATTGAACTATTAGCCAAAATAGTTGCTTCTATATTGATGCGGCTTCTTTTTGTGTCTCAGGTATGAGTGAAAAAATATTCTGTCTCGAAAGACAACAAATAAATGGGAGCAAAAAAGAGAGTATTATTAAAATTGCATGCATGCCGTATATACTCAAATCAAAGTGAAGAAGGAATACGCCCTTTAGTCATATACGCACAAAGGTATAGGGCCATTTAGAAAATGTTTAAATTATAAGCATCAACTTGTAACTTGTGCCACATACAGTTATCTGTTCTACCTATTGGTCCACAATATTTCACTAATGCTGGGAGCATGTATCATCTGAATGGCTGTGTTTCTTTGTTTCTGAAGACAGAATTCATAACTCGTAAATCGAACACCATTGACCCCACCTACGAAAGACTGGCTCATCATTCTTCAGCAAAGCAACCCGTATTAATGTCCATTGTTTTTCTACATATTGCTCATGTTTTAGCTAGCTTGAGTTATTTGTTAGTTTAATATTTCACATCGACTCAAGTAGATGTTCACTTTCATAGTTGAGCTATTGCTAATTATCTTGTACAAAAACATAACTAATCTTCCTAAAATAATTCTCGGTATGGTTCATTCGTTCACTATATATAATTAACTATTTTTAGAATTGTTGTTACTGATAAAAAATTTCACAAAAATGATCAACGCCAAATTAATTGAAGCAAATTTCAAGTGTGTCAAGTCCACTTTCAATAGCATGTGAGTGAATTTATCCTACCAAAACCGTCTCTTGAGAATAGATGCTGATGCAAAATATCATTAATATCGCAGAATATAATTCACATCATTTTACCAAGAATTTTATGTACTAAAAATCATTTACACAGAAAAGATTTAAAACAAAATTAAGAAAAGTTGAATAATTTCATTTTCATTTTGTTAGTATATAACACAAAAATAAGGTAAAAATATATGGAAAACACACATTCTTTACAATGAGAATATTAGTAACCTAATACGACATTGTAATTTCATAATAAGTTAACAATGGATAATGATGATCCTCGTGCATCAAACATGCCTCAGACAAAACTATGTTCGCCAAAGGCGCGTATTTGAGAATGTGATCACATTTGGATGCAACTTTCCTTAGACAATTTAAATCATATGTATTCATGATACAACTTTATAAAATTCTAGCACGCACATCGGGCAGGCCACTATGCTAGTATAGTGAAAACCACAAACATATATAAGTAATTGGAAAGCGATAACACTAATTACCTTCGATCCTTGGGTTCCTTGTTTTATAGTAGTTTGGCACTGATCCCTTTCTCTGAATAATAGTCACAACGCTAATGTCAACCGCAACTTACTCCTTAAATCTCAAGTATAGGTTACAATCTTTACTCGAGTATTTTCATGTCCAACATAAATCGTCAATGCATTTTTGGTGCTTTTAGAGAAATAAATACGATATACTCTTTCCATCTTCCAGACTTGAAGATTATGTCTTTTTTCAATGAAAAATAAGTGCGCAATTTTGTTACTAGTAGCGCGCTATAGCATACGAGGAGAGGCCACACTAAAGTTTCGCAATTTGTCTTATGATGGGGCTATTCGTAAAATAGCACGCTATATTGTGCTAAAACGGTATTGCTTGTTGTGTGATGTTCTATTGGCAGCCCATTATCCCAAAGACACAAATCTGACCAAGCCCAAATAGGAAAAATAGCCAATCCCCCATCCGACCAAGTGCTACTAGTCCCCAACTCTCTACTTTATTCTCCACCCAAATACGCGGTCATGTGCGCCGGTGGCAGGTTCTTCTTCCTCCTGTTTTGTCCATCTTGTTCCGTTCCTCGCTGGTCTTCCTCTGTTCATTGTCGGTCATCCCCCATTTGCGGCGGCACGATGTCGCAGCCAGCTGTACCTCTGACAAGTGAGGCACCAAGCAAGATCTTTGGGCTCATAGGTCTGTAATGTACGATCATGATGTTTGCTAGATCTTAGTTCCCAATTATATTGCAAGTTATCTATCTTAACTCCTAGCACTCGATTGATCGTCGCTTTGTTAAATAGCTAGCTACATGGAGTACTTCAATATCTGGCAATGAGAGGTTATTCTTTAGCAATGGAGATCTCAGCGGCACCTAATTATAAATTTGTGTATTTTTGCTATGCTATGCTATTGCCTCATTTTTTAGTACTTTATTATTGAACTATATCATTTATTCTTGTTAAAATCCTTTAATTTGAGGCTATGTGGCATTACTTTGAAACACCATTTGTAAATAGCACGCTATACCGTGTATAGCATATGAAGGAGGCCATCCCTATTTCTCTTAACACGCTATTTTTTGTTGCTTTTTCAAAAGGCACAATAATTTATTGTTACTACTGAATGCAGACTACCCACTCCCACAAACAATTCATCGTAGAACATGAGGCCCGTGCACAGATTCTTCTCCACCTTTAGCTTGTATCTCTGGTAGTAAAATAAAATATCAGAAAATATGTAGACTAGAACATAACATCAGCTTGCAGATGCTTCACGGGGAAGTTGTATAGGTAACTATGGACTATACATTTATCTGCAAAGTAAAATATTGCAGGAGGATTATATACATAAGATAACATGATTTACATGAATGTTAAACAACACATTATATTTCTAATGCACTGTCATCTTACTTTTCAGATGATGATATGAAGTCTGTCATTGGTTGCATATCTCCGTTTTCCTGTACAAGTCTATGGGATGGTGTGAACCAGCTTAAGACTACTAAAGTGCCTATTCTCGCCTTTTTTAGAAGGTAAATATGTACCATGGTTCTGCTTTCTAGTGATATTTTTTGACATCCCTTTTATCATTGATTTAGTATAGTGTCTTCATTGTCGTGTCTTTAGAAAAGTAGTAGATTTTGTTTTCATAACAGACAACCATGTAAAAAATGATTGTTGTTTTGGCTTACCAAATTGTTGTTTTGCTCATGTGTAGGTGTATTTTGATGAGTTAGGACAACTGTCAATATTGTCAGATAAAATAATATCTGAACCACTGTGAACATTAAGTTTGTTTCAACCAAAAATAACCTTCTGAATTTATTACTACATTGCTTCCAGTTCCACTCTTCTTTGGAGATGGCCCATTATTAGCTGCAAGTCATATTAAACTGATGATCGTTTTTAGAACAATTAGTTCCTGTGCAACATTTGATACATCATATATGGTCTTAATCAATGTTTTGTCATAATTCCTCGATGCAAAAACCTCTAAGGCTATGTTTAAATATGGAGTTTTTCCTTAGGCCACATTTCCTTAGATACCCCATTTTCCATGTTGCTTTAAATTACTCAGTCTGTGTTGTAGTAATTAGTGTTTAAGTTGTGGATCCTATAGTAACGGGTATGTACACCGCTAAACTATGCCTCACCTCAAATAATTTATTCTACGCTCCGACCATCCCACGGTAACGAAGCAGCCAACCAGATCCACCCCGCATGCATATGTCTGTGCTATAGTAACTGGTGGTAAAAAGATCCATTAGTTTTACTACTAGAAACTAAGTGTATTACGATCAAACCTAAGCCCAGAATGAAGTTGTAAAGTGTCTACCACATTTACTACAAAACGGAAAGCGTTTACCATCAAGTTTAATGCCTGATTAAGTAGTAAACGAATCTATTATCTTTTTTACTACAGAACAGCAAGCATATTACAGAATGAATAAAAAATTAGTCCATGGGTTTGCTAGGCTGTCCGCACACATACACTCAACCCAACATATATCCTTACTAGGATGTTGATTGGTAGAAATTTGCACCGTGTTTCTAAGTTATGTACCCGTTTACCTACTCAATCCAGTCAAATCTCCAATTCCTTACATAAGGGTGTTGAAGCCTTGAAGTTGAAGTGTAGGACGTGAGACGATCTTGGTCGTCGAGGCATCACTTTTCGTAATAGTATAGGGAAAGCACATACATTTTCTATTCGTACTAATTAGTGGGCATATTATCCAGAAAGAATTTCATAGGGAGAGGCCAATAAAGTCAAACCATGTCAAACTCCAACAAAACGAGATATGTTTCTCCATTGTCCAATCACAACAAAGGGGTCTCTTGGTTTCTTTCGGATTACAATCTCAATGATGTCCAGGTCTAACTAGACTAGCTACTATTACATATATATTTTCCTTTTCACTATACTATTTATGAAATATGTTTCGAATATATGTCCTCCAGAGAACATCTTCTCGACAACTTTTACCAAACTATATTTCTTCAAGTAGTGTAACTAATAAATATTTATATAGGACCACAACATCTTACTATTTCATAACAAAAGATGGCATTTCCCCTACAAACAAGTGAAATACAAAGAATTCAATTATGTTACTATCACTAGGGAGAAAACAAAGGAAAAATCCACAGTAAAGAAAGTATTTCCTTTATTATCTAATTATTTACAATAATTTAATGATGTGGTTATTCTTTGCTCGACAAAAAGAATCTATTGAATAGTAACACTAAAACCATTGAAGATGCTTATGTGAGGAGTGTGAAACCATCAAAGAATGTGATAAGAGTATCAAAAAACTATCATAGCTTTCCCATGTGTGGTCCCTTCCCCTAGAGAACCATAGAGAGAACCACCAACATGGATAAATTTATCTAAAGGCCAACTAACATTGGACATTAGCAAAGTAACCTGTATTGATGTCCATCGTTTTTCTACATGTTACTCATGTTTTAGCTAGCTTGAGTTATGTATATTTCACATCGAGTCAAGTAGATGTTCACTGTCACAGTTGAGCTATTGCTAATTGTCATGTACAAAACATAACTAATTTTCCTGAAAGAATTCTCAGTATGGCTCCTTCATTCACTATAAATCATTAACTATTTCTAGAATTGTCATTACTCATAAAAATATTCACAAAAATGTTCAACGCCAACTTAATTGAAGCAAATTTTAAATGTGTCAAGTCCACTTTCAATATCATATGAGTGAATTTATCCTACCAAAACCGTCTCTTGAGAATTGATGCCCATGCCAAATATAACTAATATCTCGGAGTATAATTCACATCGTTTTACCAAGAATTTTATGTACTAAAAATCATTTACATAGAAAAGATTTAAAACACAATTTAAAAAGTTGTATAATTTCCTTTTCGTTTAATTAGTATATAACACAAAAATAAGGTAAAAATATATGGAAAACACAAATTTTTTACAATAAGAATAATAGTAACCTAATACGACATTGTAATTTCATAATAAGTTAATAGTGCATAATGATGATCCCCTTGCATCAAACAGGCCAAAGACAAAACTATGTTCGCCAAAGATGCATATTTGAGAAGGTGATCACATTTGGATGTAAGTTTCCTTCGACAAATTAAATAATATGTGTTCATGATACAACTTTATAAAATTCTAGCCCGCACATCGGGCGAGCCACTATGCTAGTAAAGTGAAAAGCACAAACATATATAAGTAATTTGAAACCGACAACACTAATTATCTTCGATCCTTGGGTTCCTTGTTTTATAGTAGTTTGGCACTGATCCCTCTCTCTGAATAATAGTCACAGTGCTAATCTCAAACTGAACTTACTCGTTACATCTCCAACATAGGTTACAATCTTTTCTCGAGTATTTTCATGGCCAACATAAATAGTCAAAGCATTTTTGGTGCTTTTAGAGAACTAAATACCACATACTGTTTCCATCTTTCAGACCTGAAGATCATGTCTTTTTTCAATGAAAAAATAGTGCGCAATTTCTTTACTAGTAGCGCGCTATAGCATACGAGGAGAGGCCACACTAAAGTTTGGCTATTTTTCTTATGATGGGGCTATTCGCGAAATGGCACGCTATATTGCCCTAAAACAGTATAGCTTGTAGTGTACTGTTTTTTTTGGCAGCCCATTAGCCCAAAGACACAGGTCTGATATAGCCCAAATAGGAAAAATAGCCAATCCCCCATCCGACCAAGCGCTTCCTGTCCCTAATTCTCTACTTTATTCTCCACTCAACCACACGGTCCTGTGCGCTGGCGGTGGCGGCTTCTTCTTCCTCCTGTTTGGCCCCTCTTCTTCCGTTCCTCGCTGGACTTCCTCTATTCTTTGCCGGTCTTTCCCCGTTTGCAGCGGCACGATGTTGCACCCAGCTACGCCGCTGACAAGTAAGGCACCAGGCAACTTCTTTGGGCTCGCAGGTCCGTGATGTATGTGTTGGATCATGATGTTTGCTTGATCTTAATTTCCAATTATGTTATAAGTTATCCATTTTAACTCCTATCACTCGATTGATTGATCGTCGTTTTCATAAATAGCTAGCTACATGGACTGCTCCAATATCCGGCAATGAGAGGTTATTCTTTAGACATGGAGATCACGACGCCACCTAATTCTAAATTTGTATATTTTGGCTATGTTGTTGCCTCATGGGTTGTTGATGTTAGGCCACATTAAAGCTTTTTAGTACTTTATATTGAACTATATCATTTATTCTTGTTAAAATTCTTTCATTTTAGGCTATACATGGCATTACTTTGAAACCCCACTTATAAATAGCACACTATAGCGTGTATAGCATCTGGGGGAAGCCACCCCTATTTCTCTTAACACGATATTTTTTTGCTTTTTTGAAAGACACAATCATTTATTGTAACTGCTGAATGCACACTGCTCACTCCCACAAATAATTCATCGTAAAACATGAGGCCCGTGCACAGATTATTCTCCACCTTTAGCTTGTATCTCTCGTAGTAAAATAAAATATCAGAAAATATGTAGCGTGGAACACAACATCAGCTCGCAGATGCTTCCTGGGGAAGTTGTATAGGTAACTAAGGCTTGTACATTTATTTGCAAAATAATATGTTGCGTGAGGATTATATACATAAGGTAACATGATTTACATGAATGTAAAACAACAAATTATATTTCTAATGCACTGTGATCTTATTTTTCAAATGTTGATATGAAGTATGTCATTGGTTGCATATCTCCGTTTGCCTGTACAAGTCCATGGGATGGTGTGAACCAGCTTAAGACTACCATGGTGCCCGTTCTCGCCTTTTTTAGAAGGTAAATATGTACCATGGTTAGGCTTTCAGTGATATATTTTGACATCATTCTTATCATTGATTTAGTATAACGTCTTCATTGTCGCGTCTTTAGAAAAGTTGTAGATTTTGTTTTGATAACACACAACCTCGTAAAAATGAATGTTGTTTTGTCTTAACAAATTGTTGTTTTGCTCAAATGTGTGTGTATTTTCATGAGTTAGTAGAAATCTCAATATTCACAGATAAAATAATGTCTGAACCACAGTGAACATTAACTTTGTGTCAACCAAAATTGACCTTTTGAATTTATTACTACCTGGCTTGTAGTTCCACTCTTCGTCTTTGGAGATTGACCATTATTAGCTGCAAGTCATGTTAAACTAATGATGATTTTTAAAATAGTTAGTTCATGTGCAACATTTGATACGTCATATAGTGGTCTTAATCAATGTTTTCTCATAATTCCTCGATCCAAAAACCACTAAAGCTATGTTTAAATATCCTTAGGCCACATTTTCCTTAGATATCCCATTTTCCTGAGCGCATATAATTTATTCTACCCTCCGACCAACCGACTAAAACGAAGCAGCCAACAAGATCCACCCCGCATGCAAACCTCCCTCCTATATTAATGGGTAACTAATGTATTACGATCAAACCTAAACCCAGAATTAAGTTGTAAAAGTGTCTACCTCATTTACTAGAAAATGCAAAGCGTTTAACCATCATGTTTAATGCAAGATTAAGTAGTAAACGAATCTAGTATTTTTTTACTACAGAATAAGAAGCATATTACGGATTGAATAAAAAAATTAGTCCATGGGTTTGTTGGGCTGTCCGCACGTACGCCAGAGCACTGAATATCACTAGCATATGTAGTAAAAAGATTATTAATTTTTACTACATGTTACACAGGACTTTAGGACCGATAGTTCGCACAGGCTTTCACAGTAAACATATCAATACGTTTTTACCATATGTTACATGAGACATTACTATAAATTTATGACCATGCATCTGAGTATTGAAGTTAACACTTTTTACTACAAGTCACACAGGATATTACTATCAATATATGACCAAGCATCTAGAGTAATGAAGTTAAAACTTTTTACTACATGCCACATAGGCTATTACGACCAAATGTATAGCGGAGCACGAGGATGGGCGCATGTTTTTTGGTTGATTGGGTGCACCATACGGCCAGAGTGCAGAATAAGGATTTTGCGCTCAGGCACAGTTTAGCGCCACCATGGATGACGATGTACCTCAGATGACATTATTCACACAAAGATGTTTTTGTCTCTTGAGGGAACATCCGGAACACTCTCTTGATCTCTAGCTACAGCCTACAAGTATGAGTGGATATACAGAAGCGTGGCACTTAATTTTCGTCCAAACCCATACACACCCCACACATAGACTACTCAACCCAACACACCCCTCGACTTCTCAAAAAAACACTCCCCCTCAGATGGGTGATAAGTATCTATCATAACCATCTTGTTACAAGCTAAATTATATTACTTGAGTCCTAACCCTTAGTTAGACAATCTTCTACTTGATTGCCCAAGCTCATGTGATTTAATTCTACTAGCAAACATTCATGTGCGTTGCAACGGGAGAAAAAAACCTACCCCTAGCCCAATAAGCATGGCTCAAGACTCCCACAGGTCTACAGCCTCTATTTCAATATGGCGCCCTACCCGTGTCACTAGTTATCCTTCTTTCCGTCGTCACTAAGAGTGAGCGTGGTGTCCACCCTATCACAATATGTATGATGGTCAATCCCAAGGCGATGATCTAAGCCACCGCATGGCTCACCCTGATTGAACCGCAAAAGTGAAAGAGAATGTTTGGAACATCTTTCATTTTGTTAAAATGCTAGCTTAAATGTGATGGAGCACCAAGCAAAAAAATATTCCCATTGAACTATTAGCCAAAATAGTTTCTTCTATATATATTGATGCGGCTTCCTTCTTTTTGTGTCTCAGGTATGAGTGAAAAAATATTCTGTCCCGAAAGACAACAAATAAATGGGAGCAAAAAAGAGAGTATTATTAAAATTGCATGCATGCCGTATATACTCAAATCAGAGTGAAGAAGCAATACGCCCTTTAGTGATATACGCACAAAAGAATAGGGCCATTTAGAAAATGTTTGAATTATAAGCATCAACTTGTAACTTGTGCCACTTACAGTTATCTGTTCTACCTATTGGTCCACAATGATTTCACTAATGCTGGGAGCATGTATCATCTGAATGGCAGTGTTTCTTTGTTTCGGAAGACAGAATTCATAACTCGTAAATCGAACACCATTGACCCCACCTACGAAAGACTGGCTCATCATTCTTCAGCAAAGCAACCCCTATTAATGTCCATTGCTTTTCTACATATTGCTCATGTTTTACCTAGCTTGAGTTATTTGTTAGTTTAATATTTCACATCGACTCAAGTAGATGTTCACTTTCATAGTTAAGCTATTGCTAATTGTCTTGTACAAAAACATAACTAATCTTCCTAAAAGAATTCTCAGTATGCTTCATTCGTTCACTATATATAATTAACTATTTCTAGAATTGTTGTTACTGATAAAAAATTTCACAAAAATGACCAACACGAAATTAATTGAAGCAAATTTCAAGTGTGTCAAGTCCACTTTCAATAGCATGTGAGTGAATTTATCCTACCAAAACCGTCTCTTGAGAATAGATGCTCATGCAAAATATAATTAATATCTCAGAATATAATTCACATCATTTTACCAAGAATTTTATGTACTAAAAATCATTTACACAGAAAAGATTTAATACAAAATTAAAAAAAGTTGAATTATTTCATTTTCATTTTGTTAGTATATAACACAAAAATAAGGTTAAAATATATGGAAAACACACATTTTTTACAATGGGAATATTAGTAACCTAATACGACATTGTAATTTCATAATAAGTTAACAATGGATAATGATGATCCTCGTGCATCAAACATGCCTCAGACAAAACTATGTTTGCCAAAGGCACGTATTTGAGAATGTGATCACATTTGGATGCAAGTTTCCTTCGACAATTTAAATCATATGTATTCATGATACAACTTCATAAAATTCTAGCACGCACATCGGGCGGGCCACTATGCTAGTATAGTGAAAACCACAAACATATATAAGTAATTGGAAAGAGATAACACTAATTACCTTCGATCCTTGGGTTCCTTGTTTTATAGTAGTTTGGAACTGATCCCTTTCTCTGAATAATAGTCACAATGCTAATATCAACCACAACTTACTCCTTAAATCTCAAGTATAGGTTACAATCTTTACTCGAATATTTACATGTACAACATAAATCGTCAATGCATTTTTGGTGCTTTTAGAGAAATAAATACGATATACTCTTTCCATCTTTCAGACTTGAAGATTATGTCTTTTTTCAATGAAAAATAAGAGCGCAATTTTGTTACTAGTAGCGTGCTATAGCATACAAGGAGAGGCCACACTAAAGTTTGGCAATTTGTCTTATGATGGGGCTATTCATAAAATAGCACGCTATATTGTGCTAAAACGGTATTGCTTGTAGTGTGATGTTCTATTGGCATCCCATTATCCCAAAGACACAAATCTGACCAAGCCCAAGTAGGAAAAATAGCCAATCCCCCATCCGAGCAAGTGCTACTAGTCCCCAACTCTCTACTTTATTCTCCACCCAAATACGCGGTCATGTGCGCCGGCGGAAACTTCTTCTTCCTCCTGTTTTGTCCATCTTCTTCTATTCCTCGCTGGTCTTCCTCTGTTCTTCGCCGGTCGTCCCCCATTTGCGGCAACATGATGTCGCAGCCAGCTGTACCTCTGACAAGTGAGGCACCAAGCAAGTTCTTTGGGCTCGTAGGTCTGTCATGTACGATCATGATGTTTGCTAGATCTTAGTTCCCAATTATATTACAAGTTATCCATCTTAACTCCTAGCACTCGATTGATCGTTGCTACGTCTTGAGCTTGCGTTGGTTTTCCCCGAAGAGGAAGGGATGATGCAGCAGAGTAGCGTAAGTATTTCCCTCGGTTTTTGAGAACCAAGGTATCAATCCAGTAGGAGGCCATGCTCAAGTCCCTCGTACCTGCACAAAACAATAGCTACTCGCAACCAACGCGATTAGGGGTTGTCAAGCCCTTCACGGTTACTTACGAGAGTGAGATCTGATAGATAGAATATTTTTGGTATAAAGATGCAAAGTAAAAAGTAAAAGCAAAGTAAATAGAAAAACAATATAAAAGTGATGGAGATTGATATGATGAGAATAGACCCGGGGGCAATAGGTTTCACTAGTGGCTTCTCTCAAGAGCATAAGTATTCTACGGTGGGTGAACAAATTACTGTTGAGCAATTGATAGAATTGAGCATAATTATGAGAATATCTAGGCATGATCATGTATATAGGCATCACGTCCGTGACAAGTAGACCGAAACGATTCTGCATCTACTACTATTACTCCACTCATTGACCGCTATCCAGCATGCATCTAGAGTATTAAGTTAAAAACAGAGTAACGCCTTAAGCAAGATGACATGATGTAGAGAGATAAATTCATGCAATATGAAAGGAACCCCATTGTCAGTGTCAAAATCGGCGGATCTCGGGTAGGGGGTCCCGAACTGTGCGTCTAGGCGGATGGTAACAGGAGACAAGGGACACAATGTTTTTACCCAGGTTCGGGCCCTCTTGATGGAGGTAAAACCCTACTCCTGCTTGAATAATATTGATGATATGGGTAGTACAAGAGTAGATCTACCACGAGATCAAAGAGGCTAAACCCTAGAAGCTAGCCTATGGTATGATTGTCCTTATTTCTATGGACTAAAACCCTCCGGTTTATATAGACACCGGAGAGGGCTAGGGTTTCACAGAGTTGGTTACAATGGGAGGAGATCTACATATCCGTATTGCCAAGCTTGCCTTCCACGCCAAGGAAAGTCCCAACCGGACACGGGACGAAGTCTTCAATCTTGTATCTTCATAGTCCAAGAGTCCGGCCAAAGGTTATAGTCCGGCTATCCGGACATCCCTTAATCCAGGACTCCCTCAGTAGCCCCTGAACCAGGCTTCAATGACGACGAGTCCGGCGCGCAGATTGTCTTCGGCATTGCAAGGCGGATTTCTCCTCCGAATAGTTCATAGAAGATTTTGAACACAAGGATAGTGTCCGACTCTGCAAAATAAGTTCCACATATTGCCATAGAGAGAATAATATTTACACAAGTCTAATCTGCTGACGTATTCCGTAGCATGTCATCACGCCACAGCCAAGTCTTTATTTGAACCGTTTTTACTGTCCCACCTCAGCGCGTTTTGCGAGGCGGTTTCCTTGGCATGTCTTGTCAAAGCAGAGACCGTGTCCCCTTTATTTACGGGATTCTCATCAATACGGACGTGGGTAACCCAATCGTGCCCGTTGGTGTGTCTCCTCGATCAAACGCGAGTCCCAAACGGTCACGGGGAGGGCTCTTGGTATTCAACCTCTAATAAAGAGACCAAGGCCTTACTCCTTTCTTTTGATCTCAATTGAATTCGCCCTTCGCCTCGAGTTCCAACACCCAAGGCCTCAGATTTCAGACGCTTCGGACCTTCGACGATGTCCGGCTCCGACCTTCAAGGCCGATGGACGCCTTCCCCCATCACGGAGGAAGACGTGCTAAAGCTGAGAGAGGCCAGGTTTTTGACCGGCGAAATCTCGCATAGGCTGCCTCCTCACGGGCAGGTTATTCCTACTCCCAAGCCTGGTAAGAGCGTGGTGTTCGTGTCTCAGTTCCTCCGAGGGCTAGGCTTCGCGACGGATCCCTTCGTGAGGGGGCTCATGTTTTATTATGGGCTGGAATTTCATGACTTAGCCCCGGAGTCCATCATTCACATCTCATCGTTCATTGTCTTGTGCGAAGCCTTCCTCCGTATTACTCCTCACTTCAGACTGTGGCTTAAGACCTTTAAAGTAGAGCCGAAGATGATTGAGGGACAGCACGCGGAGTGCGGAGGCGCTGTTATAAGCAAGAATGCTGACGCTACATGGCCCGAGGGCTATTTTCATGCGAAGTTCAGCTTATGGCAACAAGAGTGGTTTTATATCACAGCCCCCAGGAGCACCAAGTGGGTGGCGCTGCCTGCTTTCCGCTTGGGTCCCCCGCCACGACTGGCGTCATGGGTCAATAAGGGGCTGGACTGGGGGTCGGCAAAGGACATGCCCCTGTTGCAGGGCCGCATCCGAGATCTCCTAGAAAGAGACATCAGTCTGGTCGTGGTGACGCAGGTTATGTTAATTCGTCGAGTTCTGCCCTGCAAACGTCTACCCCTCCGCCTGTGGGAGTTCAACCCGGAGGGACCACGAGTGCTCCAACATTTTCTTGGCATGACGCCCGTGGAGTGTGTCCGGATCTCAGCCCTTCTCAGCAGAGCTCATCTTCGGGGGATCTTCTTCCGGAGATGATGGAGAGCGGAACGCCTCCCCCTGTCGTACCGCCTTACGAGGCGGGCGATCATGAGGTATCGTCGTGGAGGGTTTCTCCGAATCCGGCAGGGCCGGAAGGCAATCATATGGCCCCCCAAGGCCATCCGTGTCCGGTCTTTGAAAAAGGCCATCGAACGGGTCCGTCACCGCGTGGTGCTCGGTCGGATGAACTGAAGGATCTGTTAGGGCGAGCGTCTATCTCAGAGGAACACCATACGTTGATGGGTACGGTAATTGAAAGGATTTCGTTCGCTCAAAGCGGGTCGCACGAGGCCGTCAGGAGTTTACTGAGAGGTTTTGAGGTACGCGAGGTGATGTACCTTTTGACAGTTCCGCATATAAGATGCGCCCTGTGTAGATAGTAGCCCCTGAGACTCTGTGTGTTGTCGAAGACGCAGCACGCAGAGGATCATAGTCCCAGGTGTAATTTTGCCGCCTTCCTATCTAGGTGGCGAAGTGTTCGGTGGCCAGCCGGACTAATGAATATGCCGAGCTAACGCGGCAACTTGACATGGCAGATGCCGACATCGCGATTGTCAACAAGTGGCTTGACGAGGCACAAGGTATGTAATTTCTCCGGAGACACCTGGTAAGAGGAGCTTGATGCCAGTATCTTACAGCGTGTGCGCTTGATGCAGATGGGGCCACTGCCATGGAGAACCTTTGGGCGGAACTTGCCCGAGCCAAGGAGCAAGCCAGGAGAAGTGATGCGGCTGCCGTAAAGGCAATTGACGAGCTGAAAGCCGAACAGGCTGCTCACTGCCGAAGCAAGAAGGAAATGGCCGAAATGGCGGTGAAGTTAAAGAACGCTGCTGACCGCTGCAAGCTTCTTGAAAAAGAAGATCGGGCGGAGCGGACAGACTTGGAGAAGGCCACTACAGCGGCCAAGGATGCTCATTCTGCGATGAGAGCGATGAAGGAGGAGCTGTGTCAGGCCGGAGATATAGTGGCTGGAAAGCCCTTTATGCTGCGGATGAAGTTCGGAGATCCTAAATACGCTCCGTTGGATCGGATGTGGAGTTTGGCGGACGCATATCTGGATTTAGCTGCGAGTGCCGCTGATGCGGCCGAACATTTCCGAGATCAGAAGTGGAGAAGCTCTTCTGGTCACAATTCAACAATCCGAAGCGTCCGCTTCTGGTGAGCGATCGTTTGGCCGATGAGCCGAACTGAATAGGTTGTCCGGACTCGCCATGAAGGATGTCGTTAATCATCTGTGGCCGGAAAGGCCAAAGCCGAACAGTTATTTTAGCTTGGTGCAGCAGTTCCTTGGTGTCGTGCCGCATATCAATGCGATGAAGAGGTCAGCATGCATAGAGGGTGCGCGGATGGCCCTTGCCCGTGTCAAGACATACTAGGCGGAGATGGAGGCCGCTGCTGTTGCATCCCAAGATTCGGACGGAGGCCGAATACTTGCTGAGCACTATTTTCAGGAAGTTCAGCAAGGCGCTCGTTTAATAGAGACGCAGTGCTCGAAGGATATTATGTTCGAATAACGTGTATTATTGTAATTCAATATTTTGATGAATTGTAGAAGCTTTTTATACTTGTGCCTGCAAGTATTATAATGCCTCCTGTGCGGCCGTTGAGGTATATGTGTATATAATCTGAAAGATGGCAGTCGTCGGCTTCAGCCCCCACGCATATAATGCGGGGGTGTTCGCAGAAGGCGCATTCTCACACTTGATCGAACGTCTTGGTCCATGAAGGAGGTGATAGCGCACACTAGTAGAAAAAGGGTCAAACGTGAAGCACATTAGGGCCGGTTTGAATTTGAGCCGGCACTAATGGTACCATTATTGCCGGTTCGAACGACTATGCATTAATGCCGGTTCGTGTTGAATCTTTAGTACCGGTTCATGCCACGAACCGGTACTAAAGGGGTGATGGCAGGCTGGCGTCAGGCTGGGACCCCACGATCACCTTTAGTACCGGTTCGTTGCACAAACCGGTACTAAAGGGCTAACCTTTAGTACCGGTTTGTGCCACGAACCGGTACTAAAGGGGTCTGACCTATAGTACCGGTTTGTGACACAAACCGGCACTATAGGGCAATTTTCAAACTCTACCCCCCCCCCCCCGTGTGTCGCCATTTCAGTCCTAAAAAAATCAAAAGAAAATGATAAAAACTTCAAAACATAAAATCCTTCAAGAGGTAGTTATATTACTACATCTACTAGTTAGGAAAAATTGAAAACTTAAATTTGGACATGTTTTGCAAAAAGTGTAGGGAAAATGTAAAACGGCTATAACTTTTGCATACGATGTCGGAAAAAACGTATAATATATCAAAAAATTCATCACGAAAATCCGCATCCGATGGAGACCGCCTACGGCCTGTTTGCAATTTTTTAGAATCCTTAAATTCCAAAAGGAAAAAAAGATATGGTCAAATTTCAGTTTTTTTAAAAAAAAATTGTTAAATCTGGTCAAACTACTTATTCAAGAAGTATTAATGTTACTACATAATTATTCAAGAATATTAGTGTTACTAAATAATTATTTCAATTTTTTGAATTTTGGTCAAATCTGATCAAACTATGGTCAAACTGTGGTCAAACTGTGGTCAAACTTATTCAAGAAATATTAGTGTTACTAAATAATTACTGTTTTTTTAGAATAATAGTTTCAAACTCAAACAGTGAAATGTGTGACTTCATGCTCAAGCTAAACTCCTGAGGGTTAACATGATTGGCATCTTACTATTGTCAGGAAAACAACAAGTGCAGACTTGGAAATGAAGGAGAATAGAACCCGAAAGTTAAGCGTGCTCGGGCTGGAGTAGTGAGAGGGATGGGTGACCGGTCGGGAAGTCAGATGATTTGGATGAGTGATCCACACTTGAGCAGTTAAGAGAGGTGATTAGAGACTAAATCACCAAATATTTCAGAAAAATAAAAAATCGAAAAAAAAATAAAAAAAATTTCCAACATTTTCAAAAAGAAATTCAAAACAAAAACCTTTAGTACCGGTTGGTAACACCAACCGGTACTAAATGTCCCCCATACCAGGGCGCGAGCTCACGCCACGTGGTGGCACTTTAGCGCCGGTTCGTGCCGAACCGGTACTAAAGGGGGGGCCTTTAGTGCCCACCAATTAGTACCGGTTATGGAATCGGCACTAAAGGCCCTTATGAACCGGTTCTAAAGCTCCGTTTTGTACTAGTGGCAGCGAACTAGGCAATCGAACTATAATGCTTTATCACTTTCACTTAGCCATAGGAGTTTGACAGGGGGGCTACTATATAGCCCCTGGTGGCGCCGCGCTCGCCCGAACTCGGGGCACGTGTGTTCCTGGCCGGGAAACGGCCCTTCGTTAATGCGGAGGAATCCTGAAGACTCCCATAGGTCATCGAGTGGTTGACCAGTCTCATGCTATATCGTGACAGTCAGTTTTCGGCTTTCTCTACTGAGGTGCTCGCCTGGCTGAACCGGGGCACAATCGCAGTAGTTCTCCTGGTGCTGCCTTAGCCGATAGAGCGGAACGTAAGGCAGCAAAACACAGGAGCCGGGCAAACCTAACATTTGACCAGAGACATGATTCAGAGCTGATGCATATAAGGCCAAACTCGCGACGCCGAACACTCCCTAAGGTATTCGGTCTTTATAAAGACGGGCTGAGCAGTGCCCATGATAATAAGCCCCTGGTGTCCAGGTACGTGCGAAATTCTGACGTGGCCACATGCCAAGACGCCAGCCTCCTCCTCGGTTATACTGTGAATCCGGGGGATGTTCATCAACAAGAGACAGTGAAAAAGGTTTACGCAGGGTCTTAATCTAAAGAGAATCCTTGGGACGGGTCCCTGCTGCACGTCTGCGCCTGTGTCTCCGTTCCGCCGTGTCCTGGACGGGTGTAGCACGGTGTTCATCTGTAAAAGAGATGAACTTAGTTGAAAGAAGAATAGCCATGCGAAATATATGTTGTACTAAGTAAACAAAGTATAATTCAAGATGGGGAAAATTGAGCCTTATTGTCGCTTATTTTACATATGCGGAGCAACTTGTATAGGGGTGTACGGCTACAAAAACCTTTATCAATTATAAGTTTGCTCCGGACTCGCCTAGCCGTGTCCGTGGTCTTAATGACCTATTAGATGCTTTTGTTGGTGAAGCTGTTTTAATGTGTTGCTGTCAAGGCATCTGTATAGTCTTCTGTGCGCGAGGAACATTCAATGTTTCCCTTTAGTGAGATGATGCCTCGTGGGCCAGGCATCTTAAGCATGAGAGATGCATAATGGAGTATTGCGTTAAAGCGGGCGAAAGCTTCGCGTCCCAGTAGTGCTTGATAGCCACTTGAAAATGGGGCGATGTGGAAGGTTAGCTTTTCACGGCGGAAGTTATCGGGGGAACCAAACATTACTTCTAGCAGGAGAGAACCCGTGCAATGGGCATCCGGGCCTGGCGTTACTCCTTTAAAGGAAGTGTTGCTATGGCGAATTTTTGTTGGGTCCATCCCCATTTTGTGGACTGTGTCCTGATATAGCAGGTTTAGACCACTGCCGCCGTCCATCAGGACTTGTGTAAAGTAGAATTCATCGATTATCGGATCTAATACCAAGGCGGTACAACCTGCGTTCTGGATACTTCCGGAGTAATCCTGATGGTCGAAGGTGATCGGTTTTAACAACCAGTGGCCAGACTACTTTGTGATAGGCCGCATGGCGCGTATCTCTATAGGCGCCACTTTGTTTTTCCCTTTTGTCACGTGAAGTAAGTTTACTGTTTCGACTTCTTGTGGGAAATCCTTTTGTTTCCCGGTGCTTTGCTTGTGGGGTTCGTCATCGTCCTCACTTGGTGTATCGAGCTCCTTGTGTTCGGTGTTGAGTTTGCCGGATTGCTTGAAGACCCAACATTCTCTGTGGGTAGTGACTGGTGACGAACACAACCAGACCCAACATTCACTTGCCGGTTTGCCCTTACCAAGCAGCCAACCAGATCCACCCTACATGCAAACCTCCGTCTTGTAGTGACTGGTGGTACTACTTGCAACTAAGTGTATCACGATCAAACCTAAACCCCGAAGTAAGTTGTAAAAGTGTCTACCACATTTACTACAAAATGCAAAGAGTTTTACCATGAAGTTCTATGGAAGATTAAGTAGTAAGCGAATCTATTATTTCTTTACTACAGTACAACAAGAATATTACAGAATGAATAGAAAAATTAGTCCAAGGGTTTTTAGGATGCACGCACGTAGGCTAGAGCACTGAATAGCACCAACATATGTAGTAAAAAGATTATGATTTTTTACTACATGTTACACATGACTTTATGACCGATAGTTCGCACAGGCTCTCACAGTAAAGATATCAATAAGTTTGACTATATGTTACATGAGACATTACTATCAATTTATGACTATGCATTTGAGTAATGAAGTTAACACTTTTTACTACATGTCACACGGACTATTACTATCAATACATGACCAAGCATCTAGAGTAATGAAGTTAACACATTTTATGGATGACGGTGTAACTCAAATGACATTATTCACACTAAGACTTTGTTATCTCTTGAGGGAACATCTAGAACACTCTCTTGATCTCACTAGTAGAAAAAGGGTCAAATGTGAAGCACATTAGTGCTGGTTTGAATTTGAACCGGCACCTAATGTGTCCATTAGTGCCGGTTCCAATGGCTAGGCGGGCGGAGATCATTAGTACCGGCTCGTGGGAAACCTTTAGTACCGGTTCATGCCACGAACCGATACTAATGAGGCTATGTCAGGCTGTGGTCAGGCTGGGGCCCCACGAACACCTTTAGTACCAGTTCATGGCATGAACCGGTACTAGAGTTTCTTCGCTGTCAGCTTTTCTTCGGGCAGACGGCAAACAAAGGGTTTGTCGTCATCAGCAAACGGCGAAGAAACACTGACGGCAAAGTGGACTTTGCCGTCCGCGAAAAAAACACAGACGGCAAAGAGTTCACTTTGTCGTCTGCCAAAACAAACACAGACAGCAAAGGCACTTTGCCATCTGCAAAAAACAACACAGACGGCAAAGAAATCTTTGCCGTCTGTGTTTATTTTGCTAGATAGCAAAGTGAGCTCTTTGCCATCTATTTTTGTTTTGCAGGCGGCGAAGAGAAAGCACATCACGCAGATCGCTCACGCGGATTGATTACTTGGAAAGATCTGAGACACATATCCCCACCAGGCCAGCGAACGCACACCCCACCCACCCACCCATGATGCACGTGCCCCCAGGGCAGCACCCGCGCGTGCCAGACCCTGTTTCCCATATCACCACCCCTGCCGCTCGTTTCTTTCTCTCTCTCTCTCTCTCTCTCTCTCTC
>NC_041390.1:23773935-23780858 GCF_002162155.2 Triticum dicoccoides
TCTGAATCCAGCATGCCGGCCGGTGTTGCCACCACCTCAACCCCCAGCGTCGACCAACATCTCCCCGGTCCTGGCCTCGCCGGCCACCACTACGCCCACGCGGCCGCGGCCATTCCCCACTTCGCCCCCAGCGCCGCCGACCCCTGTTACTTTCCCCGTCGCCACCGTAGGCCCGCCGACGCCCGTCACCACCTCACCGGCCAGCCCTGACCTCACTGGCCGCCATCTTGCCCGCCGGCCCCGGCCTCATCGCCTGTCGGCCCCGTCCTGGTCGCTCGTCACGACCGGCAGCCTCCGCGCCCCGTCACTCGTCGTCTCAGGCCGCTTCCGTGCCTCGTCGCCCCCGCCGGCCTCCGGCGGCCCCGGCCCCGTCACCCCCGCAGGCCTCCACAAGCCTCGACCTCCAGCACCGGCCCCGGCCTCGAGGAGCGGCGGCAGCTCCTCAGGCATCCATGGTGGCGTCGGTGTGCTCTATTCTTGGAGAAAGAAAGGAGTAGGGACACGTGCGCGGCTGCTGGTTGCTGCTGCTCCGGCCACCACGGGCACAGGACAAAGGACAGGGGATGCTCGCAGGGAGGCGGTGGCATAGATCGAACTCAAGATGGCTGCACGTGTTAGATCTCGTGCTGCTCTTGTGAAATATATTGTCTAAATAGAGTAATGATGTATTCTGTTTCGCCTTGGATTAGCAAGTAGTGATGTATTCTGTGTAAATATAGTAATTTTGCTTTGTAAAATTTGTTCGTTCATCGTTGATTCTTCGAACAAAGGGTCGATGGATACTGTGGCGTTTGTTGTTGTCCGTTAGTTACTTGTAGCCTCTGCACTTAGACTGTTGGTTAAGATTATTTTAATAGGTAAAATTATTTGCCGTCTGTGCTTTTATGAGGCTGACGGCAAAGAAGCTCTCCTTTTGCCATATGTTATTAAATCGGCTGACGGCAAATAAGCTTTTCTTTGCCGTCTATTATTAGATCACCTGACGGGAAAATATTAGTTTGACTGACGGCAAAGACTTTGCCGTCTATCCGAGAAAAATCTGACGACAAAGAACTCTTTGCCGACTTTGTCTTTGTCGTCTGCTGACTGACACCTAAGTAGCACATTAAATGCGTTTTGTCCTGTGATGTCGGGCAATAAGCTTGTACACCGTGTATACTTTCCACCTCCTGTGTGCCACTGTGGCAACCCCTTATGGATATAAAAGGAGGCCCGAGGCATACTGAGGGAGGATTCAGACTTTTTAGACTACGCACGCACCGTAGCTAGTTCAAGGGCTCAAGAACACTAAATATACACCAAAGCAGGACTAAGGTATTACGCATCATTTGCGGCCCAAACCTGGGTAAAATCTCCTCGTACTAACTCGCCAGACCAGCTCTTTCCACAGCCCCGCGCCCGCCAACCATAGAAGGGATCCTCGTGGTCCCCGACAATGATTTACATGAATGTAAACAAGAGATTATATTTCTAATGCGCTGTAATATCATTTTTCAGATGATGATATGAAGTCTGTCATTAGTTGCACATCTCTCTTTGCCTGTACAAGTCTATGAGATGGTGTGAACCAACTTATGACTACCACGGTGCCCGTTCTCGCCGTTTTTAGAAGGTGAATATGTACCATGGTTATGCTTTCAAGTGATATTTTTTGACATAATTCTTATCATTGTTTTAGTATAATAATGTCTTCATTATCATGTCTTAAGAAAAGTAGCAGATGTTGTTTTGATAACAGACAACCACGTAAAAATGAATGTTCTTTTGGCTTACCAAATTGTTGTTTTGCTCTAATGTAGGTGTATTTTGATGAGTTAGGACAAATGTCAATATTGACAGATAAAATAATATCTGAACCACAGTGAACTTAACTTTGTGAAACCCAAAATTGACCTGTTGAATTTATTACTACCTGGCTTCTAGTTCCACTCTTCTTTGGAGATCGCCCATTATTAGCTGCAAGTCATGTTAAACTAATGACGATTTTTTAGAACAGTTAGTTCTTGTGCAACATTTGATACGTCATATAGTGGTCTTAATCAATGTTTTCTCATAATTCCTCGGTGCAAAAACCACTAAAGCTATGTTTAAATATCCTTAGGCCACATTTTCCTTAGATATCCCATTTTCCTGAGCGCAAATAATTTATTCTACCCTCCAGCCATCCGACGATAACGAAGCAGCCAACCAGATCCACCCCTCATGCAAACCTCCATCCTATATTAACGGGTGGTAAAAAGATCCATTAGTTTTACTACTGGAAACTAATGTATTACGATCAAACCTAAACCCAGAATTAAGTTGTAAAAGTGTCTACCTCATTTACTACAAAATGCAAAGCGTTTTACCATCATGTTTAATGCAAGATTAAGTAGTAAACGAATCTAGTATTTTTTTTACTACAGAAGAAGAAGCATATTACGGATTGAATAAAAAATTTAGTCCATGGGTTTGTTTGGCTGTCCGCACCAGAGCACTGAATATCACTAGCATATGTAGTAAAAAGATTATTAATTTTTACTACATGTTACACAGGACTTTAGGACCCATAGTTCGCACAGGCTTTCACAGTAAACATATCAATACGTTTTTACCATATGTTACATGAGACATTACTATAAATTTATGACCATGCATCTGAGTATTGAAGTTAACACTTTTTACTACATGTCACACAGACTATTACTATCAATATATGACCTAGCATCTAGAGTAATGAAGTTAGAACTTTTTACTACATGCCACATAGGCTATTACGACCAAATGTATAGCGGAGCACGAGGATGGGCGCATGTCTTTTTGGTTGATTGGGTGCACCATACGGCCAGAGCGCATAATAAGGATTTTGCGCTCAGGCGCAGTTTAGCGCCACCACATTAATTCGAACATCATGGATGATGGTGTACCTCAGATGAAATTATTCACGCAAAGATGTTATTCTCTATTGAGGGAACATCCGGAACACTCTCTTGATCTCTAGCTACAGCCTACAAGTATGAGTTGATATACAGAACCGTGCCACTTTAATTTCGTCCAAACCCATACACACCCCACACATAGACTCAACCCAACACACCCCTCGACTTCTCAAAAAAACTATCCCCCTCAGATGGGTGATAAGTATCTATCATAACCATCTTGTTACAAGGTAAATTATATTAATTGAGTCCTAATCCTTAGTTAGACAATCTACTACTTGATTGCCCAAGCTCATGTGATTTAATTCTACTAGCAAACATTTCTGTGCGTTGTAACGGGAGAAAAAAACCTACAACTAGCCCAGTAAGCATGGCTCAAGACTCCCACGGGTCTACATCCTCTATTCCAATATGGCGCCCTACCCGTGTCACTACTTATCCTTCTTTCCATCGTCACTAATAGTGAGCGTGGTGTCCACCCTATCACAATATGTATGATGGTCAATCCCAAGGTGATGATCTCAGCCACCGCATGGCTCACCCTCATTGAACCACAAGAGTGAAAGAGAATGTTTGGAACATCTTTCAATTTGTTAAAATGCTAGCTTAAATATCATGGAGCACCGAGCAAAAAAATATTCCCATTGAACTATTAGCCAAAATAGTTGCTTCTATATTGATGCGGCTTCCTTCTTTTTGTGTCTCAGGTATGAGTGAAAAAATATTCTGTCCCGAAAGACAACAAATAAATGGGAGCAAAAAAGAGTTTTACCATGAAGTTCTATGGAAGATTAAGTAGTAAACGAATCTATTATTTCTTTACTACAGTACAACAAGAATATTACGGAATGAATAGAAAAATTAGTCCAAGGGTTTTTAGGATGCACGCAGGTAGGCTAGAGCACTGAATAGCACCAACATATGTAGTAAAAAGATTATTATTTTTTACTACATGTTACACATGACTTTATGACCGATAGTTCGCACAGGCTCTCACAGTAAAGATATCAATAAGTTTGACTATATGTTACATGAGACATTACTATCAATTTATGACTATGCATTTGAGTAATGAAGTTAACACTTTTTACTACATGTCACACGGGCTATTACTATCAATACATGACCAAGCATCTAGAGTAATGAAGTTAACACATTTTATGGATGACGGTGTAACTCAGATGACATTATTCACACTAAGATTTTGTTATCTCTTAAGGGAACATCTAGAACACTCTCTTGATCTCACTAGTAGAAAAAGGGTCAAATGTGAAGCACATTAGTGCCGGTTTGAATTTGAGCCGGCACTAATGTGTCCATTAGTGCCGGTTCCAATGGCTAGGCGGGCGGAGATCATTAGTACCGGCTCGTGGGAAACCTTTAGTACCGGTTCATGCCACGAACCGATACTAATGAGGCTATGTCTGGCTGTGGTCAGGCTGGGGCCCCACGAACACCTTTAGTACCAGTTCATGGCATGAACCGGTACTAGAGTTTCTTCGCTGTCAGCTTTTCTTCGGGCAGACGGCAAACAAAGGGTTTGTCATCATCAGCAAACGGCGAAGAAACACTGACGGCAAAGTGGACTTTGCCGTCCGCGAAAAAAACACAGACGGCAAAGAGTTCACTTTGTCGTCTGCCAAAACAAACACAGACAGCAAAGGCACTTTGCCGTCTGCAAAAAACAACATAGATGGCAAAGAAATCTTTGCCGTCTGTGTTTATTTTGCTAGATAGCAAAGTGAGCTCTTTGCCATCTGTCGTGGTTCTAAGTCTGACAGTAGAATAGGGGTAGGATAACAGAGCATGATCTATCGAGATGCATATGGGTGACACAGTGGTTTTAGCGAGTTCGGGCCTCTCATGATGGAGATAACGACCCTACGTCTCGTGCTCCGGAGAGGCTTTGTTTTTATCTGAGTGTATATCCGGAGATTACAATGTGTGTGTAAGCGAGGAACGGATCCCCATGCCTGAGCTAAGTCCTGAGACCAATGGTGAAAAGAGAGAGAGGTGGAAGAAGCCCCTTGTCTAGTGGTGGGGGGTGGCTTATATAGAGTGCGCCACCCCCTCACCTCCTATGTTACAAAGTGGGGTATGAATGCCATAATGCCAGCCCGCTATTAAGCCCTCACTATTAGAAAGATGATGACTGCCTTGCTGCCTGCTGGTCTTCGTATATCCGAGTGAGTCGTACGGTCGAGTGGTGAGCCGTCATCCGAGTGGATGGTATGTTGCTTGGTCGAGTGGATAGTATGCTGCTTGTCCGAGTGGATAGTGTGTCTGTATGAAATTGACCTGGACCCACATGTTGTGTGGGCCCCATGCTTCATGATATTTCGACCCTTCGTGGGCCTACCTGTTATGTATATCCCCAACATTAGCCCCCGAATCGATTGCGATTTTGCAGAACGAGTTGGTGTAAGACACAGTTTGGTCCGAGTGATTACAGAAATACTCGGTACATGTCGCTGCGCTTTCAGACAACCAAGGTTTGAACAAAATCTTAATGGATTCCAGCACCATGCTTCCCGACTAATCGAGGTAAGCGTCTGTGAGGAGCAACTTGGTGACATTCGTTCATCTCTCGGGAGAGGTTTAACTCGTGATCTGAGTATGGGCGTGTCATTAAATCCGTGCAACCAGATTGACACATGGACTGCTCTTTTAGAGAGATGCCATTCTTATCCCGGAGGAACGCCAATACGAGTCGGTTTCAGATCCACACTTGTGAGTTTCACGCTTTGAGTCCTAGAAGAAGGTTCAAAACAGGTCCATGGAGGAGCGTTAAACTCGCCTTATAGAATTTTTTGGAGTGATTTGGAGCTGGGCCTACATCGAGTAACTGATTACTCGGAATTTCTTCACGCCTGGAACGTGTCTTTTTTGTTGTTTGGCCGTCACTCGGGTTGGGCGAACCGTTCCGAGTGGATACCATTCCAGTGGGGGCACGCTGAGTGCACCCACTGGGTGTAGTCCCCGAGACTGCTGTCGACTGCGGGCAGTCGGCGGGAGTCTTAGAGCCTGTCTTTTTGTTGTTGTTTGGCCGTCACTCGGGTTGGGCGGACTGTTCCGAGTGGATACCATTCCAGTGGGGGCACGCTGAGTGCACCCACTGGGTGTAGTCCCCGAGACTGCTGTCGACTGCGGGCAGTCGGCGGGAGTATGAGAGAACTAAAACTCTTCTTAGCTGGTACTGATCGAACATGTTCTTCTCTGACTCGGAGGTCGAGTAATACTGGAGATAGGTTTGCATCGAGCAAAATGTTTCTTTCTGAGTCCTCTTCCAGTGGGGGCACGCTGAGTGCACCCACTGGGTGTAGTCTCCGAGCCTCTGTCGGACTAGATGAGTCTGGCAGAGGGTTTAAGTCTCTCGGTAAACCTCCATGCAGTTGGCATGGCAAATATCTTTGTCTGGAATTGAATCAATCGGATGGATGCGTAACGAGGTGGTTGTACGAACGATGAGTAAGGTCACCTGTACGATTCAGCGATGGCGCTTCATTTTTACCCTTTTGCATGAAAAGGGGTACTTATCCAAGTGGACGTGCTTCACTTATAGATCTTCGGCGAACCGAGCATGTATGGTCAGAAGAATACCTTGATGTGATCAACAGGTTGACCAAATGGGCGTAACCCCTGAGGGTGACATGGCCAACTGCCGCGCGTAGCCCCCGAGTGATGCTCGAAGGAGGTAAGCTTGCTACAGAGTGTGATATGAGGTTTGACCATATGAGTAACTTAGCCGTTCCCGTGCTGGGGGTGTACAACTGATGGTGACGCGCGGGGCGGCCGAGGGGCGAGGACGTGTATGACCGAGTGGCGATGCGCGGGGCGGCCGAGGGGCGAGGACGTGTCAAAACCGAGTGGCGCCGCGCGGGGCGGGCGAGTGGTGAAGACGTGCAGAACCAAGTGGAGACGCGCGGGGCGGACGAGTGATGAAGACGTGCAAAACCGAGTGGCGATGCGCGGGGCAGCCGAGTGGTGAAGACGCACACAACCGAG
>NC_041390.1:23780868-23781822 GCF_002162155.2 Triticum dicoccoides
GGTGTAGTCCCCGAGACTGCTGTCGACTGCGGGCAGTCGGCGGGAGTATGAGAGAACTAAAACTCTTCTTAGCTGGTACTGATCGAACTTGTTCTTCTCTGACTCGGAGGTCGAGTAATACTGGAGATAGGTTTGCATCGAGCAAAATGTTTCTTTCTGAGTCCTCTTCCAGTGGGGGCACGCTGAGTGCACCCACTGGGTGTAGTCCCCGAGCCTCTGTCGGACTAGATGAGTCTGGCAGAGGGTTTAAGTCTCTCGGTAAACCTCCATGCAGTTGGCATGGCAAATATCTTTGTCTGGAATTGAATCAATCGGATGGATGCGTAACGAGGTGGTTGTACGAACGATGAGTAAGGTCGCCTGTACGATTCAGCGATGGCGCTTCATTTTTACCCTTTTGCATGAAAAGGGGTACTTATCCAAGTGGACGTGCTTCACTTATAGATCTTCGGCGAACCGAGCATGTATGGTCAGAAGAATATCTTGATGTGATCAACAGGTTGACCAAATGGGCGTAACCCCTGAGGGTGACATGGCCAACTACCGCGCGTAGCCCCCGAGTGATGCTCGAAGGAGGTAAGCTTGCTACAGAGTGTGATATGAGGTTTGACCATATGAGTAACTTAGCCGTTCCCGTGCTGGGGGTGTAGAGGTAAAGACATGTCCAACTGCTGGTGACGCGCGGGGCGGCCGAGGGGCGAGGACGTGTATGACCGAGTGGCGATGCGCGGGGCGGCCGAGGGGCGAGGACGTGTCAAAACCGAGTGGCGCCGCGCGGGGCGGGCGAGTGGTGAAGACGTGCAGAACCAAGTGGAGACGCGCGGGGCGGACGAGTGATGAAGACGTGCGCAACCGAGTGGCGAGGCGCAGGGCGGCCGAGTGATGAAGACGTGCAAAACCGAGTGGCGATGCGCGGGGCAGCCGAGTGGTGAAGACGCACACAACCGAGTGGCG
>NC_041390.1:23784973-23801688 GCF_002162155.2 Triticum dicoccoides
GACGCGCGGAGCGGCCGAGTGGTGATGAGGTGACCAACCTAGTGGCGACGCGCGGAGCGGCCGAGTGGTGATGAGGTGACCAACCTGGTGGCGACGCGCGGGGCGGCCGAGTGGTGATGAGGTGACCAACCGAGTGGCGACGCGCGGAGCGGCCGAGTGGTGATGAGGTGACCAACCTGGTGGCGACGCGCGGGGCGGCCGAGTGGTGATGAGGTGACCAACCAAGTGGCGACGCGCGGAGCGGCCGAGTGGTGATGAGGTGACCAACCGAGTGAAGTAGACCCGTCCCGCGGAGTAGCAATGCGCGGGGTGGTCGAGTGAAGTAGACCCGTCCCGCGGAGTGGAGATGCGCGTGGCGTTCGAGTGAAGTAGACCCGTCCCGCGGAATGGCGACGCGCAAGGCGTTCTAGTGATGTAGACGCGTCCCACGGAGTGATGATGCACGGGGCGGCCGTCAGACAGGTTGATGAAGTCGCGAACATCCGAGTGGCAATGATGCGCGGGTGTTTGAGTGCTAGCAGACTGCCCGAGTGGACCGTTGTTCCAGTAAGCTTTAGTCTCACTCCGAGTAAAACCGCCGTGTACTGGAACTGGTCTGTGTAGTACTGTCGAGCAGCTGAAGCCAGAAGGAGTCGCTGCCGCGCGCCCGTTCAGTCGATGCCGGAAGGAGGTGCTCCTGGGGCCGTCGTCGAGCCGCAGGTGCCCGCGCGATGTGCCAGCTAACCGATGCCGGAGGGAGGGACCACCGAGTGCCTGAAGCTGTCCGGGAGTGCAATGCATCTGAGTGGATTCTCCCGAGTAACCGGGTCGTTCTCCCGAGTCTATCTGTGTTCAGTCCCGAGGGATGAGTCGCTTGACGCCGGAAGGAAGAGCTACTCTGCCCCAGAGGGAGGAGACGATCGGGGCCGGGTAAGGAGCTGCTCGGCGTCAGCTGTGTGTTATTTGTTTCCGTTCGAAAGATCCATCGTATGACCCTGCGAGTTTGCAAATAAAGCCACGGTTAAAATGCTGTGTGGTTATACCTGCATGCATGCACCCATTAATTGGTGCAGAAATAGCGGAAGTAAAGCGCTCTTTGGCCGCCGTAATCAGGTAACCGAGGCTGGAAATCCCCACTAACTGGCCGCTTAATGAGGCGGTCAATTAACTCCTCGGAAGGGTTATGAGGTCCACGTCCTGAACCTGTACGCGCATGCAGGAGGCTTTAATTAGTGGCAGTTAAGCAAGATTTAAGGCCGTTCATGCATGTAAGGAAGTTTCCCTCTCCCATGGCCGTTTATCCCTTGCATGCAGGAAATAAATGGAAAGGAATTAAGGTTAGAAGGAAAGTGAAAGATGGGGCGCAGAACTCCCTGGTCAACCACGGCAGCAGCGGTTTTTGGCCGCGATGGATCCGAGTGCGGGGCGGCGTCTTCCTGCGAGGCCGCGCGTGGGCGGAGCTGATCGGAGACGTGGACGGCTCCGGCGTTGGTGCCGCGTGCCGCCCGTGCATCCAGCGCGGAGGTCGCCGCGCGGCGGTTCACGAGGGACGCCCCCGCAACGTGCCGTGTCAGGGTATCGCGGAGAGGCGGCTTCAACGCCAGGCCTGCGCACGCGTCATAGTGACCACAGCTGAGCGCCCGTGTTGTCAGATGGACTGTCGAGCGCCGTGTTGATGCCCTTTTCCCTTCCTCGTCTCTTCTCTGATTTATTCATGCATGGGTGTGTCTGATCCTATAGGAGGAAAAGACAAACTCATTGTTAGACAATGTATTGTAAAGAGACTAGATCGAATGGATACTTCCCTGGTCCTTTTGTTTGTACGAATGGTGTGATGAGTAGAGCTCTAGCGGCCAATTTCTCTGGCGATGGTAGTTGATTTGCTGTTGAAGATTGGAGAAAAAACCATTTGCATCATGGTTCGATAGACGCCATGCCCCACGGTGGGCGCCAACTGTCGTGGTTCTAAGTCTGACAGTAGAATAGGGGTAGTATAACGGAGCATGATCTATCGAGATGCATATGGGTGACACGGTGGTTTTAGCGAGTTCGGGCCTCTCACGGTGGAGATAACAACCCTACGTCTCGTGCTCCGGAGAGGCTTTGTTTTATCTGAGTATATATCCGGAGATTACAATGTATGTGAGAGAGAGGAACGGATCCCCATGCCCGAGCTAAGTCCTGAGACTAATGGTGAAGAAAGAGAGAGGTGGAAGAAGCCCCTTGTCTAGTGGTGGGGGGTGGCTTATATAGAGTGCGCCACCCCCTCACCTCCTATGTTACAAAGTGGGGTATGAATGCCATAATGCCAGCCCGCTATTAAGCCCTCACTATTAGAAAGATGATGACTGCCTTGCTGCCTGCTGGTCTTCGTATATCTGAGTGAGTCGTACGGTCGAGTGGTGAGCCGTCATCCGAGTGGATGGTATGTTGCTTGGTCGAGTGGATAGTATGCTGCTTGTCCGAGTGGATAGTGTGTCTATATGAAATTGACCTGGACCCACATGTTGTGTGGGCCCCATGCTTCATGATATTTCGACCCTTCGTGGGCCTACCTGTTATGTATATCCCCAACACCTGCAACTATGAGATTGTGCAACTCCCGTCTACCGGAGGAACGCTTTGTGTGCTACCAAACGTCACAACGTAATTGGGTGATTATAAAGGTGCTCTACAGTTGTCTCCAAAGGTACATGTTGAGTTGGCATAATTCGAGATTAGGTTTTGTCACTCCGATTGTCGGAGAGGTATCTTTGGGCCCTCTCAGTAATACTCATCACCTAAGCCTTGCAAGCATTGTAACTAATGAGTTAGTTATGAAATGATGTATTACGGAACGACTAAAGAGACTTACCGGTAACGAGATTGAACTAGGTATTGGATACCGACGATCGAATCTCGGGCAAGTAACATACCGATGACAAAGGGAACAACGTATGTTGTTATGCGGTTTGACCGATAAAGATCTTCATAGAATATGTAGGAACCAATATGAACATCCAGGTTCCGCTATTGGTTATTGACCGAGAATAGTTCTAGGTCATGTCTACATAGTTCTCGAACCCGTAGGGTCCGCACGCTTAACGTTACGATGACAGTTTTATTATGAGTTTATAAGTTTTGATGTACCGAAGGTTGTTCGGAGTACCGGATGTGATCACGGACATGACGAGGAGTCTCGAAATGGTCGAGACATAAAGATTGATATATTGGACGGATATATTTGGACACCGGAAAGGTTCTGAATGAGATTGGGACTATACCGGAGTTCCGGGAGGTTACCAGAACCCCCCAGTAAGTATATGGGACTTATTGGGCCTTAGTGGAAGGGAGGGAGAAGGAGCAAAGGAAGGGGCGCCCCCCCCCCCAAGCCCAATCCGAATTGGGAGGGGGCCGCCCCCCCCTTTCCTTCTTCCCTCCCCTCTCTTCCTTCCCTCTCCTACTCCTAATAGGAAAGGGGGGCCAAACCTACTTGGAGTAGGTTTGCCCCCCTAGGGCGCGCCTCCCCTCTTGGTCGGCCCCCTCCTCCTCTCCCCCTTTATATACGGAGGAGGGGGGCACCCCATAGACACACAAGTTGATCTACGGATCGTTCCTTAGCCGTGTGCGGTGCCCTCCTCCACCATATTCCACCTCGGTCATATCGTCGCGGAGTTTAGGCGAAGCCCTGCGCCGGTAGAACATCATCATCGTCACCACGCCGTCATGCTGACGGAACTCATCCCCGACGCTTTGCTGGATTGGAGCCCGGGGAACGTCATCGAGCTGAACGTGTGCTGAACACGGAGGTGCCGTACGTTCGGTGCTTGGATCGGTCGAATCGTGAAGACGTACGACTACATCAACTGCGTTGTCATAACGCTTCCGCTTACGGTCTATGAGGGTACGTGGACAACACTCTCCCCTCTCGTTGCTATGCCATCACCATGATCTTGCGTGTGCGTAGGATTTTTTTTGAAATTACTACGTTCCCCAACAAGGGTTACCGAAGATAGATTACAATAAGGAAGAAAAGATCCGACACCTTCTTGACTTGGAGGGCACACCACGGCTTCACAGATCTCCTATCATTATACGACTCCATCAGTTGGGCCCATGTACGATGGGCTGCCCCCCCCCCCCAAGGACCCCTTAGTCCATGACTCCCTCAAACAGCCTGGCATATCACCGGGTAAACCTATTGCTAGTGATTTCTGGTAGCCACTTTCACAGTTTCTTACCAATCTTTTAGCGGGTTAACTGCTGGCCGTATGACAACAAAGGCCGGGGTTTCGAGATGAACGAGATGTGCACTTGGGACAAGCTTATCTGGTGGGCTAATGTCCCATTGATATGTGTGTACGCTGTCGAGTGGCACCTACCACAACACGTGGCCTTGTAGTTTGATAAGTTCCAACACACCCCACCGAGGGATACCGACACTGGTGGTTTCGAACTTCACTAGTGAGGGCATTAATCTCTATTATGTTTTCGTATGGTTTGTTGTTTTTAACTTTTTTTATGGTTTATTGTTTCTTATGCCTTGCAGGAAGAGTAGGAAGAATTGTCAGGCGATATCAGACTAGGGAAAAGAACACACGGAGTAAGTGAAAGCGTGGGACGAAAGGAGGTATCGCAAAGATGGGGAGAAGAGGGTGGTTGACTGGGACGCATAGGATCTGAAGGAAATATGCCCTAGAGGCAATAATAAAGTTATTATTTATTTCCTTATATCATCATGAATGTTTATTATTCATGCTAGAATTGTATTAACCGGAAACATGATACATGTGTGAATACATAGACAAATTAAGTGTCACTAGTATGCCTCTACTTGACTAGCTCGTTTATCAAAGATGGTTATGTTTCCTAGCCATGGACAAAGAGTTGTCATTTGATTAATGGGATCACATCATTGGGAGAATGATGTGATTGACTTGACCCATTCCGTTAGCTTAGCACTTGATCGTTTAGTATGTTGCTATTGCTTTCTTCATGACTTATACATGTTCCTATGACTATGAGATTATGCAACTCCCGTTTACCGGAGGAACACTTTGTGTGCTACCAAACATCACAATGTAACTGGATGATTATAAAGGAGCTCTACAGGTGTCTCCGAAGGTACATGTTGGGTTGGCGTATTTCGAGATTAGGATTTGTCACTCCGATTGTCGGAGAGGTATCTCTGGGACCTCTCGGTAATGCACATCACTATAAGCCTTGCAAGCAATGTAGCTAATGAGTTAGTTACGGAATGATGCATTACGTAATGAGTAAAGAAACTTGCGGGTAACGAGATTAAACTAGGTATTGGATACCGACGATCAAATCTCGGGCAAGTAACATACCGATGATAAAGGGAACACCATATGTTGTTATGCGATTTGACCGATAAAGATCTTCGTAGAATATGTAGGAGCCAATATGAGCATCTAGGTTCCGCTATTGGTTATTGACCGGAAACCTGTCTCGATCATGTCTACATACTTCTCGAACCCGTAGGGTCCGCACGCTTAAGGTTTCAATGACAGTTTTATTATGAGTTTATGAGTTTTGATGTACCAAAGGAGTTCGGAGTCCCGGATGAGATCGGGGACATGACGAGGAGTCTCAAAATGGTCGAGACGTAAAGATCGATATATTGGACGACTATATTCGGACTTTGGAAAGGTTCCGAGTGATTCGGGTATTTTCGGGGGTACCCGGGAGTTACGGGAATACGAGGAAGAAGCAATGGGCCTCATGGGCTAAGTGGTGGAAGAGAGGAGGCAGGGCGCGCGTCCCCCCTAGCCCAAACCGAATTGGACTAGGGGCCCGGCCCCTGTTTCCTCCTTTTCCTCCCTCTCCTTCCTTCTCCTTCTCCTTCCCTTCCTTCCCCTCTCCTAGTTGGACTAGGAAAGGAGGGAGTCCTACTCCCGGTGGGAATAGGACTCCTCCCTGGCGCGCCCTCCCTTGGCCGGCCGCCCCCTCCCCCTTGCTCCTTTATATACGGGGGCAGGGGTGCACCCCATGACACACAAGTTGATCTTCATGATCGTTCCTTAGCCGTGTGCGGTGCCCCCTCCACCATATTCCACCTCGGTCACATCGTAGCGGTACTTAGGTGAAGCCCTGCGTCGGTAGAACATCATCATCGTCACCACGCCGTCGTGCTGACAGAACTCATCCCCGACACCCTGCTGGATCGGAGTCCGGGGATCGTCATCGAGCTAAACGTGTGCTGAACTCGGAGGTGCCGTACGTTCGGTACTTGGATCGGTCGGATCGTGAAGACGTACGACTACATCAACCGCATTGTCATAATGCTTCCGCTTTCGGTCTACGAGGGTACGTGGACAACACTCTCCCCTCTCGTTGCTATGCATCACCATGATCTTGCGTGTGCGTAGGATTTTTTTTTTGAAATTACTACGTTCCCCAACAGTGGCATCAGAGCCTAGGTTTTATGTGTTGATGTTATATGCATGAGTAGAACACAAGTGAGTTGTGGGCGATACAAGTCATATTGCTTACCAGCATGTCATACTTTGGTTCAGCGGTATTGTTGGATGAAGCGGCGCGGACCGACATTACACGTACGCTTACGCGAGACTGGTTTTACCGCCGTGCTTGGCACACAGGTGACTAGCGGGTGTCTATTTCTCCAACTTTAGTTGAACCGAGTGTGGCTACGCTCGGTCTTTGCGAAGGTTAAAATAGCACCAACTTGACGAACTATCGTTGTGGTTTTGATGCGTAGGTAAGAACGGTTCTTGCTCAGCCCGTAGCAGCCACATAAAACTTGCAACTACAAAGTAGAGGACGTCTAACTTGTTTTTGCAGGGCATGTTGTGATGTGATATGGTCAAGACGTGATGCTATATTTTATTGTATGAGATGATCATGTTTTATAACCGAAGTTATCGGCAACTGGCAGGAGCCATATGGTTGTCGCTTTATTGTATGAAATGCAAACACCCTGTAATTGCTTTACTTTATCATTAAGCGGTAGCGATAATCGAAGAAGCAATAGATGGCGTAACGACAACGATGCTATGATGGAGATCAAGGTGTCGCACCGGTGACGATGGTGATCACGACGGTGCTTCGGAGATGGAGATCACAAGCACAAGATGATGATGACCATATCATATCACTTATATTGATTGCATGTGATGTTTATCCTTTATGTATCTTATCTTGCTTTGATTGACGGTAGCATTTTAAGATGATCTCTCACTAAATTATCAAGAAGTGTTCTCCCTGAGTATGCACCGTTGCAAAAGTTCTTCGTGCTGAGACACCATGTGATGATCGGGTGTGATAGGCTCTATGTTCAAATACAACGGGTGCAAAACAGTTGCACACGCGGAATACTCAGGTTAAACTTGACGAGCCTAGCATATACAGATATGGCCTCAGAACACGGAGATCGAAAGGTCGAGCGTGAATCATATAGTAGATATGATCAACATAGTGATGTTCACCATTGAAAACTACTCCATCTCACGTGATGATCGGACATGGTTTAGTTGATTTGGATCACGTAATCATTTAGATGACTAGAGAGATGTCTGTCTAAGTGGGAGTTCTTAAGTAATATGATTAATTGAACTTAAATTTATCATGAACTTAGTCCTGGTAGTATTTTGCAAATTATGTTGTAGATCAATAGCTTGCATTGTTGCTTTCATATGTTTATTTTGATATGTTCCTAGAGAAAATTGTGTTGAAAGATGTCAGTAACAATGATGCGGATTGGATCCGTGATCTGAGGTTCATCCTCATTGTTGCACAGAAGAATTATGTCCTTAATGCACCGCTAGGTGACAGACCTATTGCAGGAGCAGATGCAGACGTTATGAACGTTTGGCTAGCTCAATATGATGACTACTTGATAGTTTAGTGCACCATACTTAACGGCTTAGAATCGGGACTTCAAAGACAGTTTGAACGTCATGGACCATATGAGATGTTCCAGGAGTTGAAGTTAATATTTCAAGCAAATACCCGTGTTGAGAGATATGAAGTCTCCAACAAGTTATATGGCTAAAAGATGGAGGAGAATCCCTCAACTAGTGAGCATGTGCTCAGATTGTCTGGGTACTACAATCGCTTGAATCAAGTGGGAGTTAACCTTCCAGATAAGATAGTGATTGACAGAGTTCTCAAGTCACCATCACCAAGTTAGTAGAACTTTGTGATGAACTATAGTATGCAAGGGATGACGAAAACGATTCCCGAGCTCTTTGTGATGTTGAAATCGACGAAGGTAGAAATCAAGAAAGAGCATCAAGTGTTTATGGTTGACAAGATCACTAGTTTCAAGAAGGGCAAAGGGAAAGAAAGGGGAACTTCAAGTAGAATGACAAGCAAGTTGTCACTCCCACGAAGAAGCCCAAAGCTGAACCAAAGCCTGGAACTGAGTGCTTACACTGCAAAGGAAATGGTCACTGGAAATGGAAATACCCTGAATATTTGGTGGATAAGAAGGATGGCAGAGAGAACAAGGGTATATTTGATATACAGGTTATTGATGTGTACCTTACTAGTGTTTATAGTAGCCCCTGAGTATTTGATACTTGTTCGGTTGCTAAAAATTAGTGACTCGAAATAAGAGTTAGAGAATAAACAGAGACTAGTTGTGGGTGAAGTGACGATGTGTATTGGAAGTGGTTCCAAGATTGATATGATCATCATCGCACACTTCCTATACTTTCAGGATTAGTGTTAAACCTAAATAAATGTTATTTGGCGTTTGCGTTGAACATGAATATGATTTGATCATGTTTATTGTGATACGGTTATTCATTTAAAGTCAAAGAATAATTGTTGTTCTATTTACATGAATAAAACCTTCGATGGTCATACACCCAATGAAAATAGTTTGTTGGATCTCGATCGTAGTGATACACATATTCATAATATTGATGCCAAAAGATGCAAAGTTAATAATGATAGTGCAACTTATTTGTGGCACTACCGTTTGGGTCATATCGGTGTAAAGTGCATGAAGAAACTCCATAAAGATGGATTTTCGGAATCACTTGGTTATGAATCATTTGATGCTTGCGAACCGTGCCTTTTGGGTAAGATGACTCAAACTCCGTTCTCCGGAACAATAGAACGAGCTACTGACTTATTGGAAATAATACATATTTATGTATGCGATCCGGTGAGTGTTAAGGCTCGCGGCGTGTATCGTTATTTTCTGACCTTCACATATGATTTGAGCAGATATGGGTATATCTACTTGATGAAACATAAGTCTGAAACATTTGAAAAGTTCAAAGAATTTCAGAGTGAAGTGGAAAATCATCGTAACAAGAAAAATAAAGTTTCTACGATCTGATCGTGGAGACGAATATTTGAGTTACGAGTTTGGTCTTCATTTGAAACAATGTGAAATAGTTTCGCAAACTCACGCCACTTGGAACACCACAATGTAATGGTGTGTCCGAACGTCGTAATCGTACTTTACTAGATATGGTGCTATCTATGATGTCTCTTATCGGTTTACCACTATCGTTTTGGGGTTATGCATTAGAGATAGCTGCATTCACGTTTAAATAGGGCACCATCTAAATCCGTTGAGACGACACTGCATGAACTATGGTTTAGCAGTAAACCTAAGCTGTCGTTTCTTAAAGTTTGGAGTTGCGATGCTTATATGAAAAAGGTTTTCAACTTGATAAGCTCGAACCCAAATTGGGGAAGTGCGTCTTCATAGAATACCCAAAGGAAACTATTGGGTACACCTTCTATCACAGATCCGAAGGCAAAACATTCGTTGCTAAGAATGGATCCTTTCTAGAGAAGGACTTTCTCTCGAAAGAAGTGAGTGGGAGGAAAGTAGAACTTGATGAGGTAATTGTACCTTCTCCCAAATTGGAAAGTTGTTCATCACAGAAATCAGTTCCAGTGATTGCTACACCGATTAGCGAGGAAGCTAATGATGATGATCATGAAACTTCAAATCAAGTTACTACAGAATCTCATAGGTATTCCAAAGTACGGTCCACGCCAGTGTGGTACGGTAATCCTATTCTGGAAGTCATGTTACTAGATCATGATAAACCTATGAACTATGAGGAAGCGATGATGAGCCCAGATTCCGCGAAATGGTTTGAGGCCATGAAATCTGAGATGGGATCCATATATGAGAACAAAGTGTGGACTTTGGTGGACTTGCCCGATGATCGGCAAGCCATAGAAAATAAATGGATCTTCAAGAGGAAGACGGACGTTGATAGTAGTGTTACTATCTACAGAGCTAGATTTGTCGAAAAAGGTTTTTGACAAAGTTCAAGATGTTGACTACGATGAGTTTTTTCTCACTCGTATCAATGCTTAAAGTCTGTCCGAATCATATTAGCAATTGCCACATTTTATGAAATCTGGCAAATGGATGTCAAACTGCATTCCTTAATGGATTTATTAAAGAAGAGTTGTATATGATGCAACCAGAAGGTTTTGTCAATCCTAAAGATGTTAGCAAAGTGTGCATGCTCCAGCGGTCCATGTATGGACTGGGGCAAGCATCTCGGAGTTGGAATATATGCTTTGGTGAGTTGATCAAAGCATATGGTTTTATACAGACTTTTGGAAAGGCCTGTATTTACGATAAAGTGAGTGGGAGCACTACTGCCTTTCTGATAAATATATGTGAGTAACATGTTGTTGATCAGAAATGATGTAGAATTTTTCTGGAAAGCATAAAGGAGTATTTGAAAGAAGTTCTTTAAAAAGAAATACCTCAGTAAAGCTACTTACATATTGAGCATCAAGATCTATTGAGATAGATCAAGATGCTTGATAAGTTTTTCAATAAGTACATACCTTGTCAAGATTGTGAAATAGATCAAAATGGAACAGTCAAAGAAAGAGTTCTTGCCTGTATTGCAAAGGTGTGAAATTGAGTAATTCTCAAATCCTAACCACGGAAGAAAATAGAAAATAAGAATGAAAGTCATTCCCTATGCCTCAGTCATAGGTTCTATAAAGTATGCTATGTTGTGTACCAGACCTATTGTATACCTTGCTCTGAGTTTGGCAAGGGAGTACAATTTTTGATCTAAGACTAGATCACTAGACAACGGTCAAGAATATCCTTAGTGAGGACTAAGGAAATATTTCTCGATAATGGAAGTGATAAAAGAGCTCGTCGTAAAAAGTTCCAACGATGCAAGCTTTTACACCAATCCAGATGACTCTAAGTCTCAATCTGGATACATATTGAAAGTGGGAGCAATTAGCTAGAGTAGCTCCGTGCAGAGCATTGCAGACATAGAATATTTGCAAAATACATACGGCTCTGAATGTGACAGACCCGTTGACTAAACTTCTCTCACAAGCAAAACATGATTATACCTTAGTACTCTTTGGGTGTTAATCACATAGCGATGTGAACTAGATTATTGACTCTAGTAAACCCTTTGGGTGTTGATCACATGACGATGTGAACTATGGGTATTAATCATATACAGATATGAATATTGGTGTTAAATCACATAGCGATGTGAACTAGATTATTGACTCTAGTGCAAGTGGGAGACTGAAGGAAATATGCCCTAGAGGCAATAATAAAGTTATTATTTATTTCCTTATATCATGATGAATGTTTATTATTCATGCTAGAATTGTATTAACCGGAAACATGATACATGTGTGAATACATAGACAAACTAAGTGTCACTAGTATGCCTCTACTTGACTAGCTCGTTTATCAAAGATGGTTATGTTTCCTAGCCATGGACAAAGAGTTGTCATTTGATTAACGTGATCACATCATTGGGAGAATGATGTGATTGACTTGACCCATTCCGTTACCTTAGCACTTGATCGTTTAGTATGTTGCTATTGCTTTCTTCATGACTTATACATGTTACTATGACTATGAGATTATGCAACTCCCGTTTACCGGAGGAACACTTTGTGTGCTACCAAACGTCACAACATAACTGGGTGATTATAAAGGAGCTCTACAGGTGTCTCCGAAGGTACATGTTGGGTTGGCGTATTTCGAGATTATGATTTGTCACTCCGATTGTCGGAGAGGTGTCTCTAGGCCCTCTCGGTAATGCACATCAATATATGCCTTGCAAGCAATGTAGCTAATGAGTTAGTTACGAAATGTTGCATTACGTAACGAGTAAAGAGACTTGCCGGTAACGAGATTGAACTAGGTATTGGATACCGACGATCGAATCTCGGGCAAGTAACATACCGATGACAAAGGGAACAACGTATGTTGTTATGTGGTTTGACCGATAAAGATCTTCGTAGAATATGTAGGAGCCAATATGAGCATCCAGGTTCCGCTATTCGTTATTGACCGGAAACGTGTCTCGGTCATGTCTACATACTTCTCGAACCCGTAGGGTCCGCACGCTTAAGGTATCAATGACAGTTTTATTATGAGTTTATGAGTTTTGATGTACCAAAGGAGTTCGGAGTCCCGGATGAGATCGGGGACATGACGAGGAGTCTCAAAATGGTCGAGACGTAAAGATCGATATATTGGACGACTATATTCGGACTTTGGAAAGGTTCCGAGTGATTCGGGTATTTTCGGGGGTACCCGGGAGTTACGGGAATACGAGGAAGAAGCAATGGGCCTCATGGGCTAAGTGGTGGAAGAGAGGAGGCAGGGCGCGCGTCCCCCCTAGCCCAAACCGAATTGGACTAGGGGCCCGGCCCCCGTTTCCTCCTTTTCCTCCCTCTCCTTCCTTCTCCTTCTCCTTCCCTTCCTTCCCCTCTCCTAGTTGGACTAGGAAAGGAGGGAGTCCTACTCCCGGTGGGAATAGGACTCCTCCCTGGCGCGCCCTCCCTTGGCCGGCCGCCCCCTCCCCCTTGCTCCTTTATATACGGGGGCAGGGGTGCACCCCATGACACACAAGTTGATCTTCATGATCGTTCCTTAGCCGTGTGCGGTGCCCCCTCCACCATATTCCACCTCGGTCACATCGTAGCGGTACTTAGGTGAAGCCCTGCGTCGGTAGAACATCATCATCGTCACCACGCCGTCGTGCTGACAGAACTCATCCCCGACACCCTGCTGGATCGGAGTCCGGGGATCGTCATCGAGCTAAACGTGTGCTGAACTCGGAGGTGCCGTACGTTCGGTACTTGGATCGGTCGGATCGTGAAGACGTACGACTACATCAACCGCATTGTCATAATGCTTCCGCTTTCGGTCTACGAGGGTACGTGGACAACACTCTCCCCTCTCATTGCTATGCATCACCATGATCTTGCGTGTGCGTAGGATTTTTTTTTGAAATTACTACGTTCCCCAACAGTGGCATCAGAGCCTAGGTTTTATGTGTTGATGTTATATGCATGAGTAGAACACAAGTGAGTTGTGGGCGATACAAGTCATATTGCTTACCAGCATGTCATACTTTGGTTCAGCGGTATTGTTGGATGAAGCGGCGCGGACCGACATTACACGTACGCTTACGCGAGACTGGTTTTACCGCCGTGCTTTGCACACAGGTGACTAGCGGGTGTCTATTTCTCCAACTTTAGTTGAACCGAGTGTGGCTACGCTCGGTCTTTGCGAAGGTTAAAATAGCACCAACTTGACGAACTATCGTTGTGGTTTTGATGCGTAGGTAAGAACGGTTCTTGCTCAGCCCGTAGCAGCCACATAAAACTTGCAACTACAAAGTAGAGGACGTCTAACTTGTTTTTGCAGGGCATGTTGTGATGTGATATGGTCAAGACGTGATGCTATATTTTATTGTATGAGATGATCATGTTTTGTAACCGAAGTTATCGGCAACTGGCAGGAGCCATATGGTTGTCGCTTTATTGTATGAAATGCAAACACCCTGTAATTGCTTTACTTTATCATTAAGCGGTAGCGATAGTCGAAGAAGCAATAGATGGCGTAACGACAACGATGCTATGATGGAGATCAAGGTGTCGCACCGGTGACGATGGTGATCACGACGGTGCTTCGGAGATGGAGATCACAAGCACAAGATGATGATGACCATATCATATCACTTATATTGATTGCATGTGATGTTTATCCTTTATGTATCTTATCTTGCTTTGATTGACGGTAGCATTTTAAGATGATCTCTCACTAAATTATCAAGAAGTGTTCTCCCTGAGTATGCACCGTTGCGAAAGTTCTTCGTGCTGAGACACCACGTGATGATCGGGTGTGATAGGCTCTATGTTCAAATACAACGGGTGCAAAACAGTTGCACACGCGGAATACTCAGGTTAAACTTGACGAGCCTAGCATATACAGATATGGCCTCAGAACACGGAGATTGAAAGGTCGAGCGTGAATCATATAGTAGATATGATCAACATAGTGATGTTCACCATTGAAAACTACTCCATCTCACGTGATGATCGGACATGGTTTAGTTGATTTGGATCACGTAATCATTTAGATGACTAGAGAGATGTCTGTCTAAGTGGGAGTTCTTAAGTAATATGATTAATTGAACTTAAATTTATCATGAACTTAGTCCTGGTAGTATTTTGCAAATTATGTTGTAGATCAATAGCTTGCATTATTGCTTTCATATGTTTATTTTGATATGTTCCTAGAGAAAATTGTGTTGAAAGATGTCAGTAGCAATGATGCGGATTGGATCCGTGATCTGAGGTTCATCCTCATTGTTGCACAGAAGAATTATGTCCTTAATGCACCGCTAGGTGACAGACCTATTGCAGGAGCAGATGCAGACGTTATGAACGTTTGGCTAGCTCAATATGATGACTACTTGATAGTTTAGTGCACCATACTTAACGGCTTAGAATCGGGACTTCAAAGACAGTTTGAACGTCATGGACCATATGAGATGTTCCAGGAGTTGAAGTTAATATTTCAAGCAAATACCCGTGTTGAGAGATATGAAGTCTCCAACAAGTTTTATGGCTAAAAGATGGAGGAGAATCCCTCAACTAGTGAGCATGTGCTCAGATTGTCTGGGTACTACAATCGCTTGAATCAAGTGGGAGTTAACCTTCCAGATAAGATAGTGATTGACAGAGTTCTCTAGTCACCATCACCAAGTTAGTAGAACTTTGTGATGAACTATAGTATGCAAGGGATGACGAAAACGATTCCCGAGCTCTTCGTGATGTTGAAATCGACGAAGGTAGAAATCAAGAAAGAGCATCAAGTGTTGATGGTTGACAAGATCACTAGTTTCAAGAAGGGCAAAGGGAAAGAAAGGGGAACTTCAAGTAGAATGACAAGCAAGTTGTCACTCCCACGAAGAAGCCCAAAGCTGAACCAAAGCCTGGAACTGAGTGCTTACACTGCAAAGGAAATTGTCACTGGAAATGGAAATACCATGAATATTTGGTGGATAAGAAGGATGGCAGAGAGAACAAGGGTATATTTGATATACAGGTTATTGATGTGTACCTTACTAGTGTTTATAGTAGCCCCTGAGTATTTGATACTTGTTCGGTTGCTAAAAATTAGTGACTCGAAATAAGAGTTAGAGAATAAACAGAGACTAGTTGTGGGTGAAGTGACGATGTGTATTGGAAGTGGTTCCAAGATTGATATGATCATCATCGCACACTTCCTATACTTTCAGGATTAGTGTTAAACCTAAATAAATGTTATTTGGCGTTTGCGTTGAACATGCATATGATTTGATCATGTTTATTGTGATACGGTTATTCATTTAAAGTCAAAGAATAATTGTTGTTCTATTTACATGAATAAAACCTTCGATGGTCATACACCCAATGAAAATAGTTTGTTGGATCTCGATCGTAGTGATACACATATTCATAATATTGATGCCAAAAGATGCAAAGTTAATAATGATAGTGCAACTTATTTGTGGCACTACCGTTTGGGTCATATCGGTGTAAAGTGCATGAAGAAACTCCATAAAGATGGATTTTCGGAATCACTTGGTTATGAATCATTTGATGCTTGCGAACCGTGCCTTTTGGGTAAGATGACTCAAACTCCGTTCTCCGGAACAATAGAACGAGCTACTGACTTATTGGAAATAATACATATCTATGTATGCGATCCGGTGAGTGTTAAGGCTCGCGGCGTGTATCGTTATTTTCTGACCTTCACATATGATTTGAGCAGATATGGGTATATCTACTTGATGAAACATAAGTCTGAAACATTTGAAAAGTTCAAAGAATTTCAGAGTGAAGTGGAAAATCATCGTAACAAGAAAAATAAAGTTTCTACGATCTGATCGTGGAGACGAATATTTGAGTTACGAGTTTGGTCTTCATTTGAAACAATGTGAAATAGTTTCGCAAACTCACGCCACTTGGAACACCACAATGTAATGGTGTGTCCGAACGTCGTAATCGTACTTTACTAGATATGGTGCTATCTATGATGTCTCTTATCGGTTTACCACTATCGTTTTGGGGTTATGCATTAGAGATAGCTGCATTCACGTTTAAATAGGGCACCATCTAAATCCGTTGAGACGACACTGCATGAACTATGGTTTAGCAGTAAACCTAAGCTGTCGTTTCTTAAAGTTTGGAGTTGCGATGCTTATATGAAAAAGGTTTTCAACTTGATAAGCTCGAACCCAAATTGGGGAAGTGCGTCTTCATAGAATACCCAAAGGAAACTATTGGGTACACCTTCTATCACAGATCCGAAGGCAAAACATTCGTTGCTAAGAATGGATCCTTTCTAGAGAAGGACTTTCTCTCGAAAGAAGTGAGTGGGAGGAAAGTAGAACTTGATGAGGTAATTGTACCTTCTCCCAAATTGGAAAGTTGTTCATCACAGAAATCAGTTC
>NC_041390.1:23801788-23831475 GCF_002162155.2 Triticum dicoccoides
CGAGTGGTGATGAGGTGACCAACCGATGGCGACGCGCGGGGCGGCCGAGTGGTGATGAGGTGACCAACCGAGTGGCGACGCGCGGGGCGGCCGAGTGGTGATGAGGTGACCAACCGATGGTAACGCGCGGGACGGCCGAGTCGGACAAGTTGATGATGATGCGAACAGCTTCGTCACGGCGTGTAGGGCGGCCGAATGATGAGGTCATGTCCAGCCGAGCGATGACGCACGGGCGGCCAGGAAGCGGAGCACGGGCGGCCAAGTGCCTATGATCCGGTTTGGTCCGAGTGAGCATGTCCCATCGAGTGACCACGTCGACTGGTGGAAGTTTCCGCCGAGTGGACGATGCCAGAGGCAGTGGGTGCCCATGCCGCGCCGGGCAGACGATACATGAGGGATGAGTCGAGCGCCCGTAGGGGCTGTTGCCGAACCATCGACGTCGGAGGGGGAAGCTGTGGAGCATGGTGGCATGGCCAACTCCTGGTCCCCACGCCGCGTCGGGTTTGTGCCTCCAGCGCGGAGGACGCTGTCGTGTGCGAGGGCAGACCGATAGAGCCAGCTTCCGGTTGCGGCGGTGTGCTGCTGCCGTCATCAGATGATGCCGTGTGCTGTTGACTCCATCATACAGGTTATCAGCGAGCGCTTGCCGTACGTCGGACCGAGGAACCGCCAGGGTGTCGTGCGGTGCCAAAGGCCATCGGTCGCCAGGTTTTGCCAACGCCTGCTGTTACGATGCATTGATGGGGTTGCCCACCTCCAAAACCTGTACGCACATGCAGGAGGCGCTAATTAGCGGCAGTTAAGCAAGAGTTAAGGCCCTTCATGCATGTAAGGGAAGTTTCCCTTTCCCACGGCCGTTTAACCCATGCATGCAGAAAATAAATGAAAAGGAATTAAGATTAGGAGAGTGGAGGGCGCAGAGCTCCCTGGTTGGCAACGCCGGCGGCAGCGGCTTTGACTCGGACCCAGCGCAAGGTGAGGCGGCCCGTGACAGGTCCCAGTGCGGGAAGGCATTCTCCTGAGAGTCTGTGGGCGGGCGGAGCTCGAGGTGGTGCCGACTGTCGAGTCGACCCGGCGGCTCCCGTCTTGTTGACGTGGACAGCCCCGGCGTTGGTGCCGTGTCAGGTCCGTGAGTCGACCGCTGGGGTTGCCGCCGCCGCTGGGGACGCCGCTCGACCACAGCTGAGCACCCGCGCCGCCAGAGAGACTGCCGAGCGTCTGCGGTCGCTGCAGCCGGTTGACGGGCGAGCTGAGGTCGACGCAGAAGATGAAGCGGGCGGCGCGGGCCGTCGCGCTGGCCGAGCGCCTGTGGTCGTAGCAGCCGGCTGACGGGCGGGCTGAGGTCGACGCAGAAGATGAAGCGGGCGGCGCGGGCCGTCGCGCTGGTCGAGCGCCTGTGGTCGTAGCAGCCGGCTGACGGGCGGGCCGAGCTCGATGGAGAGGAGGAAGCAGGAGGAGCAGGTCGGCGCGCTGTTGGCCGTGAGTGCGGACGATGGCTAAAACCCTTGCGCAGCGCGTCGGTGCCATATTCCCTTCCTCGTCTCTTGTCTGATATACTCATCACAAGATTTAGTTGTTGAACCCGATGAGTGCCTGCTCGTACAGGAAGACAACAACGGACTTGTTTAGATCCAAGACGATTGTTAGATTATAAGAGGATAGTATAGAAAGAAATCCCCTGATTGATCCGTTTGTGAACGGTCATGCACGCCGGCAGCGTCAGGTGAAGATGTATCTTCTCCCCTACCTTTGAGATGCTTCAATTACTTACTGCGAAGACGAACAATATGATCAGCATGAACATAAAATTAAACATATATGAATGAAAAAGCCATCAGCATCATGGCTCGATAGACGCCATGCCCCACGGTGGGCGCCAACTGTCGTGGTTCTAAGTCTGACAGTAGAATAGGGGTAGGATAAAGGAGCATGATCTATCGAGATGCATATGGGTGACACAGTGGTTTTAGCGAGTTCGGGCCTCTCACGATGGAGATAACGACCCTACGTCTCGTGCTCCGGAGAGGCTTTGTTTTTATCTGAGTATATATCCGGAGATTACAATGTGTGTGTAAGCGAGGAACGGATCCCCATGCCTGAGCTAAGTCCTGAGACCAATGGTGAAAAGAGAGAGAGGTGGAAGAAGTCCCTTGTCTAGTGGTGGGGGGTGGCTTATATAGAGTGCGCCACCCCCTCACCTCCTATGTTACAAAGTGGGGTATGAATGCCATAATGCCAGCCCGCTATTAAGCCCTCACTATTAGAAAGATGATGACTGCCTTGCTGCCTGCAGGTCTTCGTATATCCGAGTGAGTCGTACGGTCGAGTGGTGAGCCGTCATCCGAGTGGATGGTATGTTGCTTGGTCGAGTGGATAGTATGCTGCTTGTCCGAGTGGATAGTGTGTATGTATGAAATTGACCTGGACCCACATGTTGTGTGGGCCCCATGCTTCATGATATTTCGACCCTTCGTGGGCCTACCTGTTATGTATATCCCCAACACCATCTATTTTTGTTTTGCAGGCGGCGAAGAGAAAGCACATCACGCGGATCGCTCACGCGGATTGATTACTTGGAAAGATCTGAGACACATATCCCCACTAGGCCAGCGAACGCACACCCCACCCACCCACCCACGATGCACGCGCCCCCAGGGCAGCACCCGCGCGCGCCACACCCTGTTTCCCATATCACCACCCCTGCCGCTCGTTTCTTTCTTTCTCTCTCTCTCTCTCTCTCTCTCTCTCTCATTTCTCTCCCTCTCGCTCTGAATCCAGCATGTCGGCCGGTGCTGCCACCACCTCAACCCCCGGCCTCGACCAGCATCTCCCTGGTCCTGGCCTCGCCGGCCACCACTTCGCCCACGCGGCCGCGGCCATTCCCCACTTCGCCCCCAGCGCCGCCGGCCCCTGTTACTTTCCCCGTCGCCACCGTAGGCCTGCCGACGCCCGTCACCACCTCACCAGCCAGCCCTGACCTCACTGGCCGCCATCTTGCCCGCCGGCCCTGGCCTCATCGCCTGTCGGCCCCGTCCTGGTCGCTCGTCGCCACCGGCAGCCTCCGCGCCCCGTCACTCGTCGTCTCAGGCCGCTTCCGTGCCTCGTCGCCCCCGCCGGCCTCCGGCGGCCCCGGCCCCGTCACCCCAGGCCTCCACAGGCCTCGACCTCCGGCACCGGCCCCGGCCTCGAGGAGCGGCGGCAGCTCCTCAGGCATCCATGGTGGCGTCGGTGTGCTCTATTCTTGGATAAAGAAAGGAGTAGGGACAGGTGCGCGGCTACTGGTTGCTGCTGCTCCGGCCACCACGGGCACATGACAAAGGACAGGGGATGCTCGCAGGGAGGCGGTGGCATAGATCGAACTCAAGATGGCTGCATGTGTTAGATCTCGTGCTGCTCTTGTGAAATATATTGTCTAAATAGAGTAATGATGTATTCTGTTTCGCCTTGGATTAGCAAGTAGTGATGTATTCTGTGTAAATATAGTAATTTTGCTTTGTAAAATTTGTTCGTTCATCGTTGATTCTTCGAACAAAGGGTCGATGGATACTGTGGCGTTTGTTGTTGTCCGTTAGTTACTTGTAGCCTCTGCACTTAGACTGTTGGTTAAGATTATTTTAATAGGTAAAATTATTTGCCGTCTGTGCTTTTATGAGGCTGACGGCAAAGAAGCTCTCCTTTTGCCATATGTTATTAAATCGGCTGACGGCAAATAAGCTTTTCTTTGCCGTCTGTTATTAGATCACCTGACGGGAAAACATTAGTTTGACTGACGGCAAAGACTTTGCCGTCTATCCGAGAAAAATCTGACGACAAAGAACTCTTTGCCGACTTTGTCTTTGTCGTCTGCTGACTGACACCTAAGTAACACATTAAATGCGTTTTGTCCTGTGATGTCGGGCAATAAGCTTGTACACCGTGTATACTTTCCACCTCCTGTGTGCCACTGTGGCAACCCCTTATGGATATAAAAGGAGGCCCGAGGCATACTGAGGGAGGATTCAGACTTTTTGGACTACGCACGCACCGTAGCTAGTTCAAGGGCTCAAGAACACTAAATATACACCAAAGCAGGACTAAGGTATTACGCATCATTTGCGGTCCAAACCTGGGTAAAATCTCCTCGTACTAACTCGCCAGACCAGCTCTTTCCACAGCCCCGCGCCCGCCAACCATAGAAGGGATCCTCGTGGTCCCCGACAATGATTTACATGAATGTAAAACAAGAGATTATATTTCTAATGCGCTGTAATAACATTTTTCAAATGATGATATGAAGTCTGTCATTAGTTGCACATCTCTCTTTGCCTGTACAAGTCTATGAGATGGTGTGAACCAACTTATGACTACCACGGTGCCCGTTCTCGCCGTTTTTAGAAGGTGAATATGTACCATGGTTATGCTTTCAAGTGATATTTTTTGACATAATTCTTATCATTGTTTTAGTATAATAATGTCTTCATTATCATGTCTTAAGAAAAGTAGCAGATGTTGTTTTGATAACAGACAACCACGTAAAAATGAATGTTCTTTTGGCTTACCAAATTGTTGTTTTGCTCTAATGTAGGTGTATTTTGATGAGTTAGGACAAATGTCAATATTGACAGATAAAATAATATCTGAACCACAGTGAACTTAACTTTGTGTCAACCAAAATTGACCTTTTGAATTTATTACTACCTGGCTTCTAGTTCCACTCTTCTTTGGAGATTGCCCATTATTAGCTGCAAGTCATGTTAAACTAATGACGATTTTTTAGAACAGTTAGTTCTTGTGCAACATTTGATACGTCATATAGTGGTCTTAATCAATGTTTTCTCATAATTCCTCGGTGCAAAAACCACTAAAGCTATGTTTAAATATCCTTAGGCCACATTTTCCTTAGATATCCCATTTTCCTGAGCGCAAATAATTTATTCTACCCTCCAGCCATCCGACGATAACGAAGCAGCCAACCAGATCCACCCCTCATGCAAACCTCCATCCTATATTAACGGGTGGTAAAAAGATCCATTAGTTCTACTACTGGAAACTAATGTATTACGATCAAACCTAAACCCAGAATTAAGTTGTAAAAGTGTCTACCTCATTTACTACAAAATGCAAAGCGTTTTACCATCATGTTTAATGCAAGATTAAGTAGTAAACGAATCTAGTATTTTTTTTACTACAGAAGAAGAAGCATATTACGGATTGAATAAAAAAATTAGTCCATGGGTTTGTTCGGCTGTCCGCACGTACGCCAGAGCACTGAATATCACTAGCATATGTAGTAAAAAGATTATTAATTTTTACTACATGTTACACAGGACTTTAGGATCCATAGTTCGCACAGGCTTTCATAGTAAACATATCAATACATTTTTACCATATGTTACATGAGACATTACTATAAATTTATGACCATGCATCTGAGTATTGAAGTTAACACTTTTTACTACATGTCACACAGACTATTACTATCAATATATGACCAAGCATCTAGAGTAATGAAGTTAGAACTTTTTACTACATGCCACATAGGCTATTACGACCAAATGTATAGCGGAGCACGAGGATGGGCGCATGTTTTTTTGGTTGATTGGGTGCACCATACGGCCAGAGCGCATAATAAGGATTTTGCGCTCAGGCGCAGTTTAGCGCCACCACATTAATTCGGACATCATGGATGATGGTGTACCTCAGATGAAATTATTCACGCAAAGATGTTGTTCTCTATTGAGGGAACATCCGGAACACTCTCTTGATCTCTAGCTACAGCCTACAAGTATGAGTTGATATACAGAACCGTGCCACTTTAATTTCGTCCAAACCCATACACACCCCACACATAGACTCAACCCAACACACCCCTCGACTTCTCAAAAAAACTATCCCCCTCAGATGGGTATAAGTATCTATCATAACCATCTTGTTACAAGGTAAATTATATTAATTGAGTCCTAATTCTTAGTTAGACAATTTACTACTTGATTGCCCAAGCTCATGTGATTTAATTCTACTAGCAAACATTTCTGTGCGTTGTAACGGGAGAAAAAAACCTACACCTAGCCCAGTAAGCATGGCTCAAGACTCCCACGGGTCTACATCCTCTATTTCAATATGGCGCCCTACCCGTGTCACTACTTATCCTTCTTTCCATCGTCACTAATAGTGAGCGTGGTGTCCACCCTATCACAATATGTTTGATGGTCAATCCTAAGGTGATGATCTCAGCCACCACATGGCTCACCCTCATTGAACCACAAGAGTGAAAGAGAATGTTTGGAACATCTTTCAATTTGTTAAAATGCTAGCTTAAATATCATGGAGCACCGAGCAAAAAAATATTCCCATTGGACTATTAGCCAAAATAGTTGCTTCTATATTGATGCGGCTTCCTTCTTTTTGTGTCTCAGGTATGAGTGAAAAAATATTCTGTCCCGAAAGACAACAAATAAATGGGAGCAAAAAAGAGAGTATTATTAAAATTGCATGCATGCCGTATATACTCAAATCAGAGTGAAGAAGCAATATGCCCTTTAGTCATATACCCACAAACGAATAGGGCCATTTAGAAAATGTTTGAATTATAAGCATCAACTTGTAACTTGTGCCACTTACAGTTATCTGTTCTACCTATTGGTCCACAAAGATTTCACTAATGATGGGAGCATGTATCATCTGAATTTCTGCGTTTCTTTGTTTCTGAAGACAGAATTTATAACTCATAAATCGAACACCATTGACCCCACCTACGAAAGATTGGCTCATCATTCTTCAGCAAAGCAACCCCTATTAATGTCCATTGTTTTTCTACATATTGCTCATGTTTTAGCTAGCTTGAGTTATTTGTTAGTTTAATATTTCACATCGACTCAAGTAGATGTTCACTTTCATAGTTGAGCTATTGCTAATTGTCTTGTACAAAAACATAACTAATCTTCCTAAAAGAATTCTCGGTATGGTTCGTTCGTTCACTATATATAATTAACTATTTCTAGAATTGTTGTTACTGATAAAATATTTCACAAAAATAATCAACGCCAAATTAATTGAAGCAAATTTCAAGTGTGTCAAGTCCACTTTCAATAGCATGTGAGTGAATTTATCCTACCAAAACTGTCTCTTGAGAATAGATGCTCATGCAAAATATAATTAATATCTCAGAATATAATTCACATCATTTTACCAAGAATTTTATGTACTAAAAATCATTTACACAGAAAAGATTTAAACAAAATTAAAAAAAGTTGAATTATTTCATTTTCATTTTGTTAGTATATAACACAAAAATAAGGTAAAAATATATGGAAAACACACATTTTTTACAATGAGAATATTAGTAACCTAATACGACATTTTTTACATTTTTTACAATGAGAATATTAGTTAACAATGGATAATGATGATCCTCGTGCATCAAACATGCCTCAGACAAAACTATGTTCGCCAAAGGCGCGTATTTGAGAATGTGATCACATTTGGATGCAAGTTTCCTTAGACACTTTAAATCATATGTATTCCTGATACAACTTTATAAAATTCTAGCACGCACATCGGGCGGGCCCCTATGCTAGTATAGTGAAAACCACAAACATATATAAGTAATTGGAAAGCGATAACACTAATTACCTTCGATCCTTGGGTTCCTTGTTTTATAGTAGTTTGGCACTGATCCCTTTCTCTGAATAATAGTCACAACGCTAATGTCAACCACAACTTACTCCTTAAATTCAAGTATAGGTTACAACCTTTACTCGAGTATTTTCATGTCCAACATAAATCGTCAATGTATTTTTGGTGCTTTTAGAGAAATAAATACGATATACTCTTTCCATCTTTGAGACTTGAAGGTTATGTCTTTTTTCAATGGAAAATAAGTGCGCAATTTTGTTACTAGTAGCGCCCTATAGCATACGAGGAGAGGCCACACTAAAGTTTGGCAATTTGTCTTATTATTGGGCTATTCGTAAAATAGCACGCTATATTGTGCTAAAACGGTATTGCTTGTAGTGTGATGTCCTATTGGCAGCCCATTATCCCAAAGACACATATCTGACCAAGCCCAAATAGGAAAAATAGCCAACCCCCCTTCCGACCAAGTGCTACTATTCCCCAACTCTCTACTTTATTCTCCACCCAAATGCGCGGTCATGTGCGCCAGCGGCAGCTTCTTCTTCCTCCTGTTTTGTCCGTCTTCTTCTGTTCCTCGCTGGTCTTCCTCTGTTCTTCACCGGTCGTCCCCCATTTGCGGCGGCACGATGTCGCAGCCAGGTGTACCTCTGACAAGTGAGGCACCAAGCAAGTTCTTTGGGCTCGTAGGTCTGTCATGTACGATCATGATGTTTGCTAGATCTTAGTTCCCAATTATATTACAAGTTATCCATCTTAACTCCTAGCACTCGATTGATCGTCGTTTTGTTAAATAGCTAGCTACATGGAGTACTTCAATATCCAGCAATGAGAGGTTATTCTTTAGCAATGGAGATTTCAGCGGCACCTAATTCAAAATTTGTGTATTTTTGCTATGTTGTTGCCTCATGGGTTGTTGATGTTAGACACATTAAAGATCTTTTAGTACTTTATTATTGAACTATATCATTTATTCTTGTTAAAATCCTTTAATTTGAGGCTATGTGGCATTACTTTGAAACACCATTTGTAAATAGCACGCTATGCCATGTATAGCATCTGAAGGAGGCACAATCATTTATTGTTACTGCTGAATGCACACTACCTACTCCCACAAACAATTCATCGTAGAACATGAGGCCCATGCGCAGATTCTTCTCCACCTTTAGCTTGTATCTCTGGTAGTAAAATAAAATATCAGAAAATATGTAGACTGGAACATAACATCAACTTGCAGATGCTTCACGGGGAAGTTGTATAGGTAACTATCGACTATACATTTATCTGCAAAGTAAAATATTGCAGGAGGATTATATACATAAGATAACATGATTTACATGAATGTAAAACAACACATTATATTTCTAATGCATTGTCATCTTATTTTTTAGATGATGATATGAAGTCTGTCATTGGTTGCATATCTCCGTTTTCCTGTACAAGTCTATGGGATGGTGTGAACTAGCTTAAGACTACTAAAGTGCCTGTTCTCGCCTATTTTAGAAGGTAAATATGTACCATGGTTCTGCTTTCAAGTGATATTTTTTGACATCCTTCTTATCATTGATTTAGTATAATGTCTTCATTGTCGTGTCTTTAGAAAAGTAGTGGATTTTGTTTTCATAACAGACAACCATGTAAAAAATGATTGTTGTTTTGGCTTACCAAATTGTTGTTTTGCTCCATTGTAGGTGTATTTTGATGAGTTAGGACAACTGTCAATATTGTCAGATAAAATAATATCTGAACCACCGTGAACATTAAGTTTGTTTCAACCAAAAATAACCTTCTGAATTTATTACTACATGGCTTCTAGTTCAACTCTTCTTTGGAGATGGCCCATTATTAGCTGCAAGTCATATTAAACTGATGATGATTTTTAGAAGAATTAGTTCCTGTGCAACATTTGATACATCATATATGGTCTTAATCAATGTTTTGTCATAATTCCTCGATGCAAAAACCTCTAATGCTATGTTTAAATATGGAGTTTTTCCTTAGGCCACATTTTCCTTAGATACCCATTTTCCATGTTGCTTTAAATTACTCAGTCAGTGCTGTAGTAATTAGTGTTTAAGTTGTGGATCCTATAGTAACGGGTATGTACACCGCTAAACTATGCCTCGCCGTAAATAATTTATTCTACGCTCCGACCATCCCACGGTAACGAAGCAGCCAACCAGATCCACCCCGCATGCAAATGTCTGTGCTGTAGTAACTGGTGGTAAAAAGATCCATTAGTTTTACTAATGGAAACTAAGTGTATTACGATCAAACCTAAACCCAGAATGAAGCTGTCTACCACATTTACTACAAAATGGAAAGCGTTTTACCATCAAGATTAATGCCAGATTAAGTAGTAAACGAGTCTAGTATATTTTTTACTACAGAACAGCAAGCATATTACGGAAGGAATAAAAAATTAGTCCATGGGTTTGCTAGGCTGTCCGCACACATACACTCAACCCAACATATATCCTTACTAGGATGTTGATTGGTAGAAGTTTGCACCGTGTTTCTAAGTTATGTAACCGTTTACCTACTCAATCCAGTCAAATCTCCAATCCCTTACATAAGGGTGTTGAAGCCTTGAAGTTGAAGTGTAGGACGTGAGATGATCTTGGTCCTTGAGGCATCACTTTTCGTAATAGTACAGGGAAAGCACATACATTTTCTATTCGTACTAATTAGTGGGCATATTATCCAAAAAGAATTTGATAGCGAGAGGCCAATAAAGTCAAACCATGTCAAACTCCAACAAAACGAGATATGTTTCTCCATTGTCTAATCACAACAAAGGGGTCTCTTGGTTTCTTTCGGATTACAATCTCAATGATGTCCAGGTCTAAGTAGACTAGCTACTATTACATATATGTTTTCCTTTTCACTATACTTTTTATGAAAATGTTTCGAATATATGTCCTCCAGAGAACATCTTCTCGACAACTTTTACCAAACTATATTTCTTCAAGTAGTGTAACTAATAAATATTTATATAGGACCACAACATCTTATTATTTCATAACAAAAGATGGCATTTCCCCTACAAACAAGTGAAATACAAAGAATTCAATTACGTTACTATCACTAGTGAGAAAACAAAGGAAAAATCCATAGTAAAAAAGTATTTCCTTTATTATCTAATTATTTACAATAATTCAATGATGTGGTTATTCTTTGGTCGACAAAAAGAATCTATTGAATAGTAACACTAAAACCATTGAAGAAGCTTATGTGAGGAGTGTGAGACCATCAAAGAATGTGATAAGAGTATGAAAAAACTATCATAGCTTTCCCATGTGTGGTCCCTTCCCCTAGAGAACCATAGAGAGAACCACCAACATGGATAAAGTTATCTAAAGGCCAACTAACATTGGACATTAGCAAAGTAACCTGTATTGATGTCCATCGTCTTTCTACATGTTACTCATGTTTTAGCTAGCTTGAGTTATGTATATTTCACATCAAGTCAAGTAGATGTTCACTGTCACAGTTGAGCTATTGCTAATTGTCATGTACAAAACATAACTAATTTTCCTGAAAGAATTCTCAGTATGGTTCCTTCATTCACTATAAATCATTAACTATTTCTAGAATTGTCATTACTCATAAAAATATTCACAAAAATGTTCAACGCCAACTTAATTGAAGCAAATTTTAAATGTGTCAAGTCCACTTTCAATAGCATATGAGTGAATTTATCCTACCAAAACCGTCTCTTGAGAATTGATGCCCATGCCAAATATAACTAATATCTCAGAGTATAATTCACATCGTCTTACCAACAATTTTATGTACTAAAAATCATTTATGCAGAAAATATTTAAAACACAATTTAAAAAGTTGTATCATTTCCTTTTCGTTTAATTAGTATATAAAACAAAAATTAGGTAAATATATATGGAAAGCACAAACTTTTTACAATAAGAATAATAGTAACCTAATACGACATTGTAATTTCATAATAAGTTAATACTGCATAATGGTGATCCCTTTGCATCAAACAGGCCAAAGACAAAACTATGTTCGCCAAAGGCGCATATTTGAGAATGTGATCACATTTGGATGTAAGTTTCCTTCGACAAATTAAATAATATGTGTTCATGATACATCTTTATAAAATTCTAGCCCGCACATCGGGCGAGCCTCTATGCTAGTAAAGTGAAAAGCACAAACATATATAAGTAATTTGAAACTAACAACACTAATTACCTTCGATCCCTGGGTTCCTTGTTTTATAGTAGTTTGGCAGTTATCCCTCTCTCTGAATAATAGTCACAGTGCTAATCTCAAACAGAACTTACTCGTTACATCTCCAACATAGGTTACAATCTTTTCTCGAGTATTTTCATGTCCAACATAAATAGTCAATGCATTTTTGGTGCTTTTAGAGAACTAAATACCACATACTGTTTCCATCTTTCAGACATGAAGATCATGTCTTTTTTCAATGAAAAAATAGTGCGCAATTTCTCTACTAGTAGCGCGCTATAGCATACGAGGAGAGGCCCCACTAAAGTTTGGCTATTTTTCTTATGATGGGGCTATTCGCGAAATGGCACGCTATATTGCGCTAAAACGGTATAGCTTGTAGTGTACTGTTTTTTGGCAGCCCATTAGCCCAAAGACACGGGTCTGATATAGCCCAAATAGGAAAAATAGCCAATCACCCATCCGACCAAGCGCTTCCTGTCCCTAATTCTCTACTTTATTCTCCACTCAACCACACGGTCATGTGCGCTGGCGGTGGCGGCTTCTTCTTCCTCCTGTTTGGCCCATCTTCTTGCGTTCATCGCTGGTCTTCCTCTGTTCTTTGTCGGTCTTTCCCCGTTTGCGGCGGCACGATGTTGCAGCCAGCTGCGCCACTGACAAGTAAGGCACCAGGCAAGTTCTTTGGGCTCGCAGGTCCGTGATGTATGTGTTGGATCATGATGTTTGCTTGATCTTAATTTCCAATTATGTTACAAGTTATCCATTTTAACTCCTAGCACTCGATTGATTGATCGTCGTTTTCATAAATAGCTAGCTACATGGAGTGCTCCAATATCCAGAAATGAGAGGTTATTCTTTAGACATGGAGATCCCGACGCCACCTGATTCTAAATTTGTATATTTTGGCTATGTTGTTGCCTCTTGGGTTGTTGATGTTAGGCCACATTAAAGCTTTTTTAGTACTTTATTATTGAATTATCATTTATTCTTGTTAAAATTCTTTAGTTTTAGGCTATACATGGCATTAGTTTGAAACACCACTTGTAAATAGCACACCATAGCGTGTATAGCATCTGGAGGAAGCCACCCCTATTTCTCTTAACACGATATTTTTTTGTTGCTTTTTTGAAAGACACAATCATTTTTATTGTAACTGCTGAATGCACACTGCTCACTCCCACAAATAATTCATCGTAAAACATGAGGCCCGTGCACAGATTATTCTCCACCTTTTAGCTTGTATCTCTCGTAGTAAAATAAAATATCAGAAAATATGTAGCGTGGAACACAACATCAGCTCGCACATGCTTCTTGGGGAAGTTGTATAGGTAACTAAGGCATGTACATTTATTTGCAAAATAATATATTGCGTGAGGATTATATACATAAGGTAACATGATTTACATGAATGTAAAACAACAAATTATATTTCTAATTTACTGTGATCTTATTTTACAAATGTTGATATGAAGTATGTCATTGGTTGCATATCTCCATTTGCCTGTACAAGTGCATGGAATGGTGTGAACCAGCTTAAGACTACCATGGTGCCCGTTCTCGCCTTTTTTAGAAGGTAAATATGTACCATGGTTAGGCTTTCAGTGATAGTTTTTGACATCATTCTTATCATTGATTTAGTATAACGTCTTCATTGTCGTGTCTTTAGAAAAGTTGTAGATTTTGTTTTGATAACACACAACCACGTAAAAATGAATGTTGTTTTGGCTTAACAAATTGTTGTTTTGCTCAAATTTTTGTGTATTTTCATGAGTTAGTAGAAATGTCAATATTGATAAATTAAATAATATCTGAATGAGAGTGAACATTAAGTTTGTGTCAACCAAAATTAACCTTTTGAATTTATTACTACATGGCTTCTAGTTCCACTCTTCTCTGGAGATGGCCCATTATTAGCTGCAAGTCATATTAAACTTATGATGATTTTTAGAACAATTAGTTCATGTGCAACATTTGATACGTCATATAATGGTCTTAATCAATGTTTTCATATAACTCCGCGGTGCAACAACCACTAATGCTATGATTAAATAGGGATTTTTTTTCCTTAGGCCACATTTTCCTTAGATAACCCATTTTCTAGGTTGCTTTGAATTACTTGAAATAGTTTTAGGTAAAACAGTGTCTATCATAGCTAGCCACATAACTAGTAAGGCTTGCTAAACATTTAACGGTTTAAAAGCTATTAAAATATACGAAATGGTATTATTAAAATATTCAGTCTCAAAAGACAAAGAATAAATGAGAGCAAAAAAGAGAGTATTACTAAAATTGCATGCACACCTTATATACTCAAATGAGGCTGAAGAAGCAATATGCCCTTTAGTCATATATGCACAAAGGGATAGAACCATTTAGAAAATGTTTGAATTATAAGCATCAACTTGTATGATGTGCCACTTACAATGATATGTTCTACTAATTGGTCCACAATGAATTCACTAATGCTGGGAGCATGTATTAGCTGAATGGCTTTGTTTCTTTGTTTCTGAAGAGAGAATTCATAAATCGTAAATCGAACACCATTAACCCCACCTATGAAAGACTGGTCATTATTCTTTAGGGACCCCTCCCTCTCTTTTTAATGTCCTCTAGCGACACAACAAACACTGTGAGACACAACCTAATGAACTATTAGATCTGCAGAATAAAACACACTGCATCATGCATACTCAAGCACATGTAGGATGCATCAAGAGCCAATCGTGAACTCTTAGTTGAATAAAATCATCAATGACAGATCAAAAGCAGATCATGAAATTAAAAAACCATCAATGAACTCCACCAATCCACCTCGTGATTGGTTCTATCAACTTGACCTCTTCGGCAAGAGGCTTGTGCCACAGACGCGATGGCGGCCTATAGCCTCCTCCTTCTTAATAAGGCACAACCACTCGGAGCGATCTGAGCGAGATGATGGCGCCCTGATGTTGAACTACACTAGCGCGTCTCCAGCACACTCACCGTGGACCCCTTCCATGAGGTGAGGCTTGCAAGCTTCCCAGTCTGTCTCCTTCATCTTCGGCTAGTACCTCCACCGCAATGGAATTGTTGATTCCGGTGAAACCCCACTCGATTCCTCCTGCATAGAACCTCCCCAACACCACCAACAGCCTCCTGGCCAGGCAGCACACACGATAGTATGCGTAGAGGCGCTAATCTTTCTACGACACTTCCGATGAAGCCTTACCCTACAACGGCGCCCTAAAATTTATTCTACCCCCAGGCCATCCCAAGGTAATGAAGCAGCCAACCAGATCCACCCTACATGCAAACCTCCGTCTTGTAGTGACTGGTGGTACTACTGGGACCTAAACCCCGAAGTAAGTTGTAAAAGTGTCTACCACATTTACTACAAAATGCAAAGAGTTTTACCATGAAGTTATATGGTAGATTAAGTAGTAAACGAATCTATTATTTCTTTACTACAGTACAACAAGCATATTACGGAATGAATAGAAAAATTAGTCCAAGGGTTTTTAGGCTGCACGCACGTAGGCCAGAGCACTGAATAGCACCAACATATGTAGTAAAAAGATTATTATTTTTTACTACATGTGACTTTATGACCGATAGTTCGCACCGGCTCTCAGAGTAAAGATATCAATAAGTTTGACACTACTAGGGAAAAGATATCAATAAGGCGCTGCTGCTAACTAGCAGTAGCGCTCGCGCACAAACCTCGCTGCTGAAATGAATGTATCAGTAGTGCGCCCACTCTAAGACGCGCTACTGCTATAATTGCCACGACGCTGTCGCGAGGCTAGTTCTAGTAGCAGCGCACTTGCATGAAGAGCGCTACTGCTAGGGACCATAGTAGTAGCGCATTTACACAATAACCGCTACTGATAAGTTTACTAAAAAAATTAGTCCCACCTCGCTTCGTGAAGAGAGTTTGTACCACCTTAAATATGTTACTTCTCAAACTTTCACAACCACTTGGTCTTCATTGAACTCTATGTGTAAAATTTGTGGCCGCAATATGAGTCTTCAGCAGTTCCTAAACTGGTGAGGACTCATATTGACAAATCAGATTGTACACAAAAAGATCATTGATGATCAATGTATTTTTGATGTCTATTTTTACATGCTGACACATAGCAGTAGCGCGCTCTTTGTGAAAGGCGCTACTGCTAGGTCGTTTAGCAGTAGCGCCTTTTGCTATAGCGCGCTACTACTAAGCCATTCCATCTCCCCCACTCTCCGACCTATTCGATCCACTCACACTCACACTCACTCGATCTCCCCCTCAACCCCCCACGCCGGTCCTCCCCCGTCGCCCCTCCTCCGATCTGCGCTGCCGCCACCTCCTCCTCCTCGTTGGACTCGGTACCAGCCTCCTCCTCCGTCCTCCCTCTAGTCGCCGCTGGCCGGCCCCTCCTCGCTCCGCCTTCCTTCTCCATCCTCCCTTCACTCGCTGCCGGCTGGCCCCTCCTCGCTCCGTCTTCCTCCTCCGTCCTACTCTCTTCTCCCTCCTCCCTCCTCCATCCACAACCCCTCCTCCCTGCTACATTTTGATTTAGTAGGCTAGTTGATTTAGTTGATTTAGAACATTTTAATTTAGTTGATTTAGTATGTAATTGATTTACTTGATTTAGAACATCTTGATTTAGTTGATTTAGTAGGCTAGCTGATTTAGTTGATTTAGTAGGCTAGTTGATTTAATTGATTTAGAACATCTTGATTTAGTTGATTTAGTATGCTAGTGGATTTAGTAGGCTAGTTGATTTAGTTGATTTAGTATGCACCATTTTATTGTTATTTTTCTGTACATGGATAGGTAGATGCTTTTGTTTTTTTGTAATAAGTAATTTTTGGCAAAATGTAGGTGCCAATTTAGTTAATTTGCCACTTGTTTTTTAATCAATTATCTTAGGCAATAGGGGCCAGATGAGATGAAATGTCTTGGTAGTTGGTACCCTTATTTTGGTAGATATTTGTGAAAAGTTTTTTCGGCAATAGGTGCCACCGAAATGCTTTGTCCATAAAATTGCTTCTCGCGGAAGAACCAAAAATATCACATGCTACTGTTTTTCTTTCCTGTGAAGTGAATCGTTAATCCTTTGCTCATATTGCTTTAGGAAAATGGTGCCACCACCACCACCACTATGTCGACTGTGCAAGTCAAGGTGCACCAGCAGCCTTGCAACTGGCAAGCTGTTCGGCATCTACTTCCAGCCGAGTTTTCGTCATGCGGCGGTAAGAAATTAGATGAAATGTAACAACTATTTTATTTTTAGTGTTGGCATTACTACATTGTGTCATTTTGCTTTTTTTACACAGATCGTCCCATGCAATGTGAGGTTGAAATTCAACAAGCTGACAGGAGACACTGTGACATTTGTGGCTCCTGGGGGGCCGTACACTATGGAGGTCGAGAAAGGATGCAATATGTCGCAGATTGGAGGAGATGGATGGGCCCGTTTCCTTGCCCACATGCGTCTTACTGGTGGTGAGTTGATCAGCTTCTCCTTCAGAGAAGAAACACCCAAGCTGGCTGTCATTTATCTCAACCCGGTGGAAGATGATGAAGATGATGAAGATAATGAGGACCCACTCGATGAAGATGATGAGAACCCACTTCATGAAGCCATCATAGCTCAAAGAATGAGGCTGAGCGAGGAGGAGGTGTGCAACCTATGGGACATAATTCCGCCACGTGATGACTTTGTCGGGGTGCCATTCGTGACCCGCCTAACAAGTACCATGGTCGATAGGCATGAAATGGTATCTGTAGATTCCAATGATGGTCAATCTGCCTGTAGTAATTTGATGATATATATATATATATTATATGCTTTATTGTTATACTTACAAATGCAAATTATTCGATGATATGCTTAGTGAATCCGACGATAGGCTTAGTGTAGAGTCCAATGATATGCTTTGTGGAATCAAGTCGATGATATGCTTTAGTGTAGAGTCTGGTCACATGCTCTTATTAGTGTAGAATCCAATGAACTATTAATAGTGTAGATAATCCATATATACTTATTAGTAGAATTCATGATTAGTTAGTACAAATGCGTAGTACTGTGTCTTTTGATAGTGTAGAAATCTAGACTTAATAGAAATATATTTGCAAGAGTATGTGCGAGGCTATTTATTAATTGATATGTTTTTCTTATTCAGAAATTGCCAAAGAACCTATCTGTGAGTTGTGGTATCGAGCCTCATGAAGAAGGCTCAGCTGGAGTACGCCTTACCGCAAGGGGCACCATCACCACCTGTACTTACCGCATGGACACAGACAGTCGCACACACTTAAACTCGGTTGGGTGGAAGAGATTCCTTGTTGGCAAGAATCTTCGTGTCGGACAGGCCATCCTAATTACTATCAGGAACACCAACCGCCCAGGCTTGAGGATGATGATCGTCGTCGATATCATCTAGAACTACATGTGTGTGTGTGTGGCTATATCATCTAGAACTACATATGATGATCGTCGTCGATATCATGTAGAACTACATATGATGATCGTCGTCGATATTATCTAGAACTACATATGATGATCGTCGTCGATATCACCTTGTACTGCTTGAGGATGCATGTTGAGTATATATGAAATTATTATCTAGTACTCTCTCGGTTCCAAATTACTCGTCATGGTTTTAGTTCAAATTTGAACTAAAACCACGACGAGTAATTTGGAACCGAGGGAGTACTACCTAGTACCTATAATGCTTTATGAAATTGATATCTAGTAGTACCTAGTATCTAGAAATTGCTGTCTATTGAAGCTGAAACGGGGTAGGAAGCCAAGGGAAATGATGAAATACATAGCAGTAGCGCGGGCCAAGGAAATCGCTACAGCTAATTAATAGTAGCGCGTTTCGAAAACGCGCTGCTGATACAGTCTAGAGTAGTAGCGCATGTACGGACCGCGCTACTACTAACAGTTAGCTATAGCGCCTTATTGGTAGCACGGCTGCCCGCGCTGCTAATAGCCCCAAAACCCGCGCTACTACTAGGGTTTTCCCTAGTAGTGTGACTATATGTTACATGAGACATTACTATCAATTTATGACTATGCATTTGAGTAATGAAGTTAACACTTTTTACTACATGTCACACGGGCTATTACTATCAATACATGACCAAGCATCTAGAGTAATGAAGTTAACACATTTTATGAATGACGGTGTAATTATTCACCCTAAGATTTTGTTGTCTCTTGAGGGAACATCTTGAGCACTCTCTTGATCTCACTAGTAGAAAAAGGGTCAAATGTAAAGCACATTAGTGCCAATTTGAATTTGAGCCGGCACTAATATGTCCATTAGTGCCGGTTCCAACGGCTAGGCGGGCAGAGATCATTAGTACCGATTCGTGGGTAACCTTTAGTACCGGTTCATGCTACGAACCGGTACTAATGAGGTTGTGTCAGGTTGTGCTCGGGCTGGGCCCCACAAACACCTTTAGTACCGGTTCATGGCATGAATCGGTACTAGAGTTTCTTAGTAAGCTGATTTTTAGTCCCACCTCACGAAGAGAGAGGCAGTAGGAGCGGTTTATAAGCCATGAGTGCATAGATGATGAAGGAGAGGCGCAATGCTCACCTGCATGTTGCTTAGCTTCAAGCCTTTCAGAATAGCATAGATTGCACAGAGCTATGTGCAGTGCAGTCTACACTATTCTGAAAGGCTTGAAGCTAATTAACGAGCATTGTGCATCTTTCTTATTTTCAATAACTTATTACAACTCCGGACTTCTTGGGTTATGGAAAAAACTAGATGCACTTCGTGTATAAACTGGACAATCTCTTTCGAAGTATAAGGGCTGGTTTCGGACGAAAACTCATTTGTTACACAAGCACTTCATTTTTTTTAACTTATTACAACTCCAGATTTTTTTTGCGTTCAGTACGCACCATTCTAAGCCACGTCATCAATTTTCAACGCTTTCTAACATCATTTGCTATTTTTCATTCATTTACCGATTTGTTTTGAGAGCTAAATGACCGTGAAATTGAAAATCACTACAAAATGAACTCTGAAAATGTTGAAACTTGGCATGGTATCATCATTTCACCGCCATAGCATGTGCAAAAGAGTAGAGAGGGTTACAACAAAAACTGGATGCACTTTGTGTACAAACTGGACAATCTCTTCCGGAGTATCTGGGTTTCGGACAAGAACTCGTCTGTTACGCGGTTACTTCATTTTTTAAAACTTATTTGAACTCTAGACTTTTTTTGCATTCCATATGCAGCATTCAAAGCGACGTCATCAACTCTCAACCCTTTCTGACATCATTTGCTCATTTTCAGTCATTTACTGATTTGTTTAGAGAGCTAAATGACCGTGAAATTGAAAATCACTACAAAATGAACTCTGAAAATGTTGAAACTTGGCATGGTATCATCATTTCACCCACATAGCATGTGTAAAAGAGTAGAGAGAGTCATGACAAAAAATGGATGCACCTCGTGTACAAACTGGACAATCTCTTTCGGAGTATCAGGGTTTCGGATGAGAACTCATCTGTTACATAGGCACTTCAATATTTTTTAAACTTTTTTGAACTCCAGCCTATTTTTGCGTTCAATATGTGTCATGGAATTGTCACGGCAGATGTCCTAGTGTGAGGACTTAATCGTGAGGCCAACGCATCTTTGTAGTAGCTTGAGAGGGGTTGAGCGGAATCAAGAGACGCAACACAAGACAAGGATTTAGACAGCTTCAGGCCCCGGGAAACATCATCCGGTAATAGCCCTACATGCTGTTTGTGGCTAGATCTCATTATGCTTATGAAAGAGTCACCGGTAAGACGGCTCTCCTCTAATTGTGTCTAGCCCTAGAGATTATTGTTTCTTGCTTGTCCCTCTTGGGGTGCCCTGCCCCTCCTTTTATAAGTTGAAGGGGCGGATTACATGTGGAGTCCTATTAGGATTAGGACTAGTCTATTACAAGTGGAATCCTAGTCTGCCCCCTTAAGGGAAAACTCCTTATGCCTTTCCTCGTAAATCGGCCCACCATAACATGAGCCGGCCTTCTGGGCCTTGGGCCTAATCTTCTATCTGACCCGTCGTTGGGGTCATCAGTAAGTCACCAAATACGTGCCGAGTCTCTGTGTGCCGCCAAGTCCGGCCGGGTCATACTTCCGGCCGGGTCATACCGCGGAGTATATCCCCGACATTAGCCCCCAGTTTAATTTGGATTTATCCATGTTAAACTGAACCTGATCACCCTTAAGTCCTTGTTATTTCCTCCTTCTAGAAAGTCTGGGTCAATAGACCAGCTTCATAATCAATTGGCTTCTCACAGAAATATATTGTGAAGAATATTTGATTCAGCTCCCAATGCTTAAAAAATATTGGTCTTGAAATACTCATCTGATTTTCAGCCGGCTTGTAGAACTTGTCGGTTTATCATTGCCAAAATATCTAGTTTGTAAATACTGATAGCACCGGGTAATAATTGTTGCCGACGCCGGGTCATAGTCATTAGTGACGCCGAGTCATGATTGTTGGGGACGCCGGGTTATGATTGTTGCAGACACCGGGTCAATCTGGTTTGCTCAAAACTGAAAAATTGGAAAACATTTCTCCCTTATATCCATATTATATGTAGCCCCCAAGTCTTGAGCAGAACAAAGTGATGGCTTAAGACCTGCTTCAATATAAATACTACCACTTTGAAGAAATCCATGTTTGTTCATCTCAGTCACTAGTAAAGACTGAATACTTCATATATGTAGCCCCCAAGTGTCGGGTTGTCATGCTTGCAGCAACCTGGGACTTGTAATTTCCTGATGCCCATAAAAACTTCAACCAATGTAGCCCCCAAGGGTCAGGTCATTAAGCAATAATGAGAAGGGATTTTGTAAATATGATCATGTAGACTTGAGCAGCAACGTGTAGCCCCCAAGGGCCGGCTCAGTAAGATAATACTGAGCTGGGACTTTGTATATAATTCATTGATAATAACATCATATGATGTAATCTCCACCATGGGGCTTGAACCCACGTCCATAAGGTTAAGAGCTTTGTACTCTACCAATTGAGTAGTGGATCTTTCAATATAATGGACTGAGGCTTGTGTACCTTGAATTTTGACAGGAGCAATTGGTAGCGCCCAAGGGCCGGCTCATTATAATGTGATGAGTCAGGTCTTCAATCAGGCCAGTAAAAATGACTTTGCATTAGCCCCCAAGTGCCATGGTGCATGCTGGCAGTGACATGGGACTTGCATATTTTGATGTAATCTCAATTTGAATAATGTAGCCCCCAAGTGCTGGGTCGTAAGCCTGCAGCGATTCGGGACTATTCCTTCCATTGTAGAATAAATTATATCCATTGATAAAATAATATTCATCGCGCTAAAGCGACTTTGAAAACCTCAATCATAATATTGGTTATTGATAACCATGAAAAATCTAGCCATGTTGGCTATTAAAGATTTGAATAATATAATCCGGTTTGGAAAACTGGTTCCTGTGATATTGAATCGTACTGCCAGTTTAGGATACCTATGCAGTAAGGGTGATAACGCAATCTTTAGAAGCCAAGACTTCCAAATGTTTATGATTGTCATATATGGCGACTTATCGTCAAAAGTCGAGCCAGGTTAATAGAAACCACACACATATACTTCAGATATGAGCAAAAAGGGCTCAAGACAAAACCAAAGATTGTTTGCAAAAACTTAAACCTAATAAAAATCGAGGTTTATGATTCGAATACGATCAGTAAACCGTTCCATAGGGGTTAAGCTAGGATACGAATACGATCATGTAGCCCCCAGTGGCTTTGGCGTTGCGCCGATCAAGAGGGTACCGACAACTATGTTCTCTTTGGTTCGAATACAACCTATGTTTGAACAGGAAGCCCCCAAATGACCTTGAGAGGTTTTTAACGACACTGATTCGAATACGATCCAAGTCGGACCCAAAAGGGGTTAAGCTATGATTCGAAAACGATCAAGAAGCCCCCTAGTGAGTTTGGTAGTGTGCCGATCAAGAGGGTACCGACAGCTATGTTCTCTTTGGTTTGAATACGAACAGGAAGCCCCCAAGTGACCATATAAATTTTGGCATCACGCTGATCAAGAGGGTACCGACAGGTATGCTCGATGAGCAGGAAGCCCCCAAGTGACCATAATAAGATAAGTCGTAAAGCAGGATACCCATGTTTGAACCGCGCATTATGGCAGCAAGTTCTCTTTGGCAACCTTTAATATTTTCCGAGAACTCGAATCTTGCGAGAGATTAATTCTTTTTGAACCGGAACTTTAAAACCGGATTTGAAAGCTTCAAAACTTTGTGGGATATAGATTGTCCTTGAGCCGGATGTTTGAACCGGATTTGAGAGCTTCAAAAGCTTTGTAACAGACAAATTTACCTTGAGCCGGATGTTTGAACCGGATTTGAGAGATTCAAAGCTTTGCGGGAGAGAGATGTCTCTTAAACTGGATTTTAAACCAGAATCTTTATTTTGAACCAACAACTTTCTGACGGCCTTTAAATTTTCATCAATATGGCGGTGTCCTCCGGAACCGGGTTATCAATCCCTCCAATGACCCGAAGTTCCCGAGTCATGTCATTGTAGCCCCCAAGTCTCAAGACGACTCGAGGACCGCGCGAGTTATTCAGTAGCTTAGTGATATAATAATCCCTTTTTACAGTAGACAATTTGTCCTGCATTGGAAAACTTGCAAGCCAAAGTAATTTCTCTTTTAAAGAAAGAAATATATAATATAAAAATATAATGGATGGATTTCACCTGATATGTTAGGCCGGAAATTATGCGCCGCGGAGTTGATGATCACCATCGTGAAGCTGAAATCAATCATGGCCGAGTCGGTCGCGGGAGAAGACAGATGAGCCGGCCGCGGTGTTGTAAGCCGGTGCAGACGGGGAGAGTCGGCACTGGCGTTGTAAGCCGGTGCAAACGGGCGAGTCGGCCGTATGTTGACGTAGACCGGACTGCAGGGGACGGCGGCCTGTGCGCGCTTTATTAGGCAATTCGCGCGGTCCTGGCGAGTTGATGCGGACTGGCTCGCGGGAATGGCGGCTTGCACGCATGTCTGTCGAGCAGCGTGGCATAAACGAATGCTAGTGCACGCACTCCATATCCGCGGTATAATGGCATAACAAATTGTCCTGTGTAAAAATATTACAGGGTAGAGCATTTGTTCTTTGACAAAAAACAATAAGTGTTAATATGATAAATTTAGATGGATATCACCTGATATTTGTGAACGACTGATGATCTATGCGTAAAGTCCGTTAGTTAACCCGACACTTTGAATAGGCCAGACCGCAGGGCGGACAGCAAAACAACCGCAGCATCAGAAGCGGCTCGGAGAGATGAGTCGGCCGCGGCATTGTAAGCCGGAGCGAACGGGCGAGTCGATCGCAGACGCGGTCCCGGTGAGTCGACGTAGACCGGGCTATAGGGGTGGCATCTTGCACACGTCCATTTACCGGGTAACGTGACACGGACGAACACGGGGCACAATGTTGTCAGTACGTGCTCCCCACCCATGGTATAAACCACATTTGTAGTGAACAATACAAAAAAAATACAGCAGAGCGAAGTAGTTTGTTTGTCGAAGGAAATTAACATGTACTTAACAAAAATATATAGGATGAATACCACCTGATTTTATACGACGGATGATCACTATACGGCGTCCATAGATAACCAAGAATTTTTGTGTTAGATCCTTTTAAGGGCTTTGCCAGAGTTTGCCATAGTCTGTGTAATCTTCACCTCGCGAACGCCTCATATATCTTCTGGCATGATGAAAAGTGTTTTTTTTTTCATTATAACGAAACTGCTCGGGGCGGCGGCTCACAGGTGCGGAGCAAGGTGAGTCACGGTCGTGGGTGGCTCTCCAAATCGTAGCAGGCTTGACTTATCCACGTCCGGGTCTCCCTCGAGGTCGGGGCCCCCTTTTTTTCTCTTTTTTTTGAAACTGCTCCGTATTCTTTCCTGCATCACTGCCGTCTTTGGAAAATACTGCCTCTATCCCGACATTGCATAGCAGCCGAACACAAAGAATTTAATTTGTAGTGTAGATGGCTTTCCGTACTGCTTGCAAAAACTGAAAAGCCTTGCATGCAATCATGTTATACGGTGCTTCAAACACCTCCAGCAATTGTAGAGGCTCGTCAACGGCTGTAGCGTCGAAAAAATCAGTCGGCCGGCTCAACGTGCCCCCACGGACACAGCAAAGGCGGTTCAAAGCATGACAAAAGGGGTAGCGGCTCTGTAGTTGTAGGCCGGTTCACCGGCGGAGGCAGAGTCGCGGTCACAACAGCGAGAAAACGCGCCGGCGGGTTACATCAGTGGCTTGCCAGAACGGCTTGGTGCAGTGGCCGGAGGAACAAGGCAAGGCGGCTCGGGCCGCGGCAGCCCGTCGCGGGTTGAGATTGGCGCGCTAGAGGTGACCCAATCGGGGGCGGCGGTTTTAACCCGCAGCGGCTTACTGGCAAGGGTCGTTACGGCCGGGTTGCACGGAGGCGGCGCTGGCGATTTAGCTCGTACAGGGGACCCGATGGCGGCGGTAGACGCGAGAGATGACTCCATACGGCGGCGAAGTGGCAAAGTCCTCGGCAGACAAAGAGACGACGGCCAAAACCAACGACCACGGAGCAAAGTCGAGCATAGGCAGAGGAGTGCCAACGACGGCCACGTCACGGAAGCCGGCATAGTGAGGTTGAGGCGGCTCTCGGCAGAAGCGAACGGCGGTACACGACGAATCACCGAGGTGATGGCGGATCGCAGCGGCGACTGAAGTAGACCCGGCCAGGCAGACGGTGGCGACTCCAAGGCGGTCAGCTCAAGGCAGAGACAGCAACAAACTTTGAGACGGCGGTTCAGGCCCGATCCAATGGAAACCGGTGAAGTGAGGATGGCTCGACAGCGGCGGCAGCTTGCGGCAGAATCAGCAATGGGCCATCACGGCGGCTCAGGCGAGTTCACGACGCGGCAAACCACAGCAACGCCCGGTCGGCAACGGCAGACTGGTGACTTGAAGGCCAGCCGATGTGAGTCAACAGGGTGGTGATTCTGTCAGAGTCCCATGCATGTTGCGGCATGCCGGACAGCAATGAACAAATTTTCTGATGTATGCTGAAATTTTTTTTAATCTTAACTGTCGCTCGTGGGGTTGATGTACGGTCAGCCACCGTTTGAAACAATTGTTGGAATAGTACTTAAGCAAAGTGCCTTCATCAGGCGCTATTGGAGTACTATTGGAAGTACTTTGGATTTGATTTGTCCTCCACATGAATTATTCCAAAAGCGATCAGTACTCACGTACTACCCACCGAGCTGGTACGCACTACTAGTACCTTGCTAGTTCACCCGGAGAAGTTACCGATTGCTGCCCCGGGACTTGATCCATCAGCTGAGGTTTGATGGGAGTGGATAAACAGGAGCAGATCAGGCGTGCTTGTGCCCCCGTGTACGTACGCCAAGGCGGCCGTTACTCGATCATGATCCTCGGAACTCCATACGGTCTCGGCAGAAGCTGTGAAGCAACAGAGGCAACCCGATGCGGTCAATCCGGAACGGGGTCGTTATCCGCTTCCGGTTCTGATCAATTCTTTTTTCATTGCTGTAACCCAAGCACATGTAGGCACGATTGGCAATGTATGCCTATGAACTTCCGTGCTCCGGCCACTCTTTGGTGGTCCCTTTTTTTTATGCGATGACATAGATGAGCATAAATCACTCCGATTTGAAAATTGTATCAGCCATCAAGACAGAACGCGGCTCGGGACTTAATCTGATATATGCTTCGGTGTTCAGGGTAGTATTCAGACTGTTTGCAGCGGAAAGTCTTGCCAGCTTTAGATTGGCGATTTGCGGCCGTCCTCCAAGACGATCTGGCTAGCGGATCCGTACGGCGCCTGCGGCGGCCGCATGCAACCCTAGCTCTGGTTTTGACACGATAGAATTATTCATGACTCTGATCATAAAACGATGAACACGTCAGTTCTGCTCAAAAATTGTCCCATGCCGGGTCATCCTGCACGATTCTTCCGTGCCGGTTCTTCTTCATCTGTCTAATTGCGAGCTTCTCGATCCTTGAGAGAAATCCCTCCATGAACTTAACACCATCGTGCGCAGGCCCCACGGTGGGCGCCAACTGTCATGGAATTGTCAGGGCAGATGTCCTAGTGTGAGGACTTAATCGTGAGGCTAACGCATCTTTGTAGTAGCTTGAGAGGGGTTGAGCGGAATCAAGAGACGCAACACAAGACAATGATTTACACAGCTTCGGGTCCCGGAAAACATCATTCGGTAATAACCCTACATGTTGTTTGTGGCTAGATCACATTATGCTTATGAAAGAGTCGCCGGTAAGCCGGCTCTCCTCTAATTGTGTCTAGCCCTAGAGATTATTGTTTCTTGCTTGTCCCTCTTGGGGTGCCTTGCCCCTCCTTATACAAGTTGAAGGGGCGGGTTATATGTGGTGTCCTATTAGAATTAGGACTAGTCTATTACAAGTAGAATCCTAGTCTGCCCCCTTAAGGGAAAGCTCCTTATGGCTTTCCTCGTAAACCAGCCCACCATAACATGAGCCGGACTTCTAGGCCTTGGGCCTAGTCTTCTATCTGATCCGCCGTTGGGGTCATCAGTAAGTCAACAAATACGTGCCGGGTCTCTATGAGCCGCCAAGTCCGGCCGGGTCATACTTCTGGCCGGGTCATACCGCGGGGTATATCCCCAATAGTATGCACCATTCAAAGCAACGTCATCAATTTCCAACACGTACTGACATCATTTGCTGTTTTTCAGTCATTTACCGATTTGTTTAGAGAGCGAAATGACGGTGAAATTGAAAATCACTACAAAATGAACTCTAAAAATGTTAGAACTTGGCATGATATCATCATTTCACCAACATATCATGTGCAAAAGAGTAGAGAGGGTCACGGCGAAAACTGGATGCACCTCGTGTACAAACTGGACAATCTCTTTCGGAGTACTAGGGTTTCGAACGAGAAACTCATCTGTTACACGGGCACTTCAATGTTTATTAAACTTTTTTGAACTCCATCCTATTTTTGCATTCAGTATGCATCATTCAAAGCGACGTCATTAATTTCCAACACGTTCCGACATCATTTGCTGTTTTTCAGTCATTTACCGATTTGTTTAGAGAGCTAAATTACGGTGAAATTGAAAATCACTACAAAATGAACTCTGAAAATGTTGGAACTTGGCATGTTATCATCATTTCACCCGCATAGCATGTGCAAAAGAGTAGAGAGGGTCACGGCGAAAACTGGACGCACCTCGTGTACAAACTGGACAATCACTTTCGGAGTATCATGGTTTTGGACGAGAACTCATCTGTTACCTGGGCACTTCAATGTTTTTTAAATTTATTTGAACTCCAGCCTATTTTTGCGTTCAGTATGTATCATTCAAGGCGACGTCATCAATTTCCAACATGTTCTGACATCATTTGTTGTTTTTCAGTCATTTACCGATTTGTTTAGAGAGCTAAATAACGGTGAAATTGAAAATCACTACAAAATGAACTCTGAGAATGTTGGAACTTGGCATGGTATCATCATTTCACCCGCATAGCATGTGCAAAAGAGTATAGAGGGTCACGGCGAAAACTCGACACACCTCATGCACAAACTGGACAATCTCTTTCGGAGTATCAGAGTTTCGGACGAGAACTCATCTGTTACATGGGCACTTCAATATTTTTTAAACTTTTTTGAACTCCAACCTATTTTTGCGTTCAGTATGCAGCATTCAAAGTGACATCATCAATTTCCAACACGTTCTGACAATCTCTTTCGGAGTATCAGGGTTTCGGATGAGAAAGCAAAAATATTCACAAAGAAACGAAATACAGCAAAAAATATTGCTTAGAAATAAATAGAAGAAAATAAATAAAACAGAGAATAGAAAAACTATATAAAAATTTACTCAAAAATAAATAGAAGAAAATAAATAATGCAGAAAAAAAAATCTATATAAAAAATTGTTATATTCACAAACTAAATACAGCAAAAAAACTACTCAGAAATAAATAGAAGAAAATAAATAAATAAGAAAAGCCAAAAACTATATTAAAATTTTACTCAAAACTAAATAGAAGAAAATAAATAATGCAGAAAAGAGAAAACTATATAAAAATTTGTTATATTCACAAAGAAACTAAATACAGCAAAAAAACTACTCAGAAATAAATCAAAGAAAATAAATAAAACAGAAAAGACAAAAACTATATAAAAAATTTACTCAAAAATAAAAAAAGAAAATAAATAATGCAGAAAAGAAAAAAAACTATATAAAAAATTGTTGGGCGCTGCCCAGTGGGCCTGCCAGACCTAGGGTTTGCAAATAGAAGTCCAGAAGGGTCAGCGGGCTCACAGGGTAGCGCGCCGAAGTTAGGCCCAGAAGCCTGCTATATAAAGAAGTTCGAAGGAGCAGTCGTGGCTGGGTTTATAAACCAGTGCGGCTGCCCTTCGCTCGGCGAGGTGGGACTAAACATTATGCACCGCCGGTGACAGCGCACAACCATTAGTACCGGTTGGTGGCTCAAACCGGTACTAATGTGGGGGCCTTTAGTACCGGTTCAAGCCACGAACCGGTACTAAATGGGGTCGTTTCCCGCCGCTTGACCTGGCGAAAATTAGCCTTTAGTACCGGTTGGTGGCTCCAACCGGTACTAAAGGCCCATCCTATATATGTGACACTTACGAAAAAATCAGTTTCATCGACCCACTTCTTCTCCAACTTCTTTGCGTGACATCGCCGCCGCCGCCGTCGCGCCGTCGCCCATCGCACACCACCCTCGCTGGCCCCGCCGCCCTCGCCGCCCCCGCCGCCCCCGTCGCCCGTCGTCGCCGTCACCGCCGTCGC
>NC_041390.1:23832103-23838399 GCF_002162155.2 Triticum dicoccoides
CTCGCCGCCGCCCAGTACTACGTCGCCGTCTCGATGCGCCATCGCCCCCGGACCGCCGCCCATCGTCGCGTCATCCCCGTCGCATCGCTGTCTCGCGCCGCCGCCCCCCGCTCGCACACACACACACATATACACACACACATATATATTTTTACTTATTTTCTGTTTTTGGTTGTTTAGATTAATTTTAGATGAATTACGTAGATAAGAATGTTAGAATGCTAATGTTAGATGAATTATATGGAAAATATGTTAGATATTAATGTCAATTTTAGATGAATTTGCTAGATATTAATTAGGTATATATATGAGATTTGAACTATTTGAATTAATATAACTAATTTATTTTTAGTATGAAAATTAATAGAACAAGTTTATTTTTAGTAAGAAAATTTAGGTATATGAGATTATTTGAACTAGTTGAATTAATATAACTAGTCTATTTTTAGTAAGTGCTTAGTAGAACTAGTTTATTTTTAGTAAGAAAATTTAGGTATATGAGATTTGATGATCTAATTAAAATATTACTATATATAGCTACTTTATATATTTTAGTAAGAAAATTAATAGAACTAGTTTATTTTTTGTAAATTCTTAGTTGAATTAGTTGAATTAATAGAACTAGTTTATTTTTAGTAAGAAAATTTGGATATCTGAGATTTGATGATCTAATTAAAATATTACTATATAGAACTAGCTACTTTATTTTAGTAATAAAATTAATAGAACAAATTTATTTTTATTAAATGCTTAGTTGAATTAATTGAATTAATAGAACTAGTTGAACTAATAGAAGTAGTTGAATTAATAGAACTAGTAAGTCTTTAATGTTTCACCTATATGAACATAGGAAATGTCGTCTGACGACGAAAAAGATTTCATTAAGTGCGAATACTGTGAAGACTAGCGCGGCCTGTGCGACAGAAATTTCCTTGTTGATGATAGGCGCTTCAGCATCAAGCTAGATGAGACCTTCGAAGTGGATACAGTAAGTCACAATGATAAGTCTTTTTTCGTAATTAAGCGTGACTTATATATGCTTCATTTACTTCAACTTATAATTTTAAATTTTCACTATTCTAGTAGCGCATCCCCTGCAATGCAAGAAATTTCTCTTGGATAAGACATGTTTTAGTGCTATGGAAACTATGGAGGTAAAGAGAGTTTACCTAAAGACCGATCATGGTTATACTTTTAACGTCAAATTATTCAATGCAGACACGTACACCTATTTTGAATGCAAAACTTGGCAAGCACTACGCAAGGCTTATGCATTTGAGCCTGATATGGTTACCACCTTTGATATTCATCCGGAATATGATATTGAAGGTAATAGAAACATCTGGGTCGATGTGCAGACGCCTCCAGTTCTACCATTATGTGAGTTTCTCAACCATATTTATGTCTTTGATATTGTTTATTCAAAAATAGTTGACAACTAATTTCTATTGACAGCTTATTTCCATTCAAGCAAACATGTCCCGCGCTTGGTAGACAGGACCTACTATTGTCCCGGAGCTGAACTAAACTGCGAGGAGATAAGTCATTATGTTTCATGGCTTGAGGATCTTCATTGTCAAGACCCCGACTCGATGCCACATCGATCTAGCCGGTAACACCTCATATCACTTTGCGGCCTCACGCACGGTATCCTCACGGGTGTCGCCTTACCTTTGCCCGGGACCGTTTGCGCCTTTTGGCTCACGTATATGATAGTGTCGCTAGCATCCATATGATAAAGAGCCCGGGCTGACATGACTAGTCGTAAACCCAAAGTGGCACAGACTTACAGGGACAGGCATTCATGACCCAGCTTCGAACGTGTCGGTCATCAGCAAGTGGGTCCGGGCTGTAGCACTGGGCTAGCAGGACTCCGGTAAACCGGGCTGTAGCGGGCTAACAGGACTCCGGTACTCAAAGCGTGACATTTCCCCGAAGGGACAGACACAGGAACGAAGAAGGACACATGCCGGCCAGCCTAAGTGTTCCAGAGCAGTAGCAAGCTACCATGGCTCAGCGGTAACACTAGGAGACATTTCCCGGTAAGAGAGGCTACTAAAGATAAACAACTAGATAGTCAGATCCCACACATACCAAGCATTTCAATCATACACACAATATGCTCGATATGTGCAAATACAACGAAGCATCACAACATGACTCTATGACACAACTACTTTATTTAAGGCTCAGAGAGCCATACATGACATACACAAAGATACGGGTCTCACGACCCAACATACAAGTCATACAGTCATACAAACCAGCAGCGGAAGTAACTTGTCTGAGTACAGACAACTAGTAAAATAAAAGAGGCTTGGGAAGCCTAGCTATACTACAAGGTCCTTCACAAGCTCAGGGTCACCACCTGGGTCTTTCAGCCTACTCGTTGATGTCAACGTCTACATAGAACCCATCAGAAGGGGTTGCAGCGTCTTCTGTAAAAATGTAAATTATAGCAACATGAGTACAAAGGTACTCAGCAAGACTTACATCAGATCCTACATACATGCTTAGTATCAAGAAGGGTTGGTGGAGTTATTGCAGCAAGCCAGCTTTGACTCTTGGCTAGACTATCCTACGAGACTCCAACTTGAAATGGTTTTGCGCACACGAGTCCACTACTCACCACTTCAATACACTACCGAGGATCCACCTCCGTCTTCCTACGGAAGAGCCATCCTCGGCACTCACACTTATCTTGAGGCTTTTAATAGTTTCCATTTACTTGTCTATGAACTGTATAGGCAACCAAGTAGTCCTTTACCGCGGACGCGGCTATTCGAATAGATCATGTTAACCTTGCAGGGGTGTACTCCTTCATACACGCTCTCACCACTTACCGTCGTTTACACGACATGTACTCGGCAACCTTCAAACGGAAGCCCAACGTGGGTGTCGGCCACGACCTACCTAATCACCTAAGCCTCCAGTCCAGGTTTATCGCCTATCCAGGTTCCATCCGCAGGGAGTCCGGCCGAGGTTTCCCATACGGCCCCGAACGATGTGAACAGGGTTCCCGAGATACCTAACGGGTATTCGGTACACCGTGCCACGTACCTACCACATCACAGCCCACCCCTACGGTCAGCGCTGTCCACGGCTTCCAGTAGGCTACAAACACCAGAAACTACTTGCAACTCCTGGACGGAGAACTAGGGTGAATAAGAAGCCGAGAGGGTCCATTGGTTTCGGGCCCAATGCATGGTAGTAGCTGATTGTTAAATCACACATACAGATCTCAGTGCTTAAGGTCGGCTTCAATGAAACAACCCACCATGTACTCCTACATGGCCTCTCATCGATACCTTTACCAATCGTGTTCACCACACCACTCTCATTACCGACATAAACATTTCACTCTAGCCCATCACCCAGATGAACCAGACCTGACACGACTCTAAGCATAGCAGGCATAGCAAGGTAGGAACAACACATACATATGGCTCAGACAACTCCTACACATGCTAGTGGGTTTCATCTAGTTACTGTGGCAATGACAGGTCATGCAGAGGAAATGGGTTCAACTACCGTAGCACACAGCAGTTTGAAACGCGTTGTCTTAATGCAGTAAAAGAGAGCAGGAGCGAGAACATGGGATTGTATCGATATGATCAAATGGTTGGTTGCTTGCCTGATGGTTCGATGCACTGATACGGTTCTTCGTTAGGGTAATCACGGTACTCCTCAGAGGCAGAACCTGTCGCAAAGGACACCGATACACAACCATCACCAAACAATGTGCAACAATATGATGCATGCATGAAACATGGCAATATGAGTGTGTTGGGCTAATGCAACTAAAACCAGAAGGGTTTGAACCAATTTGAATCAAAGATTCAAATTTCAAACTCAAACATGGCCTTTTAACGTGCTTTTCCTTGTTCTGCATTAAACATCAAGTTAACTTGTTTAGTCATGCATGAAAATAGTACAGATGGATAGATTGGATTTTTCTGATCATTTTTCATATATAATTTGTCTGATTTGGAGTTACAGAATAAAAGTTATGAATTTTTGAAGTTTAAATAATATTCTGGAATTTCCTGATTTAAATTAAATCCAGAAATATATATATTGCGCCAGCATGACGTCAGCATGACGTCAGTGGTCAACTGCGGCTGGCTGGGGTCAAACCTGACGTGTGGGGTCCACACGTCAGTGACAGGGGGGTTTAACAGGGTTAATTTAATCCTAATTAGGAATTAGTGGCGCTGGGGCCCACTGGTCAGTGTCAGGGGGGGTAGTTAGTTTAGGTAGGTCGTGGGTGTAGACCACGACCTACCTAAACACTTAAGCCTCTAGTCCAGGTTTATCGCCTATCCAGGTTCCATCCGCAGGGAGTCCGGCCGAGGTTTCCCATACGGCCTCGAACGATGTGAACAGGGTTCCCGAGATACCTAACGGGTATTCGGTACACCGTGCCACGTACCTACCGCATCACAGCCCACCCCTACGGTCAGCGCTGTCCACGGCCTCCAGTAGGCTACAAACACCAGAAACTACTTGCAACTCCTGGACAGAGAGCTAGGGTGAATAAGAAGTCGAGCGGGGTCATATTTCAGGGCCCAATGCATGGTAGTAGCTGTATCTTAAATCACACATACAGATCTCAGTGCTTAAGGTCGGCTTCAATGAAACAACCCACCATGTACTCCTACATGGCCTCTCATCGATACCTTTACCAAATCGTGTTCACCACACCACTCTCATTACCGACATAATCATTTCACTCTAGCCCATCACCCAGATGAATCAGACCTGACACGACTCTAAGCATAGCAGGCATAGCAAGGTAGGAACAACACATACATATGGCTCAATCAACTCCTACACATGCTAGTGGGTTTCATCTAGTTACTGTGGCAATGACAGGTCATGCAGAGGAAATGGGTTCAACTACCGTAGCACACAGCAGTTTGAAACGCGTTGTCTTAATGCAGTAAAAGAGAGCAGGAGCGAGAACATGGGATTGTATCGACATGATCAAATGGTTGGTTGCTTGCCTGATGGTTCGATGCACTGATACGGTTCTTCGTTAGGGTAATCACGGTACTCTTCGGGGACAGAACCTGCCGCAGAGAGCACCGATTCACAAACATTACCAAACAGTATGCAACAATATGATGCATGCATGAGACATGGCAAAATGAGTGTATTGGGCTAATGCAACTAAAACCAGAAGGGTTTGAACAAATTTGAATCAAGGATTCAAATTTCAAATTCAAATATGGCCTTTTAAAGTGCTTTTCCTTGTTCTGCTTAAAACATCAATTTAACTTGTTTGATCATGCATGAAAATAGTACAGATGGATAGATTGGATTTTTATGATCATTTTTCATATATAATTTGTCCAATTTGGAGTTACAGAATAAAAGTTATGAATTTTTGAAGTTTAAATAATATTCTGGAATTTCCTGATTTAAATTAAATCCAGAAAATCAATTACTGCGTCAGCCTGACGTCAGTGTGACGTCAGCAGGTCAACGGAACTGGTCCAGGTCAAACCTGACAGTGGGTCCCGCATGTCATGGTGATTATTTTAATTAAAATTTAATTAAAACTAATCCTGTTTAATTAACAGGGCTGGGCCCCACCTGTCATTGACTCAGGGGAGTCAACCAGGGCCCACCCGTGGTCAAACCCGGGTCGGCTGCACCGGCGTTTAGCCGCCGGCGAGCCCGACGCGGCGGCGGGAGTGGTTTTGGCTATTCCGGCCACCAAATGGGCCGCGGAGATCACCGGAGTGGAGCTGAGGACAAACCGCAGCTCTTGGCGGAGTCCGTTGGGGTCGGGGTGGCCGGAGTTGGCGCCGGCGACGACCTTGGCGGCCACCGGGGTTCGGCCGAAGACGAACTTGACGCTAGAGGGTTCGGTGAGGCTCGTGGAGTAGCTAGCTAGTTGCTGCGGGACTTGGTGAGTAAGATGGACACCATCTTGTGGCCGGAGGATGACCGGGAGCACGTCGGCGACGAGCTCCACGGCGGTGGGTGCGGTTGAGCTCCAGGAGGTTGCTACACGGCTCGGGAGCAAGAACGGAAGGGAGGGGAAGATGGCTAAGCTCACAGTGAGTGCGACGGAGTCCTTGGTGCGGCCGGAGATGGACCGGAGTGACGACGGCGTTGAAGGGCATCTCCGGCGACGGTGAGCTCGGGCGAGGTCGGTGCGGTGGTCTCGGGCATTGCGAGCGCTCGGGGCTCGGCTGCTCGATGAAGTGGACAGCGGCGGAGCTCCTGGACACGGTGAGACGGCGTGGGGTGGTCGGAGGGCGTGGCTACGGCGAGGGGGTGGCGGC
>NC_041390.1:23839312-23855102 GCF_002162155.2 Triticum dicoccoides
TAAGCTTTCCCCCTTTTTTTCTGTTTCTGTTTTTATTTAATATATCTGCAACTTTGTTGAATTTAATAAAATACCTAGGCAACTTCAAAAATCACCAAATCACTCCTGGTCCATAGTTGGATTATTTCCAACATGAAACATTTTAGTTTGGAGGTATTTGAGCATTTAAATATTTTATATAATTTTAAATGCCCAAATTCAAATATTTATGAATTAATTCAAAAACCCTAAGATGGCCTAGGAAAATGTGCACCACTTTTGGCAGAGGTTCTGAACCAAGACAAAAATGATGGGCATTTTAGAAGGGCATTTCAGGTTCATTGAAAATTATTTTAGTAAACCCTAGTTGGTTTCAGAGGGGACTGGGGGTTCTGTCATCCCCATTTCAAGTTTCTGATGAAAGAGTAAACATGATGCAACACTCTAATGCATGACTAGCTAGGGTGTGACATTCATACTGTTAAGACAAATTTTCTTCCTGCACTTAGAAATGTTAGTACTCAAAACGTGCGAACAATAGTGATCGTATTAAACTATGGTCACATCTATTTACAAAAGATGGTAAGATTTTTACTATTTGGCCTCAATGCATCTTTTGCATACATTATTTTTTTGCTAAACTTTCATTGCTAAGTATATTAATTACTATACGATGTTCTTCAATAGGGACTCCCAATGACGGTTGTGTCTCAGTGGATCGAGACTAAAGGTCACATGTCAATGGTTAGCTTACGGCCAAAATATCCTACATTGCACATGAGTGCATTCAGGATTTCTAAAAGCGATGAATGCTTAGTAGTGAAAGATTGGAGCAAAATTGTTAACGATCCCAGAGAAGTACTAGGGGGCAGCAATGAGAAGCGCATCCCACGATTAGGAGACAGGTTCATCTGCATGCTCCAGTATGATGAATCAGGATAGCTATACATGTTCTATGCTATTTTACCTGAGAGAGAGAAGCAGGAGTGATTTAGCTAGTTCATGCTCTTAGTACTTTTGTCCTCTCATGTCCGTGTTCTTCATCCTGAACTTAATCTCAAAAGGTGATTTGCTTTTGTGGTGTTATGAACGCTTATAATATGATGACCATGTTGAACTCGATGATATCTTTGCTTCTGGTACAAGTGAATGTTTTTTTCTTTAAGCTAGTGTTGGTGCTGATTAGATAGCGGTAATGACTATGATGATTAAACAGTGGTAATGACGACTCTGATGATTTTTAGCTAGCTAGTTTACTGTTGTTGATGATATGATGCAAGAGTTTTTATGTTAATATGATGATGATGATGATGATGAGTTATTATATCATTTATGAAAGAAACCACATATTATACTTGATCAGCTGGATGGATCCTAGCTAAGAGATCAAGTATATGCCATATCCATATTATACTTGATCACTTAATTATAGGTGATCAAGTATAATATGGATATGGCATATACTTGATCACTTAGCTAGAGGATCCACATGCATCCAGTCGAAACTAATCTCTGGTACTTTCACCTAATGATTTAACAACTAAAATAATCACTAAATTAAATTGAAAACACAAAATTAAAGGGAAAAGAAAAAATAATACCAAAACACCCCCAAACATTTAGTACCGGTTGGTGTTACCAACCGGTACTAATGTCCTGCACGCACCCGGGCCTGGCTCGTGCCATGTGGTGGCACTTTAGCGCCGGTTCGTGATGAACCGGTACTAGAGGGGGGGGACCTTTAGTCCCCACTCTTTTGTGCCAGTTGTGGAACCGGCACTAAAGACCCTTACGAACCGGCGCTAAAGCCCGGTTCTGCACTAGTGTCTCTAGGTACAGCCTACAAGTATGAGTGGATGTACATAAGCGTGGCACTTTAATTTCGTCCAAACCCATAACACACCCCCAGATAGACTAAAACCAACACTCCCCCTCGATTTCTCAAAAAACCACTCCCCCTGAGATGGGAGAGAAGTATCTATCATTTCCATCTTGTTACAAGCTAAATTATATTACTTGAGTCGTAACCCTTAGTTAGACAATCTACTACATGATTCCCCAAGCTTATGTGCTTTAATTCTACTAGCAAACATTCCTCTGCGTTGCAACTGGAGAAAAAAACCTGCCCCTAGCCCAGTAAGCATGGCTCAAGACTCCCACGGGTCTACATCCTCTATTTCAATATGGCGCCCTACTCGTGTCACTACATATCCATCTTTCCACCCTCACTGATAGTGAGCGTGGTGTCCACCTATCACAATATGTATGATGGTCAATCCCAAGGCGATGATCTCAGCCACCGCATGGCTCACCCTCATTAAGCCGCAAGAGTGAAAGAGAATGTTTGGAACATCTTTCAATTTCTTAAAATGCTAGCTTAAATATCATGGAGCATCGAGGAAACACAAATTGCCCATTCAACTATTAGCCAAAATAGTTGCTTCTATATTGATGTGGCTTCCTTTTATTTGTGTCTCGGGTATGAGTGAAGAAATATCCATTCTCGAAAGACAACAAATAAATGAGAGCAAAAGAGAGAGTATTCTTAAAATTGCATGCACGCCTTATATACTCAAATGAGACTGAAGAAGCAATATGCCCTTTAGTTATATACACACAAAGGAATAGGGCCATTTAAAAAATGTTTGAATTATACCTATCAACTTGTATGTTGTGCCACTTACAATGATATGTTCTACCAATTGGTCCATAATGACTTCACTAATGCTAGGAGCATGTATCACCTGAATGGCTTTGTTTCTTTGTTTCTGAAGAGAGAATTCATAACTCGTAAATCGAACAGCATTGACCCCACCTACGAAATACTGTCTCATCATTCTTTAGCAAAGCAACCCCTATTATTGTCCATTGTTTTTCCACCTGTAGCTCATGTTTTAGCTAGCTTGAGTTATTTGTTAGTTTAATATTTCACATCGAGTCAAGTAGATTATCACTTACACAGTTGAGTTATTGCTAATTGTCTTGTACAAAACATAACTAATCTTCCTGAAAGAATTCACTATATATCATTCACTATATATCATTAACTATTTCTAAAATTGTCGTTACTGATAAAAATTTCACAAAAATGGTCAACGCCAAATTAATTGAAGCAAATTTCAAGTGTGTCAAGTCCACTTTCAATAGCATGTGAGTGAATTTATCCTACCAAAACCATCTCTTTAGAATCAATTCCCACGCAAGATATAACTAATATCTCAGAGTATAATTCACATCATTTTACAAAGAATTTCATGTACTAAAAATCATTTACACAGAAAAGATTTAAAACACAATTAAAAAAGTTGTATTATTTCATTTTTGGTTAGTTGCTACATAAAACAAAAATACACAACTAGGGAAAAGCCTATACAAAGAATCTTACGAGCAGCGCGCTATAAAATCAGGCGCTGCTGCTAAGTAGCAGTAGCGCGGGCTGTGGAAACTCGCTGCTGAAACAAGTTTATCAGTAGCGCGCGCACTCCAAGCGGCGCTACTGCTAAAATTCCCACGACGCCGCCGCGAGGCCAGTTGTAGCAGCAGCGCATTAAAATATACAGCGCTACTGCTACGTAACGTAGCAGCAGCGCATTCAGGCAATAATCGCTACTGCTAAATTAACTACAGATCTCACTAGCCTCATCCACAGATCAGACTCACACACACTCACGGTCTCCTCCTCACCCCCCGCGCCGCCGGTCCTCCCCCGTCGCCCCTCCCCTGATCTGCGCCGCTGTCGCCTCATCCTCCTCGCTGGACTCGGTACCGGCCTCCTCCTCCGTCCTCCCTCCACTCGCCGCTGGCCGCCCCCTCCTCGCTTCGCCTTCCTCCTCGATCCGTCCTCCCTCCACTCGCCGCCGGCCGGCCCCTCCTCGCTCCACCTTCATCCTCCGTCCTACTATCTTCTCCCTCCTCGAGTCGCCCCTCCTTGTCCCTCCTCCCTAATACATTTTGATTTATTAGGCTTTCATATGTAACATTTTGATTTAGTTGATTTAGTATGCTAGTGGATTTAGTATGCTAGTTGATTTAGTATGCTTGTTGATTTAGTCGATTTAGTTGATATGATTCAGTTGATTTAGTAGGCTAGTTGATTTAGAACATTTTGATTTAGTTTATTTAGTAGGCTAGTTGATTTAGTTGATTTAGTAGGCTAGTTGATTTAGAACATTTTGATTTAGTTGATTTAGTAAAATGGCGCCACCACCAGCACCACTATGTCGACTGTGCAAGTCAAGGTGCGCCAGCAGCCTTGCAACTAGCAAGCTGTTCGGCATCTACTTCCATCCGAGTTTTCGTCATGCGGCGGTAAGAAATTAGATGAAATGTAACAACTATTTTATTTTTAGTGTTGGCATTACTGCATTGTGTCATTTTGCTTTTCTTACACAGATTGTCCCATGCAATGTGAGGCTGAAATTCAACAAGCTGACAGGAGACACTATGACATTTGAGGCTCCTGGGGGGCCGTACATGATGGAGGTCGAGAAAGGACGCAATAGTCGCAGATTGGGGGAGATGGATGGGCCCGTTTCCTCGCTCGCATGCGTCTTACTGGTGGTGAGTTGATCAGATTCTCCTTCAGAGCAGAAAGACCCAAGCTGGTTGTCATTTATATCAACCTGGTGGAAGATGATGAAGATGACGAAGATGATGAAGATGACGAAGATGATGAAGATAATGAGGACGCACTCAATGAAGATGATGAGAACCCACTTCATGAAGCCATCATAGCTGAAAGAATGAGGCTGAGCGAGGAGGAGGTGTGCAACCTATGGGACATAATTCCGCCACGTGATGACTTTGTCGGGGTGCCATTCGTGACCCGCCTGACAAGTACCATGGTCGATCGGCATGAAATGGTATGTTATACGTACTACATGTAGTAATTTGATGATATATATATGCTTTATTGTTATACTTACAAATGCAAATTATCCGATTATATGCTTAGTGAATCTGATGATATGCTTAGTGTAGAGTCCAATGATATGCTTTGTGGAATCTAGTCGATGATATACTTTAGTGTAGAGTCTTATCACATGCTTAGGCTATTTATTAATTGATATGTTTTTCTTATTCAGAGATTGCCAAAGAATCTATCTGTGAGTTGTGGTATCGAGCCTGATGAAGAAGGCTCAGTTGGACTACGCCTTATCGCAAGGGGCTCTGTCACCACATGTACTTACCGCATGGGCACAGATGGTCGCACACACTTGAACTCGGTTGGGTGGAAGAGGTTCCTCGTTGGCAAGAATCTTCGTGCTGGATAGGCCATCCTAATTACTATCAGGAACACCCACCGCCCAGGCTTGAGGATGATGATCGTCGTCGATATCATCTAGAACTACATATGTGTATGTGGCTATATCATCTAGAACTACATATGATGATCGTCGTCGATATCATGTAGAACTACATATGATGATCGTCGTCGATATCATCTAGAACTAAATATGATGATTGTCGTCGATGTCACCTTGTACTGCTTGAGGATGCATGTTGAATATATATGAAATTGTTATCTAGTACTCCCTAAAACCACGACGAGTAATTTCGAACTGAGGGAGTACTACCTAGTACCTATAATGCTTTATGAAATTGATATCTAGTAGTACCTAGTATCTGGAAATTGCAGTTTATCGAAGCCGGAATGGGGAAATGGTGAAAGATATAACAGTAGCGCTGGACCGGGAAATCGCTACAGCTAAGTAATAGCAGCGCGTTCCTGAAAAGTGCTGCTGCTATAGTCAATAGTGGTAGCGCGGGTACAGGCAGCGCTACTTCTAAGAGTTAGCTGTAGCGCCTTATTGGTAGCGCGGGTACCGCGCTGCTGATAGGCCTAAAACCCGCGCTGCTGCTAGCCTTTTCCCTAGTAGTGATAAGGTAAAAATACATGGAAAACACACACTTTTTACAATGAGAATAATAGTAACCTAATACGACATAATAATTTCATGATAAGTTAACAACGTATAATGATTATCCCCGTGCATCAAACATGCCTAAGACAAAACTTTGTTCGCCAAAGGCGAGTATTTGAGAATGTAATCACATTTTGATGAAAGTTTACTTAGACAAATGAAATCATATGTGTTCATGATACAACTTTATAAAATTCTAGCCCACACATCGGGCGGGCCACTATGCTAGTAAGTGAAAAGCATAACATACATAAGTAATTGGAAAGTGATAACTCTAATTACCTTCGAGCCTTGGGTTCCTTATTTTATAGTAGTTCGGCACTGATCCCTCTCTCAGGATAATAGTGACAATGGTAATATCAACCACAACTTACTCGCTAAATCTCAAGTGTAGGTTGCAATCTTTTCTCGAGTATTTTCATGTCCAACATAAATAGTCAATGCATTTTTACTAGTAGCGCGCTATAGCATACGAGGAGAGGTCACACTAAAGTTTGGCAATTTTTCTTATCATGGGGCTATTCGTGAAATAGCACGCTATATTGCGCTAAAACAGTATAGCTTGTACTGTGATGTTTTATTGGCAGCCCATTAACCCGAAGACACAAATCTGACCAAGCCCAAATAGGAAAAATAGTGAATCCCCCATCCGAGCAAGCGCTACTAGTCCCCAACTCTCTACTTCATTCTCCACCCAACCACGCAATCATGTGCGCCGCCGACGGCTTCTTCTTCCTCATGTTTGGCCCGTCTTCTTCTATTCGTCATTGGTCTTCCACTGTTCTCCGCCGGTCTTCCCACGTTTGCGGCGGCATGACGTCGCCGCCAGCTGTGCCGCTGACAAGTAAGGCACCAGGCAAGTCCTTTGGGCTCGTAGGTTCATGATGTACGTATTGGATCATGATGTTTGCTAGATCTTAGTTCCCAATTATGTTACAAGTTATCCATCTTAACTCCTAGCACTCGATTAATTGATCTTCGCTTTGTTAAATATGTAGCTACATGGAGTACTTCAATATCCCACAATGAGAGGTTATTCTTTAGCAATGGAGATCCCGGCGGCACCTAATTCTAAATTTGTATATTTTTGCTATATTGTTGCCTCATTGGTTGTTGATGTTAGGCCACAGTAAAGCTGTTTTAGTACTTTACTATTAAACTATATCATTTATTCTTGTTGAAATCCTTTAATTTTATGCTATATGGCATTACTTCGGAACACCATTTGTAAATAGCACGCTATACCATGCATTGCATCTGGAGGAGGCCACCCCTATTTCTCTTAACACGCTATTTTTTGTTGCATTTTCAAAAGGCACAATCATTTATTGTTACCGCTGAATGCACACTTCTCACTCCCACAAACAATTCATCGTAGAACATGAGGCCCGTGCACAGATTCTTCTCCACCTTTAGCTTCTATCTCTGGGAGTAAAATAAAATATCAGAAAATATGTAGCCTGGAACACCACATCAGCTAATAGATGCTTCTCGGGGAAGTTGTATAGGTAACAATGGCCTATACATTTATCTACAAAATAAAATATTGTAGGAGGATTATTTACATAAGGTAACATAATTTACATGAACTTAAAACAAAACATTATATTTTTAATGCACTGTCCTCTTAATTTTTAGATGATGTTATGAAGTCTGTCATTGGTTGCATATATCTGTTTGCTTGTACAAGTCTATAGGATGGTGTGAACCAGCTTAAAACTACTAAAGTGTCTGTTCTCTTCTTTTTTAGAACGTAAATATGAGTCATGGTTGTGCTTTCAAGTGATAAATTTTGACATCATTCTTATCATTGATTTACTATAATGTCTTCATTGTCATGTCTTTAGAAAAGTAGTAGATTTTGTATTGATAATAGACAACCATGTAAAACATGATTGTTGTTTTGGCTTACCAAATTGTTGTTTTGCTCTAAAGTAGGTGTATTTTGATGAGTTAGGACAAATGTCAATATTGACAGATAAAATAATATATGAACCACTCTGAACATTAAGTTTGTGTCAACAGAAATTAACCTTATTAATTTATTACTACATGGCTTCTAGTTCCACTCTTCGTTGGAGATGGCCCATTATTAGCTGCAAGTCATATTAAACTGATGATGATTTTTAGAACAATTAGTTCTTGTGCAACATTTGATACGTCATATAACGGTCTTAATCAATGTTTTCTCATAATTCCTCGATGCAAAAACCACTAATGCTATGTTTAAATAGGGATTTTTTCCATAGGCCACATTTTCCTTTGATATCCCATTTTCCTTGTTGCTTTGAATTACTTGAAATGGTTTTAGGTATTTTTACTACAGAAGAACCAGCATATTACGGAATGAATAAAAAAATAGTCCATGGGTTTGCTAGGCTGTCCGCACACATACGCTCAACCCAACATATATCCTTACTAGGATGTTGATTGGTAGAAGTTTGCACAATGTTTCTAAGTTATGTAACCATTTTACTACTCAATCTAGTCAAGTCTCCATTTCCCTACATAATAGGTGTTGAAGCCTTGAAGTTGAAGTGTAGGACGTGAGATGATCTTGGTCCTTGAGGCATCACTTTTCATAATAGTACAGGGAAAGTACATACATTTTTTATTGGTACTAATTAGTGGGCATGTTGTCCAAAAAGAATTTGATAGCGAGAGGCCAATAAAGTCACAACATGTCAAACTCCAACAAAACGAGATATGTTTCTCCATTGTCTAATCACAACAAAGGGGTCTCTTGGTTTCTTCCGGATTACAATCTCAACGATGTCTAGGTCCAAGTAGACTAGCTACTATTAAATATATGTTTTCCTTTTCACTATACTTTTTATGAAATATGTTTCGAATATATGTCCTCCAAAGAACATCCTCTTGACAACTTTTACCACACCATATTTCTTCAAGTAGTGTAACTAATAAATATTTATATAGGACCACAACATCTTAATATTTCATAACATAAGATGGCATTTCCCCTACAAAGAAGTGAAATACAAAGAATTCAATAATGGTACTATTACTAGGGAGAAAACAAAGGGAAAATGGATAGTAAAAAAATTATTTCCTTTATTATCTAATTATTTACAAGAATTAAATGATGTGGTTATTCTTTGCTCGACAAAAAGAATCTATTGAATAGTAACACTAAAACCATTGAAGAAGCTTATGTGAGGAGTGTGAAACCATCAAAGAATGTGATAGAGTATGAAGAAACTATCATACCTTTCCCATGTTTGGTCCCTTCCCCCTAGAGAACCATAGAGAGAACCACCAACATGGATAAATTTATCTAAAGGCCAAATAATATTGGACATTAGCAAAGCAACCCATATTGATGTCCATCGTTTTTCTACATGTTACTCTTGTTTTAGCTAGCTTGAGTTATGTATATTTCACACGGAGTCAAGTAGATGCTCACTGTCACAATTGAGCTATTGCTGAAATCACTATAAATCATGTACAACCATAACTAATTTTCCTTAAAGAATTCTCAGTATGGTTCATTCAATCACTGATAGAGTATGAAGCTAATTGTCATGTACAAAACATAACTAATTTTCCTGAAAGAATTCTCAGTATGGTTCATTCAATCACTATAAATCATTAACTATTTCTAGAAATGTCGGTACTCATAAAAAATTTCACAAAAATGTTCAACGCCAAATTAATCGAAGCAAATTTCAAGTGTGTCAAGTCCACTTTCAGTAGCATATAAGTGAATTTATCCTACCAAAACTGTCTCGTGAGAATCGATGCCCATGCAAAATATAACTAATATCTCAGAGTTTAATTCACATCGTTTTACCAAAAAAATTATGTATTAAAAATCATTTACACAGAAAAGATATAAAACACAATTTAAAAAGTTGTATCGTTTCCTTTTCATTTAATTAGTATATAACACAAAATAAGGTAAAAATATATGGAAAACACACATTTTTTACAATAAGAATAACACTAACCTAATACGACATTGTAATTTCATAATAAGTTAACAATGGATAATGATGATCCCCTTCCATCAAACATGCCTAAGATAAAACTATGTTCGTCAAAGGCGCATATTTGAGAATGTGATCACATCTGGATGCAAGTTTCCTTGGACAAGTTAAATAATATGTGTTCACACTAGTAGAAAAGGGGGCAACGGTCCAGGCCGGGTCAGCCCATTAGTCCCAGTTCAGTCTAGAACCGGGACCCATGGGGGCATTGGACCCGGTTCGTGAGCCTAGGGGGCCGGCCGGGCCACGTGGGCCATTGGTCCCGGTTCGTCTGGACCTTTTGGTCCCGGTTGGTGGGACGAACCGGGAGCAATGGCCTCGCTCCTGGCCCACCACCATTAGTCCCTATTGGTGGCATGAGCCGGGTCCAAAGGCTCCCCTTTAGTCCCGGTTCATGCCACCACCCGGGACCAATGAGGTGCCTATATATACCCCCTGGCGTAAGAGCAGAGCACACTGCTCTGTTTTTTTTGGCCGAGGGGGAGAGGGCTTGGTGGTGCTCTAGCTTACCTCCTATGCACACAAGGTGTTCGATGGAATGCCTGAGACACACTACTTAAGCTTTCTCCTCTCCAAGCTCGACCTTCAAGCTCCATTTTCCTCAATATTTGTCTAGGTTTAGCGGTCCATCACGCCCCGTCCCCGTCTTCACCACCGTCGATCACCCGCGCCGAGCTCATCGCCGGCACTACCGTGGTGAGCCTCTTGTTATTATCTTCTTTTTGAAAGGAAAAATATTCTTACTTGTATGTTTACATAGATACTTGTATTATTTTCTTACTTTTATTATTGCATCTTATATAGTGCGATGGTTTTGGTATCCGCCCCCATCGGCCCTCGTCCTGTCTATGATTCGGATGTGGTATATATATTATCTTTATAACTATTGGTTCATTTATTGTTTATGAAAATTATGCCGACCAACATGACATAGATTTTATTTATGTAGGATGTATGTGGATCGGAAATTCCAACTGACCCTATTGTCGAGAGGTTAAATTTAGTTGAAGAAGAAAACAATTTGTTAAAGGAAAAAATAAAAAAATTGAGGAGGAGAAGATGATATTGGAGTTGCATGTTGCGGATGTTGTCGATGATCACAAGATCAAGATGGATGCAATGCGTTTGAAGATTAGAAAGATTACAAAATATGTCATTCATACCGAGGCTTGGTATCATTATGTCGTTGGATCAATTGTTACCTTGGTTGCGATTATGATCGCATTTGTTTTCGCATTGCAATGTTTTACATAGTTTCAATGTATGGTTTAATTAATTAGATGCTCTGGAGAGCTATATGTGTTAGATGAGAACTATGTATGTACTTTGGTTTTAATGTGATGATGAACTTCTATTAATTTGGACACTTAATTATATATAACGCATGCAGATGAACCGACAATGGATGTACGGTGATAGACACACCTCCGAGTACATTAAGGGCGTGCATGAGTTTCTCAATGCGGCTGAGGCAAACAAGCAGAATGGTTTTATGTGTTGTCCATGCACTGAATGTGGGAATACGAGGTCTTAGTCTAACCGGAAAATCCTTCACTCCCACCTGCTTTACAAGGGTTTCATGCCACACTATAATGTTTGTACGAGGCACGGAGAAATAGGGGTTATGATGGAAGACAACGAAAAAGAAGAGTACGATGACAAGTATGTGCCCCCTGAATATGGTGATGCTGCAACGGGGGGAGCTGGTGAAGATCAAGAGGAACCAGACGATGTGCCCAATGATGCTGCAATGGGTGAAGCTGTTGAAGATCACGAAGAACCAGACGATGTTCCCGATGATGATGACCTCCGCCGGGTCATTGTCGATGCAAGGACGTAATGCAAAAGTCAAAAGGAGAAGCTGAAGTTCGATCGCATGTTAGAGGATCACAAAAAAGGGTTGTACCCCAATTGCGAAGATGGCAACACAAAGCTCGGTATCGTACTGGAATTGCTGCAGTGGAAGGCAGAGAATGTTGTGGCTGACAAAGGATTTGAGAAGCTACTGAAAATATTGAAGAAGAAGCTTCCAAAGGATAACGAATTGCCCGACAGTACATACGCAGCAAAGAAGGTCGTATGCCCTCTAGGACTGGAGGTTGAGAAGATACATGCATGCCCTAATGACTGCATCCTCTACCGCGGTGCATACAAGGATCTGAACGCATGCCCGGTATGCGGTGCATTGCGGTATAAGATCAGACGAGATGACCCTGGTGATGTTGACGGCGAGCCCCCCAGGAAGAGGGTTCCTGCGAACGTGATGTGGTATGCTCCTATAATACCACGGTTTAAACGTCTGTTCCGAAACGAAGAGCATGCCAAGTTGATGCGATGGCACAGTGAGGACCGGAAGAAAGACGGGAAGTTGAGAGCACCCGCTAACGGGTCGCAGTGGAGAAAAATCGAGAGGAAGTACTGGGATGAGTTTGCAAAGGACCCAAGGAATGTATGGTTTGCTTTAAGCGCGGATGGCATTAATCCTTTCGGGGAGCAGAGCAGCAATCACAGCACCTGGCCCGTGACTCTATGTATGTATAACCTTCCTCCTTGGATGTGCATGAAGCGGAAGTTCATTATGATTCCAGTTCTCATCCAAGGCCCTAAGCAACCCGACAACGACATTGATGTGTACCTAAGGCCATTAGTTGAAGAACTTTTACAGCTGTGGAATGGAAACGGTGTGCGTATGTGGGATGAGCACAGACAGGAGGAATTTAACCTAAAGGCGTTGCTGTTCGTGACCATCAACGATTGGCCCGCTCTCAGTAACCTTTCAGGACAGACAAACAAAGGATACCACGCATGCACGCACTGTTTAGATGACACTAAAAGTATATACCTAGACAAATGCAAGAAGAATGTGTACCTGGGCCATCATCGATTTCTTCCGACAAACCATCAATGTCGAAAGAAAGGCATGCATTTCAAAGGCAAGGCAGATCACCGGAAGAAGCCCGCCATGCGTACCGGTGATCACGTACTTGCTATGGTCAATGATTTACACGTAATCTTTGGAAAGGGTCCCAGCGGATTAGCTGTTCCGAATGACGTTGAGGGACACGCACCCATGTGGAAGAAGAAATCTATATTTTGGGACCTACCCTACTAGAAAGACCTAGAGGTCCGCTCTTCAATCGACGTAATGCACGTGACGAAGAACCTCTGCGTGAACCTGCTAGGCTTCTTGGGCGTGTATGGGAAGACAAAAGATACACCTGAGGCACGGGAGGACCTGCAACGTTTGCACGAAAAAGACGGCATGCCTCCAAAGCAGTATAAAGGTCCTGCCAGCTACGCTCTTACGAAAGAAGAGAAAGAATCTTCTTTGAATGCCTGCTAAGTATGAAGGTCATGACTAGCTTCTCGTCGAATATAAAGGGAATAATAAATATGCCGGAGAAAAAGTTTCAGAACCTAAAGTCTCATGACTGCCACGTGATTATGACGCAACTGCTTCCGGTTGCATGGAGGGGGCTTCTACCGGAAAACGTCCGATTATCCATTGTGAAGCTATGTGCATTCCTCAATGCAATCTCTCAGAAGGTGATCGATCCAGAAATCGTACCAAGGCTAAGGAGTGATGTGGCGCAATGTCTTGTTAGTTTCGAGTTGGTGTTCCCACCATCCTTCTTCAATATCATGACGCACGTCCTAGTTCATCTAGTCGACGAGATTGTCATCCTGGGGCCCGTATTTCTACACAATATGTTCCCCTTTGAGAGGTTCATGGGAGTCCTAAAGAAATATGTCCGTAACCGCACTAGGCCAGAAGGAAGCATCTCCATGGGCCATCAAACAGAGGATGTTATCGGGTTTTCTGTTGACTTCATTCCTAGCCTTAAGAAGATAGGTCTCCCTAAATCGCGGTATCAGGGGAGACTGACTGGAAAAGGCACTCTTGGAAGTGACTCAATAATATGCAGGGACGGATATTCTTGGTCTCAAGCACACTACACAGTTCTACAGAACTCTACCTTGGTGACCCCGTATGTCGATGAACACAAGAACAGTCTGTGCTCCAAACACGCGGAGCAGTGCGATGACTGGATTACATGTGAACACATCAGGACATTCAGCAGTTGGTTGGAAACACGTCTCAGAGGTGACAACACTATTTGTGATGAGTTGTACTTGTTGTCCAGGGGACCATCTTTGATTGTATTGACTTACAGAGATAAATGGGAATACATTTTACACGATCGCCCAAGATCAAAAGAGCACCAACCAAAGCAGCGGTGTCCGTTTGATGGAGCAACTGAGAGCGGAAAGGACACATATTATGGTTACATAGTGGACATATGGGAACTTGACTACGGACATGATTTTAAGGTCCCTTTGTTTAAGTGCAAATGGGTCAATCTGTCAGGAGGAGGGGTACAAGTAGACCAACAGTACGGAATAACAACAGTGGATCTGAAAAATCTTGGGTACACTGACGATCCGTTCGTCCTAGCCAATGATGTGGCACAGGTTATCTATGTGAAGGACATGTCTACCAAACTGAGAAAAAGAAAAACTAAGGAAGCGAATACATCATACAATGAGCCAAAGCGCCACATAGTTCTTTCAGGAAAAAGGGATATCCTGGGAGTGGAGGGCAAGACAGACATGTTTGAAGATTATGAAAAGTTTCATGAAATTCCTCCCTTCAGTGTCAAGGCTGACCCAAGCATCCTGATAAACGATGAAGATTATCCATGGTTACGTTGCAATAAGCAAATGACACAAGCGAAGAAAAAGTGAAGACTTTCTCCCGCAACTATTATGATGATACCATGCCAACTTTGTAACACACGAGTATGCTATGCCAACTTTTTCAGAGTTCATTTGAAAACTATGAATTTAGGTCAAATTGTCTCTATAGGTGCATCTATGTTCATTTTTTAGTAAAGTTAATCACAAACTTGTGATTCACACAAATTTCAAAGAATTCAAATTTTAACTATTCAAATTTGAAAACTAATGGCACTAACAAAAAGTTTATAATTTTTCTAAAACTAATGGCACTAACAGAAAGTTTATAATTTTGCTGACCTAAAAGCAAAAAGAATTAAAAAGTAAAGAAAAAACAAAAGAAAATAAATAATACAGAAAGCAAAACAAAAAACTGAAAAGAATAAAAATAGCAACAATAAGTATTTTGTTGTAAGTAGAAACAAAATAAAATAAATAAAGCAACAAAGAAAACAAAAAAACTAAAAAAGTGTTTTCAAATTTGAAAACTAATGGCACTAATAGAAAGTTTATAATTTTTCTAAAACTACAAGCAAAAAGAATTAAAAAATAAAGCAAAAAACAAAAGAAAATAAATAATGCAGAAAACAAAACAAAAAAACTGGAAAAAATAGGCACTAAAAGCAAAAAAACAAAAAAAAGTGTTTTCAAATTTGAAAACTAATGGCACTAACAAAAAGTTTATAATTTTTCTACAACTAAAAGCAAAAGGAATTAAAAAATAAAGCAAAAAACAAAAGAAAATAAATAATGCAGAAAAGAAAACAAAAAAACTGGAAAAAAATGAAAAATAGCAACAATAAGTAAAGAAAACAAAAAAACAAAAAAAAGTACCTCCTACTAAGCCCCCACGGCCTGAATACGACTAGAAACCCTACCATGGGCCAGGATTCAGGCCCGCAGGAGACCCAGTAGGCCCACAGGCACAAACAGTGGATTTAGGCCCGTAAGCCTGCAATAGAGAGGAGCTCGAAGTGGTTGGCTCGGCAGAGCTTATAAACCACTCCAAGCCCTTCTCGGCTAGCGAGGTAGGACTAAACATCCCACCGCACTGTGCCAGTTCTAGCACACAACCTTTGGTCCCGGTTGGTGCCACCAACCGGGACTAAAGGGGGGCATTGGTCACGGTTGGTGCCACGAACC
>NC_041390.1:23855689-23856531 GCF_002162155.2 Triticum dicoccoides
CCCCGACGCCGTTGCCGCCCCGCGTCGCGCTCCGACGCCGTCGCCACCCCGACGTCATCGCCGCCCCGCCTCTGCCTCGCCGTCATCGCCCCGCGCCGCCGTCGCCTCTCGCTTTGGTCAGGGCCGGCACCGCCCCCCTCTTCCCCCCTGTTTTTTTGCAAATATATATATGGTTTTTCCTGATTATATGTATATGTATAGTATATGTATGTGTGTGTGTATGCAAAAGATAGATTAACAGAAAAAATAGTATTTTTTCTGTTCATAGATTTTTTTGGTGATATTGATTATTGTAAATATGCAAATGTTTGTATATTCATATGAACAATGAATTAGGCAAAACCTTCAGTTTTTGCTAAAATTTCTATCTGAACATTATTTTTAAAAAAACAAGCAATACTACTTCATGTATTTTTAAGAAGGAAGAAGAAGAAAAAGAATGAGAGGAAAAAGGAAATAAGAAGAGGAAGAAAGGAGAAGAAGAGGGGAGAGGAAGACGAGGAGAAATAAATAGGAAGAAGAAAAAAGAAGAAAAAGAAGAGGAGAAGTAGAAAGGAGTAGAGGAGAAGAAGAGAAAATAGAATATTCCTTTCTTCTTATCCTCTTTTTTTTCTTCTTTTTTTTCTTCGACACGTGGGGCGGGGGGTCGATATACCCTCTCCCGATAACTTCAACACGAGGGGGGGTCGATATACCCCCTCCGGATAACTTCAACAAGAGGGGGGCGTCGATATACCCCCTCCCCGATAATATTATTTCCCATGTACGTATGTCGTGTCGATATAAACTCCCGATAACTTCAACAAGTGGGGCGGGTCGATATACCCCCTCCCGATAACTTC
>NC_041390.1:23856801-23875012 GCF_002162155.2 Triticum dicoccoides
TATTATTTTCCCGCATGTACGTATGTCGTGTCGATATAAACTCCTGATAACTTCAACACGTGGGGTGGGGTCGATATACCCCCTCCCGATAACTTCAACACGTGGGGGGTCGATATACCCCCTCACGATAACTTCAACGCGAGGGGGGGGGGTCGAACATGAGAGGAAGAAGAGGATAAAAAAAGAAGAGGAAGAAGAAAAAAAAGAGGAGAAGAAAGAATAGAGGAGTTCTTCTCCTCTTTTTTTTCTTCTTCTTCCTCTTTTTTTATCGGGAACAGGGGTCGAGAGGGGGTCTAGGGTCGCCGAGGGGTCGAGGGTCGTCGAACATGAGAGGAAGAAGAGGATAAAAAAAGAAGAGGAAGAAGAAAACAAAGAGGAGAAGAAAGAATAGAGGAGTTCTTCTCCTCTATTCTTTCTTACTCCTCTATTCTTTCTTACTCCTCTATTCTTTCTTCTCCTCTTTTTTTTTCTTCGTCTTCTTTTTTTATCCTTGAAGCGTTGTCGAGGCCACCCCAAACCCTAGAGAAGCAGCGTCGAGGCCACCCCAAACCCTAGAGAACCAGCGTCGAGGCCACTAATTAATATTAGTTCTACGTTTGCCACTAATATATCCATCTGTCATGTTTGAATAATAATTTCCATGTTGTAAGTATTTGTAGAAACTATGGACACCGCCCGAGACGAAGTACAAAAAGAGTTGTTGCGGGACATAATCGCACGACGAAGTGATGTCGTCTGCTCATTGTTTCTCAACGACACCGATGGTCTGGAAGCAGCTGGCTATGATTATGATGGCTCCGGTGACCTAATGCCGGTGCAAGAAGGAGACCGTGAGGACGGCTCACTACAACAGGACCCACCTATAGCAACGCTCTTTTCTGTATTTAAAAGTCTATATATGCGTTGCAAGTGTCTTTACCAACGGTTTGGGATGCGTAGCCTTATCCAGTGTTACTAGTGCATAATGCAACGCTTATACTATCGTTGGTAAAAGGGACTGTTGCAAGAATACAACGCATAAACCCGACTTTTACAACACTTATATATGTTGGTGCTTGACGTATAAGAATCCAAATCTCATTGCTGGCACCAAAGAATTTGCAACGCTTTAGGTGCTGGTACATATATAATGTGAATTACTATTATTATTGCTATTATTGTTGTATATACATTATTATTGCTAGATTTAAATTAATGCTCCACATAATTGTGATAATTATGTATGTCAAGTGAGGAAAAAAATTGAGAATATACTCACAAGGAAGAAATCATATATTGGATAAAATTGTTGGATTACAATAGTGGATATTAGAAGAGGAACATCATCCAAATGTGATGCAGAATCTAAATATTTTCTTAACATCAAAATTTAAACTGAAAGCATACATCAACATCACTAAAACTTAACCGAGGAACATCATCCAACAGGAACAATATCCCTACAACTTAATTAAAACTGGAAGCATCCATCATCAGCATCATGAACTGGAACATCATCATCATTAGTGCAGTATACTTGCCACACACCCATATAATCATCCATATATCTTTGGATCTACAAAGAAAATAACAAAATGAACTATTAACACACAAACATTGACATGATAAAGTAGTGATACAGGTAGGATATTAGGCACATACAAAGGTTGAAGGCCAATGCGATCTTTATTTTTTCTGCATTACCAAGAGTATTGCAGTTTTTGCAACTCCCTACCAAATTTTCAGTTTTCACAAGTGTCGTATCAACATGCACTGCTCAAAATTCATTTGTAATTTCAGCCATCAAGTTTAAATTTAGGATCACAATTTATAAGTGCAGCAAGAGCAACGTCCCTGTTATGATTATGAAATGATACCAGCATGTGTTAGTTGTCATTGATGACTAATCCAGAAGCCACAATATACGACACAGCCTACAGGACAGCATGGGTCAATAAAATTATATGGACAGTAGCCTAGGTGTTGATGTGCATTCAAGAGCAATGTGAGTGATAGTACCACTTCTTTTCTCTTCTCCAGTCAGTTAGCAAACGGAACCAATACGGTTTTAGTCATCCAAAACTAAACCAAAACATTTAGCTCTAGTTTGTTTCAGTCATCCAACGGAAAACAGACAAACCTACAGGTGCTTACCAAGCTTTGGAAGTTGGAACAAACCTGTTGCGCCCAAAACTGAAACGAATTTACATGGTCATCACCAGCCCAGAAATCCATTGTTAATTCTATACACCTACAGTCAAACTGTTTTGTGTGAACCAACATTTTTATTTATTGCTAAATAAATCCAGTGAAACCTACAGCCCCAAATCCTATAAATATGCATGGACAGTAGCATAGAACCTTGCACAGCTCAATGGCCGTGGACACAACGAGTATTAGCACGACCGGGGGAGGGAGACACTATACCTTCGATGGCATCGTCCATGACTTGCTCTACGAACTCAGACTTGCTACATGGCGTCCCCCTACATCGAGTTGGTGCGTGCAGCTGCAAAGCCAAGGGAAAAAGGTTACATGTGTCTTGTGCATCTCTAGAACAGCGCAACACAAGTAAAGCTTCATGAAGTTCCGTTCCTACTTAATAAAAGAAGAGCAAGCTATATATGCGTACTGTTCTATGTGTCCTAGTTACTATTTACATCTAGCTTAATAAAACAAGAATTCAATATTGAGGAATTCAACTAGCATCATTGTGGTTCAAGTTCCAAACTGCATCTTGGCACTAGGGGTTAGTCCTGCAGTGCAATCGAAGCATCAATTAACACTTTAGCAGCACAACAAAATCAAATTGACCTCAAGCAGAACGCACTTGAGCCCAAACAGTGACAAATCCGAACACCAGCAGAACAACAATGGTTCCTGTTTGGGCACTAGCCCAAACATACTGCACTTGTGATCCCAAGACAATCATCCAAGCGGAAAAACCTACAGTACAAAAAAATCTGCATATTAGCAAAGAATATTTGAAGATGGATAACATATCATGCATGTGTATGTCTATACACATTCAAAAAAGAAGAAAAGAGTCAGAACATTATGCACTTGTGATCCCAAGACCATCATCCAAGCAGAAAAAACTACAGTGTAAAAAAATCACATCACGATAGGACTCAAGGTAGGCAAATCAATTGTAAATACGGACTTCACAACGACCAAGTGTTAACCGCCACTACCTACTGTTTCTTGTCCATCAACCTACTTAAGTAGTACTACATCACATCACGGTGCTATTAACCAAAGCAACTCTAACAGTCTGCTGACTAGGTATGCTGCATGTTCACTAATGACTACAGATATGGAAGTCAACTTTGCATGCCACGGCATACAGGTATGGGAGAAGCTAACATGCTGCACAAAGGGAAAATTTCGGAGTCAGCAACTTCACATGGCAACACAACACACAAAATGGAAGGGCCTACACCAAATAGTCAGTTCTGCATCTCAGACTCTCAGTAACTTGAACGCAAATCTAGATACCTGCAGAACAACTGATGCCATCTCAGTCAAACAAAGTTGCAATACTCTCTCACAAAAAAACCAAAACTTTGTATAAAGATTAACCTCAATCAACCACTGTGAAAATTATACAGAAAAATCCAGAGAATAACTAGACAAAACTAACATCCAAACAGAGAACAACAATACAAGAACAACTAGCAGTAGCCCCACGCTTTACTGAAGGCTTTTACCAGATGCTTTAAGTAATGCTTTTCATAAGACTTTGCTTTGTAAAATGTAAAGCTGGATAAATTTTTACTATAAAGTAGAAACTTTTCATGTACAATGAAATAATTCTGGGTCATCAATGAGTTTGTTTTAAGTGGCATTATAGAACTGTAAGTGAAGAGTGCTTCTAGATTTTTCATAGACATCTCAAGCAAGGCAAACAGATCATCCCAGGAAACAAACAGTCATGAACGTCAATTTTGTGTAATACACATCACATCAGTTCAATCTTCTTATGCTAAAACCATAACTGAAACTAAGCAGCATTAATATTATGCAGGTAGAATAGATCCGAGGTTAGATATAGTAGGGGGGGAGGGGACGACATAGACACCGGCGCCGCAGACGACGCCCGAAACCCTAGCAAGGGGGTGGTCCCGTGTGGGCTTTCGTTGTCGCCAGCGCCGCATCTGGCCGTACGGGAGGTCGCCGCGCTGCGAGGGGGCCTTGGGCTGTGCTTCGCGGTGGCAGGATTCGCCGGCCGTCGCCTCAATAAGCCGGCGCAGGTGGCGCAGCGACGAGCTGCGTGAAGAGAGAGATGGGACACGAGAGGGATGGGTGGGTGGGTGATGCGACGGATCCGGCGGACTCCAAAGCCGCGAGGTGGGAGGAGGGGAGGGGGACGGCCGGCAGCAAGGTGGGTCGGAGGAGGGAGACGATGCGGTGGTTGGCGGCGTAGAGATGAGGGGAATCAGGGACTCTGTTTCTCGCTCGTCTCTCTCTCATTGCCTCGGTTTATTTTTTTCTCACATTTCCCATTTTTTTTCATGTACATTGTACCACAATAGGGTCAATAGTATTAAATCTACAACGCATGTGCTGCAACGTCTATATGCGTATCTCTTTGTGTATTTTACAACATATAGTCAAAATGTTGTAGAATTTGTGTTGCTTTATAAGGGGTATTCTTGTAGTGGCTCCGGTGACCCAATGCCGGTGCAAGAAGGAGACCGTGATGACGTCTCCGGTGATCGAACCGAGTCCGGCCAAGTATATATATTAGTTAACCTTCTGGTGACTAGCCAATTGATGCATCCATTGTTTTGGTATGTACACATATTAATTAAGTCTTTGTTCTTTTTTCTAGCCCTCCGGATCGAGCACAACTATGGTAAAGAGACGAGGCCCGAAGAAAAAGTTGAGCTCAGATGAAAAGTTTGAGATCATAGCAATCGTGCCCGACGGCCAACCGATTGAACCCCTCCGGACAAAGAGCGCATTTGTTGCTTAGTGCGGGGTTTTGGTTAGGGACAAGATCCCGATCAGCATACAACAATGGTTAAAGCCGGCTACAGAAGACCCTAAGGTGTCTTATGTCAATGATATGCATAAAAATGATCTTTGGACTGAGCTGAAGTCAAATTTCACCCTAACGCCAGAGGATGATCCGAAGAAGCCAGTTAAAGAGCAATTAATCAAGTCTTTTGCTCTTAAGAGGATGGCAGAACTATTCAGGAGGTGGAAGAAAGAGCTGAATAAGTTTGTCGAAAATAAAGAGACACCAGAATTCAAGGGCAGATATGAGAAGATCAGAGATCACTGGCCCGCATTTGTGGCCCACAAGACATGGGAAAAGAGTAAGAACATGTCGGCGACAAACAAGAAAAATGTTGCGAAGAAGAAGCATCACCATCGTACGGGGTCAGGTGGCTACCTCATAGCCCGGCCTAAGTGGGCCAAGACTGAGAATGATCTGGTTGATAAAGGGATAGAACCAGAGACAATTAACTGGCCAGACCGTTGCCGGACTTGGTTCTTCGGGGCTGGCGGAACCTTGGACCCTGTATCAGGGAAGTGCATTTGGACGAACGATCAAATGGACATACCAGTCAAGAAGCTTCAGCAGTATATTGAAGCAGCGCAGCAAGGGATGTTCATTCCAGACAGAGAGAACGACGAGCTTACAATGGCCCTCGGGAATCCTGAGCACCCTGGACGGACACGAGGCACGCCAGGCTCCATTCCATGGAAGGCTGGGTTTTCAGACGCAGGCGGTTACAAATGCCACGAGAGGAGGAAGAAAATGGAGCAGACCCAATTGCAGGCGCTGCATGCTAGGGTACAAGCGATAGAGGAACGAGAAGCAAATCGCAGCAAACGAACTGCCGAAGCTTCCCCCGAAGCTACCCCGCCATCTCAGCGGAGAAGCAGCGTGGCTTCCACCGAGCTGCTTCAGCCGGAGCATGTCTTGACGGCTCCTGCCAGCTATCCCGTGGATGCTATCATGGAGTCTCAAAATTGCCACCTTATGACACAATGGATTAATATGAAGGTCAAGGCGGCTATTGGCTCTGTTTTTCCTACTGAACCCGGCGCAACTTTTCACTGTCGGCCGATTTCAGAAGGATATGCTAGGGTGATGGTGGATGAAATACCGGAGGGATTTGAGGACCTCCAGCTTGACCACCCTACCGGTGAAGGGGAGAGTCGGCTGGGTTCTGCTTTGAAGACTCCATGCCTATGGCGGAAGGAGCTCATCAACCTTCCGAACTGGACGCCTCCGCCTCCTCCTCCTCCTCCGGCGAGTCAGGGCACTCCGCCTCCTCCATCGCCTCGTCCTCCGGCGAGTGACGATCAGGGCACTCGGCCGGCTCCTTCTCCGGCGCGTGGCGGCACTCCCCCTCCTTCTCCGCCTGCGCCGGCGCGCCCGAGCAGCCAGCCTCCTCCTTCTCCGCCTCGTCAGCAAGGGCAGAAGAGACCTGCCGCCGCTCCGGCTGCTCCGGCGCGTCGTAGTCCTTCTCCTCCGGCTCGTAAGAAAGTAAAGAAGACAACCGCTCTGTATGCTCTGCCGGCGTCTAGCAGTACAGCCAGAGGCGGGAGGACATACAGATTCGGTCCTTCTCTGAAGACTCCAGAGAAGTTACCATACGAGAGGACCCCAGAGGAGAACGCCGAGATCGCGCGAGAAGAAGTGAGGAACTTCTTTGAAGGGGTGAAAGCAAAGAAACATCCACCTCCGAAGGAGAAGGTAGATCCGGTGAAAGCAAAGCGCACTCTGGCTGCCCTGACAAAACCACCCAAGTCTCCGCCGAAAGGAAACTATGAGCGCATTATTGGAAAGGAATTTGCCGAAGCGGAGCGGTCAGGAAGTACTGTCAGTGATCAAAGGCTGAAAGAACGACGAGCTGGGAAACAAATTGCCCAGCTCAGCAAACAAGCGAAGCAATCGTGCCCCCCGCTCAAGGTGCCTAGCGACATCGTCGCTAATGATCCAAGGATGGTGCCCGGTTATAGCAATCTTGGAGATTACTTGCCCGACGATGTACATTATGATTTCATGGAGGTGCAGATACAAAGATACGAGTACAGGAAGCCTCTCGTCAAAGATGAAAGATCTCTATCAACGATGATGCGAAGATTGCATGATTGGTACTTGAAAAGGAGCATGACCTCGTTGGAATTGAACTGTTGCCTGTTCCATTTGAGGAGTTCTTTCAGTTTTCAATCAATTGGCCCTCGATAAAGCAACGGCCACGTGCTACTGTCTGTAAGTAGTACTACTTCTGTCATTAAGTCTCTCTATATAGCTCAGCTCTTTCATTGCATGTATTTATAATTATCCTCACTATATTATGCAGATTGAAGATCGTCGAATTGAAGAAAAGACAAATCGGTGATATTGGGTTCATTAACACAAATCTCATAGATGCAACTCAGGTTAAATTTCATGCCGCAGATACCGAGGCCAACTTGCTACGATCGTTGGTAATAAATGAAAACAAAGATATAATACTCTTTCCTTACAACTTCAAGTGAGTGTTACTGTCTTGTGCATATTCGGTTTCCCTTATATATTAGTCAAGGTTATAGTAATGTAATTGATGAGTAATGCATGCATGTGCAGTTTCCACTATATTCTCCAGGAGATTAAGCTTGAGCAGGGACTGGTAACCGTCTTAGAATCAAGACGAAAAGATCCGCAGGACTATGCGGACATGACTCAAATGCTCGAGAAGTAAGTTAAATCGATCATTATCCACCATATCAGCAACTTTGTTCATTTCCTGATATATCAAGTAATTGTTTTCTTTGTCTGGCAGGGTTTGGAAAAAATTCAGCAAAAAAGCTCTGGGACTCTCGAAGAAGCTGCAATTTAGACACCCGAAAGTAAGTACTATAGTAGCATGTTCCGCGCATCTCCTATTGATTCAAGCGCTAGTTTCATCAATACCATTTGGCATTCTTGCTTATCAGCTTGATTGACCTCTATTTCTTGTAAAGTGGTTGTGGCAGGAACAAGGGAATGATTTCTGTGGATACTACGTTTGCGAGTCCATCCGCCACACGACCTGTGAGCGGGGCTACTCTGACGAACAATATGAAGTGCGTAAATAACATCATTCACAATTTTATTTTATTACCATCATTTGTGTTGAGTTTCATTCATTCATATATATATATATATATATATATATATATATATATATGTGTGTGTGTGTGTGTGTATTGACCCCCTTCTTCATATTAGATGTTTCGGAAGCGGGATGAACTCCTAGCACCAGCTCGCATGCGAGCAATTCAAGAGGAATTGGCGGCATTCTTTCTTGACCACGTGATCGCTGAAGACGGAGAATACTATGTGGACCATGCGTCCGTATGTTAGGAGATTATATTTATAAGAGATAATTATTGTATATATGTAGCCGGTAGTGTCGGATAGATATACGAGAACTTGTTGTTCGACCAATCTCTCGGAGAAGGAGAGGTGGTCGATACCACTTCTCTCTGTATGCATATATGTTCATGACGATCTTCTATTTCCTTCGTTTGCTTACTAGCTAGCTAGCGTGTCTAGTCCTCTCTATACGTATGTATAATACGTAGCGTCGACCAAGCACGGACATAAGAGAGGACACTTCTCTCTATTAATTATAGCTAGCTAACACAATATATGAAACACCTAAATTAACCCCCCAAAACCCCCAAACCCCCCCACCCTTAAAAACCAAAAACCCCAGCCACAGAAATGCTGACGCGTGGATGCTTATTGGTCCCGGTTGGTGCTACCAACCGAGACCAAAGGCCCTCCTGTCTGCGCTCCGCGCACAGGCCACGTGGAGGCCCATCTGTCCCGGTTCTGGATTGAACCGGGACTAAAGGGACAGGGCATTAGTACCGACCCTTTAGTCCCGATTCAGGAACCAGGACAAAAGACCCTTACGAACCGGGACAAAAGGCCCTTTTTCTACTAGTGTCATGATACAACTTTATAAAATTCTAGCCCGCACATCAGGCGGGCCACTATGCTAGTACAGTGAAAAGCTCAGATTCTTCTCCACCTTTAGCTTGTATCTCTGGTAGTATAATAAAATATAAAAAAATATGTAGCCTGGAACCCAACATCAGCTCGCAGATGCTTCTTGGGGAAGTTGTATAGGTAACTAAGGCAAAATAAATGTTGCAGGAGGATTATATACATAAGGTAACCTCATTTACATGAATGTAAAAAACATATTATATTTCTAATGCATTGTGAACTAATTTTTCAAATGTTGATATGAAGTCTGTCATTGGTCAAATATCTCCATTTACCTATACAACTCTATGGGGTGGTGTGAACCAGCTTAAGACTACCATGGTGCCCATTCTCGCCTTTTTTAGAAGGTGAATATGTACCATGGTTATGCTTTCAAGTGATATTTTTTGACATCATTCTTATCATTGATTTAGTATAATGTCTTCATTGTCGTGTGTTTAGAAAAGTAGAAGATTTTGTTTTGATAATAGACAACCATGTAAAAAATGATTGTTGTTTTGGCTTACCAAATTGTTGTTTTGCTCTAATGTAGGTGTATTTTGATGAGTTAGGACAAATGTCAATATTGACAGATAAAATAATGTCTAAACCACGGTGAACGTTAAGTTTGTGTCAACCAAAATTAGCCTTTTGAATTTATTACTACATGGCTTCTAGTTCGACTCTTCTTCGGAGATGGCCCATTATTAGCTACAAGTCATGTTAAACTAATGATAATTTTTAGAACAATTAGTTCCTGTGCAACATTTGGTACGTCATATAATGGTCTTAAACAATGTTTTCTCATAATTCCTCAGTGCAAAAACCAATAAGCTATGTTTAAATAGGGATTTTTTTTCCTTAGGCCACATTTTTCTTAGATATCCCATTTTCCATGTTGCTTTGAATTACTTGAAAAGGTTTTAGGTATTAAAATACCTATATATATATAAACTATGCCTGAGTGCAAATAATTTATTCTACCCCCAGGCCATCCCACGGTAACGAAGCAGCCAACCATATCCACCACGCATGCAAACCTCCGTCCTGTAGTGACTGGAGGTAAAAAGATCCATTAGTTTTACTACTGGAAACTAAGTGTATTACAATAAAACCTAAACCCAGAATTAAGTTGTAAAAGTGTCTACCACATTTACTACAAAGTGCAAAGAGTTTTACCATGAAGTTTTATGGAAGATTAAGTATTAAACAAATATAGTATTTCTTTACTACAGTACAACAAGCATATTACGGAATGAATGAAGAAATTAGTCCATGGGTTTTTAGGCTACACGCACGTACGCCAGAGCAGTGAATAGCACCAACATGTGTAGTCAAAAGATTATTATTTTTTAATACATGTTACACAGGACTTTATGACCGATAGTTCGCACTGGCTTTCATAGTAAAGATATCAATAAATTTTACTATATGTTACATGAGACATTACTATCAATTTATGACCATGCATCTGAGTAATGAAGTTAACACGTTTTACTACATGTCACACGGGCTACTACTATCAATACATGACTAAGCATCTAGAGTAATGAAGTTAACACTTTTTATGGATGATGGTGTAACTCATATGACATTATTCACACTAAAATTTTGTTGTCTCTTGAGGGAACATCTGGAACACTCTCTTGATATCTAGGTACAACTTACAAGTATGAGTGGATATACATAAGCGTGGCGCTTTAATTTCGTCCAAACCCATACACACCCCCACATAGACTCAACCCAACACTCCCCCTCGACTTCTCAAAAAGACACTCCCCCTAAGATGGGAGATAAGTATCTATCATTTCCCTCTTGTTACAAGCTAAATTATATTACTTGAGTCCTAACCCTTAGTTAGACAATCTAATACATGATTCCCCAAGCTTATGTGATTTAATTCTACTAGCAAACATTCCTCTGTGTTGCAACGGGAGAAAAAAAACATGCCCTGGCCCAGTAAGCATGGCTGAAGACTCCCACGGGTCTACATCCTCTATTTCAATATGGCGCCCTACCCGTGTCACTACCTATCCATCTTTCCACCCTCACTGATAGTGAGTGTGGTGTCCACCCTATCACAGTATGTATGATGGTCAATCCCAAGGCAATGATCTCAGCCACCGCATGGCTCACCCTCATTGAACCACAAGAGTGAAAGAGAATGTTTGGAACATCTTTCAATTTGTTAAAATGCTAGCTTAAATATCACGGAGCATCGAGGAAAAACAAATTGCCCATTCAACTATTAGCCAAAATAGTTGCTTCTATATTGATGTGGCTTCCTACTATTTGTGTCTCGGGTATGAGTGAAAAAATATTCAGTCTCGAAAGACGAAAAATAAATGTGAGCAAAAGAGAGAGTATTCTTAAAATTGCATGCACACCTTATATACTCAAATGAGACTGAAGAAGCAATATGCCCTTTAGTCATATACACACAAAGGAATAGGTCCATTTAGAAAATGTTTGAATTATAAGCATCAACTTGTATGTTTGTGCCACTTACAATGATCTGTTCTACCAATTGGTCCACAATGACTTCACTAATGCTGGGAGCATGTATCATTTGAATGGTTTTGTTTCTTTGTTTCTGAAGAGAGAATTCATAACTCGCAAATCGAACACCATTGACCCCACCTACGAAAGACTGTCTCATCATTCTTTAGCAAAGAAACCCGTATTATTGTCCATTGTTTTTCCACATGTTGCTCATGTTTTATCTAGCTTGAGTTATGTGTTAGTTTAATATTTCACATCGAGTCAAGTAGATGTTCACTTTCACAGTTGAGCTATTGCTAATTGTCTTGTACAAAACATAACTAATCTTCCTGAAAGAATTCTCAGTATGGTTCATTCATTCACTATATATCATTAACTATTTCTAGAATTGTCATAATTTATAAAAATTCACAAAAATGGTCAACGCCAATATAATTGAAGCAAATTTCAACTATGTCAAGTCCACTTTCAATAGCATGTGAGTGAATTTATCCTACCAAAACCATCTCTTCAGAATCAATGCCCATGCAAAATATAACTAATATCTCAGAATATAATTCACATCATTTTACCAAGAATTTCATGTACTAAAAATGATTTACACAGAAAAGATTTAAAACACAATAAAAAAACTTGTATTATTTCATTTTCGGTTAGTTAGTATATAACACAAAAATAAGGTAAAAATATATGGAAAACACACATTTTTTACAATGAGAATAATAGTAACCTAATACGACATTATAATTTCATAATAAGTTAACAATGTATAATGATGATCCCCGTGCATCAAACATGCCTAAGACAAAACTTTGTTCGCCAAAGGCGCGTATTTTAGAATGTAATCACATTTGGATGCAAGTTTCTTTAGACAAATGAAATCATATGTGTTCATGATACAACTTTATAAAATTCTAGCCCGCACATCGGGCGGGCCACTATGCTAGTACAGTGAAAAGCACAAACATACATAAGTAATTGGAAAGTGATAACACTAATTACCTTCGATCCTTGGGTTCCTTATTTTATAGTAGTTTGGCACTGATCCCTCTCTCTGAATAATAGTGACAATGCTAATGTCAACCACAACTTACTCCTTAAATCTCAAGTATAGGTTACTATCTTTTCTCGAGTATTTTCATGTCCAACATAAATAGTCAATGCATTTTTGGTGCTTTTAGAGAAATAAATACGACATAATCTTTCCATCATTCAGACTTGAAGCTCATGTCTTTTTTCAATGAAAAAATAGTGCGCAATTTCTTTACTAGTAGCGCGGAGAGGCCACACTAAAGTTTCGCAATTTTTCTTATGATGGGGCTATTCATGAAATAGCAAGCTATATTGCACTAAAACTGTATAGCTTGTGGTGTGATGTTTTATTAGCAGCCCATTAGCCCAAAGACAAATATCTGACCAAGCCCAAATAGGAAAAATAGCCAATCCCCCATCCGACCAAGCGCTACTAGTACCCAACTCTCTACTTTATTCTCCACCCAATCATGCAGTCATGTGCGCTGGCGGCAGCTTCTTCTTCCTCCTGTTTGGCCCGTCTTCTTCAATTCCTCGCTGGTCTTCCACTGTTCTCCGCCGGTCTTCCCCCGTTTGCGAGTTCTTTGGGCTCGTAGGTTCATGATGTATGTATTGGATCATGATGTTTGCTAGATCTTAGTTCCCAATTATGTTACAAGTTATCCATCTTAACTCCGAGCACTCGATTGATTGATCGTCGCTTTGTTAAATAGCTAGCTACATGGAGTACTTCAATATCACGCAATGAGAGGTTATTCTTTAGCAATGGAGATCCCGGTGGCACCTAACTCTAAATTTGCATATTTTTGCTATGTTGTTGCCTCATTGGTTTTTGTGTTAGGCCACATTAAATCTTTTTAGTACTTTATTATTAAACTATATCATTTATTCTTGTTAAAATCCTTTAATTTTAGGCTATATGGCATTACTTTGAAACACCATTTGTAAATAGCACGCTATACCATGTATTGCATCTGGAGGAGGCCACCCCTATTTCTCTTAACACGCAATTTTTTGTTGCTTTTTCGAAAGGCACAATCATTTATTGTTACTACTGAATGCACACTTCTCACTCCCACAAACAATTCATCGTAGAACATGAGGCCCGTGCACAGATTCTTCTCCACATTTAGCTTATATCTTTGGGAGTAAAATAAAATATCAGTAAATATGTAGCCTGGAACACCACATCAGCTCGCAGAGGCTTCTCGGGGAAGTTGTATAGGTAACTATGGCGTATACATTTATCTGCAAAATAAAATATTGCAGGAGGATTATATAAATAAGGTAACATAATTTACATGAACTTAAAACAACACATTATATTTTTAATGAACTGTCCTCTTATTTTTCAAATGAAGTTATGAAGTCTGTCATTGGTTGCGTATCTCCGTTTGCTTGTGCAAGTCTATGGGATGGTGTGAACCAGCTTAAGACAACTAAAGTGTCTGTTCTCTCCTTTTTTAGAATGTTAATATGAATCATGGTTATGCTTTCAAGTGATATTTTTTGACATCATTCTTATCATTGATTTAGTATAATGTCTTCAGAAAAGTAGTAGATTTTGTTTTGATAATAGACAACCATGTAAAAAATGATTGTTGTTTTGGCTTACCAAATTGTTGTTTTGCTCTAAAGTAGGTGTATTTTGATGATTTAGGACAAATGTCAATATTGACAGATAAAATAATATCTGAACCATTTTGAACATTAAGTTTGTGTCAACCAAAATTAACCTTATTAATTTATTACTACATGGCTTCTAGTTCCACTCTTCGTTGGAGATGTCCCATTATTAGCTGCAAGTCATATTAAACTGATGATGATTTTTATTACTATTAGTTCTTGTGCAACATTTGATATGTCATATAACGGTCTTAATCAATGTTTTCTCATAGTACCTCGATGCAAAAACCACTAATGCTATGTTTAAATAGTGATTTTTTTCCTTAGGACACATTTTCCTTAGATATCCCATTTTCCTTGTTGCTTTGAATTACTTGAAATGGTTTTAGCTTTTTTTACTACAAAAGAACAAGCATATTACAGAATGAATAAAAAAATAGTCCATGGGTTTGCTAGGCTGTCCGCACACATACGCCCAACCCAACATATATCCTTACTAGGATGCTGATTGGTCGAAGTTTGCACCGTGTTTCTAAGTTATGTAACCGTTTTACAACTCAATCCAGCCAAGTCTCCATGTCCCTACATAATAGGTGTTGAAGCCTTGAAGTTGAAGTGTAGGACGTGAGATGATCTTGGTCCTTGAGGCATCACTTTTCATAATAGTACAGGGAAAGCACATAATTTTTTTATTGGTACTAATTAGTGGGCATGTTGTCCGAAAAGAATTTGATAGCGAGAGGCCAATAAAGTCAGAACATGTCAAACTCCAACAAAACGAGATATGTTTCTCCATTGTCTAATCACAACAAAGGGGTCTCTTGGTTTCTTTCGGATTACAATCTCAATGATGTCTAGGTCCAAGTAGACTAGCTAATATTACATATATGTTCTCCTTTTCACTATAATTTTTATGAAATATGTTTTGAATATATGTCCTCCAGAGAACATCCTCTCGACAACATTTACCACACCTAATTTCTTCAAGTAGTGTAACTAATAAATATTTACATAGGACCACAACATCTTATTATTTCATAACATAAGATGGCATTTCCCCTACAAACAAGTGAAATACAAAGAATTCAATAATGTTACTATTACTAGGGAGAAATCAAAGGGAAAATGGATAGTAAAAAAATATTTCCTTCATTATCTAATTATTTACAAGTATTCAATGATGTGGTTATTCTTTGCTCGACAAAAAGAATCTATTGAAAAGTAACACTAAAACCATTGAAGAAGCTTATGTGAGGAGTGTGAAACCATCAAAGAATGTGATAGAGTATGAAGAAACTATTATAGCTTTCCCATGTTTGGTCCCTTCCCCCTAGAGAACCATAGAGAGAACCACCAACATGGATAAATTTATCTAAAGGCCAACTAACATTGGACATTAGCAAAGCAACCCATATTGATGTCCATCGTTTTTCTACATGTTACTCTTGTTTTAGCTAGCTTGAGTTATGTATATTTCACATCGAGTCAGTTGAGCTATTGCTAATTTTCATGTACAAAACATAACAAATTTTCCAGAAAGAATTCTTAGTATGGTTCATTCAATCACTATAAATCATTAACTATTTCTAGAAATGTCGTTAGTCATAAAAAATTTCACAAAAATGTTCAACGCCAAATTAATTGAAGCAAATTTCAAGTGTGTCAAGTCCACTTTCAATAGCATATAAGTGAATTTACCCTAACAAACCCGTCTCTTGAGAATCAATGCCCATGCAAAATATAACTAATATCTCAGAGTATAATTCACATCGTTTTACCAAGAATTTTATGTACTAAAATCATTTACACAGAAAAGATATAAAAGACAATTTAAAAGGTTGTATCATTTCCTTTTCGTTTAATTAGTATATAACACAAAAATAAGGTAAAATATATGGAAAACACACATTTTTTACAATAAGAATAATAGTAACCTAATACGACATTGTAATTTCATAATAAGTTAACAATGGATAATGATGATCCCCTTGCGTCAAACATGCCTAAGACAAAACTATGTTCGCTAAAGGCGCATAATTGAGAATGTGATCACATTTGGATGCAAGTTTCCTTGGACAAGTTAAATAATATGTGTTCATGATACAACTTTATAAAATTCTAGCCCGCACATCGGGCGAGCCACTATGCTAGTACAGTGAAAAGCACAGATTCTTCTCCACCTTTAGCTTGTATCTCTGGTAGTAAACTAAAATATCAAAAAATATGTAGGCTAGAACACAACATCAGCTCGCAGTTGCTTCTCGGGGAAGTTGTATAGGTAACTAAGGCCTATACATTTATCTGCAAAATAAAATATTGCAGGAGGATTATATATATAAGGTATCCTTATTTACATGAATGTAAAACAACATATTATATTTCTAATGCATTGTGATCTTATTTTTCAAATGTCATTGGTCACATATCTCCATTTACCTGTACAATTCTATGGGATGGTGTGAACCAGCTTAAGTCTACCATGGTGCTCGTTCTCGCCTTTTTTAGAAAGGTGAATATGTACCATGGTTATGCTTTCAAGTGATATTTTTTGACATCATTCTTATCATTGATTTGGTATAATGTCTTGATTGTCGTGTCTTTAGAAAAGTAGTAGATTCTGTTTTGATAACAGAAAACCATGTAAAAGTGATTGTTGTTTTGGCTTACCAAATTGTTGTTTTGCTCTAATGTTTGTGTATTTTGATGAGTTAGGAAAAATGTCAATATTGACAGATAATATAATATTTGAACCACAGTGAACATAAAGTTTGTGTCAACCAAAATTAACCTTTTGGGTTTATTATTACATGGCTTCAAGTTCCACTCTTCTTTGGAGATTGCCCATTATTAGCTGCAAGTCTTATTAAACTGATGATGATTTTTAGAACAATTAGTTCTTGTGCAACATTTGATACGTCATATAATGGTCTTAATCAATGTTTTCTTATAATTCCTCGGTGCAAAAACCACTAATGCTATGCTTAAATAGGGATTTTTTTCCTTAGGACACATTTTCCTTAGATAACCCATTTTTCATGTTGCTTTGAATTACTTGAAATAGCTTTAGGTAAACTTTGTCTATTATAGCTTGTCATAGAACTAGTTAAGGCTTGCTAAACATTTAACAGTTTAAAAGTTATTAAAATATGAAATAATTAGGGGAGCCTCACTCTAATACAATAAGATGATCCAATGGTGTGATTGTGAAAATATGCATTTATTTGTCCTCGGCGAAAAACAAGCATTTCAGCTCACTGCAGGATCAATATATACCGAAACATTTGTTCCTTTTTGTCTAGGACACATTCAATCATATTTTTTCAATCCATCCATTGGATCATGTTATATTATAGGTCTGTTCGTTCAGTATTTTTTTTACGATTTTTGAGAACTTTTACACCATCGAAAACCTGAACTATGTCTGTCCGCAAATAATTTATTCTACATTCCGGCCATCCCATGGCAATGAAGCAGCCAACCAGATCCACTCCGCATGCAAACCTCTCTCCTGTAGTAACTGGTGGTAAAAGGATCCATCAGTTTTACTACTGGAAACTAAGTGTATTACGATCAAACCTAAACCTATAATTAACTTGCAAAAGTGTCTACCACATTTACTACAAAACCTAAAGCGTTTTACCATCAAGTTTAATGCCAGATTAAGTAGTAAACGAATCTAGTATTTTCTTTTACTACAGAACAGCAAGCATATTACGGAATGAATAAATAAATTAGCCCATGAGTTTGCTAGGCTGTCCGCACGTACAGTAGAGCACTGAATAGCACCTGCATATGTAGTAAAAAGATTATTACTTATTACTACATGTTACATAGGAATTTACGACCGATAGTTCGCACAAGCTTTCACACTAAAGAAATCAATATGTTTTACTATATGTTACATGAGAGATTACTAACAATTTACGACCATGCACCTGAGTAATGAAGTTAACACTTCTTATTACATGTCGCACGGGCTATTACTATCAATAGATGACCATGCATCTATAGTAGTGAAGTTAACACTTTTTACTACATGCCGCTATTACGACCAAATGTATAGAGGAGCATGAGGATGGGCGCTTACAC
>NC_041390.1:23875674-23922159 GCF_002162155.2 Triticum dicoccoides
TGGTAATGATTTACAACCACATTAATTCAAACATCATGGATGACGGTGTAACTCAGATGACACTATTCACACTAAAATGTTGTTGTCTCTCGGGGGTACATCTGGAGCACTCTCTTGATCTCTACTACAGCTTACAAGTATGAGTGGACATAAATAAGCGTGGAGCTTTAATTTGGTCCAAACTCCTACACACACCCCACACATAGACTCAACCCAACACTCCCCCTCAACTTCTAAAAAAACACTCCCCCTGAGATGGGTGATAAGTATCTATCATTACCATCCTGTTACAAGCTAAATTATATTACTTGAGTGCTAACCCTTTGTTAGAGAATGTACTACTTGATTCTCCAAGCTTATGTAATTTAATTCTACTTACAAACATTCTTGTGCGTTGCAACGGGAGAAAAAAAATGCCCCTAGCCGAGTAAGCATGGCTCAAGACTCCCACGGGTCTACATCCTCTACTTCAATATGGCGCCCCTACCCGTGTCACTGCTTATCCTTCTTTTCACCATCACTAATAGTGAGCGTGGTGTCCACCCTATCACAATATGTCTGATGGTCAATCCCAAGGCATTGATCTCGGCCACCGCGTGGCTCACCTTCATTGAACCGCACCAGTGAAAGAGAATGTTTGGACCATCTTTCAATTTGTTAAAATACTAGCTTAAATATTATGGAGCACTGAGGAAAAAAATTTGCCCGTTGAACTATTAGCCACAATAGTTGCTTCTAAATTGATGTGGCTTCTTTCTATTTGTGTCTTGGGTATGAGTGAAAAAATATTCAGTCTCAAAAGACAACGAATAAATGGGAGCAAAAAAGAGAGTATTATTAAAATTGCATGCACGCCTTATATACTCAAATAAGGCTGAAGAAGCAATATGCCCTTTAGTCATATACGCACAAAGGGATAGAGTCATTTAGAAAATGTCTGAATTATAAGAATCAACTTGTATGTTGTGCCACTTACAATGATCTATTCTACCAATTGGTCCACAATGAATTCACTAATGCTGGGAGCATGTATCATCTCAATGGCTTTGTTTCCTTGTTTCTGAAGAGAGAATTCCTAACTCGTAAATCGAACACCATTAACCCCACCTACGAAAGACTGGCTCATCATTCTTTAGGGACCCCTCCCTCTCTATTCATTGTCCTCTAGCGACAGAACAAACACTTGGGACGCAACCTAATCAACTATTAGATCTACAGAATAAAACACACCGCATCATGCTTACTCAAGCACATGTAGGATGCATCAAGAGACAATCGTGAACTTTTAGTTGAATTTTAAAATCATCAATGACAGATCAAAAGCAGATCATGAAATTAAAAAACCATCAATGAACTCCACCAATCCACCTCGTCGTTGGTTCTACCCACCTTGACCTCTTCAGCAAAGAGGCCCGTGCCACCGACGCGATGGCGGCCTATAACCTCCTCCTTCTTGATAGGGCACAACCACTGGGAGCAATCTGAGCGAGATTATGGCGCCCTGATGTGGAACTACACTAGCCCGTCTCCACCACACTCACCGTGGACCCCTTCCATGAGGTGAGGCTTGCAAGCATCCCAGTCTGTCTCCTTCATCTCTGGCTAGTACCTCCACCGCAAAGGAATTGTTGATTCCGGTGAAACCCCATCGATTCCTCCTGCATAGAGCCTCCTCAACACCTCTGACAGCCTCCTGGCCAGGCAGCATACACGATAGTATGCGTAGAGGCTCTAATCTTTCTACGACAATTCCGGCAAAGCCTTACCCTACAACGGCGGCCGCAAGCGGCCATATGCTGCAAATATACAACACTTCGGCTGCTGCCGAAAAATTTGCTCCAAATGGGGGACCATGCAGGACCTCAATAAAATGGTTGTTTTATATCACTTTTTGCCAGAAACGCTTCTCCAAAAGCTTCCCTAAAATAGAACACCCACAAAACGACAGCTGCATTGTATTTCAGGGCACCAATTTTAGGCTGTTGTGAACATTCTCTGGTGCCCTAAAATTCACTTTTTTGAGCCTCGAATTTTACTCCAACTGCTTTTTTGCGCCCTAGGGCTATGGTTGAAGATTCTATGAGTTTTTTTAGGGTCTTTGAATTGGCTTCTCAATTTTTGAATTTCCCCCATTGTCCAGTCTCACTAGAAAGCACAAAGAGCAAGGAACTATGTCTCCTCTCTTCTTCCCTATTAGATATTCTGTTTCAGCTTACTTGAGCAAGAACAATTAACAACCAGGTTCAATGCAACTAGCACACCAAGGCCCTAAATCCACCACGCTGCTCTACCACAAACACAAACCACACCTCCTACAAGAAGTTCTCAGTTGCCTTCTTTCAGCAACCAGCAAAAAAATTCTCCTTCAATCCACTATAAGACAACAACATTAGCGGCCCAAAAACAGATTCAGGCAACACAACTCTTCTCTGCTTCTTTGCTACAGTACTCACTACACCAACATCGCTACCTCCAATGGATAGTATCTGTACATACATCACCCATCTCTCCTTTCACCACCACAGACCAACACCGCAGACCTACAGGTTCTTTTACTTGCACGCACTATCGACGGTCGTCTCGGATGAGCTTTTGATTTCGAGCAACCAGCCAGCCACACATCCGCCTCTTGCTGCTACCCCCAGCACCCACGACTTACAATTCCTGCACGAGCCACAAGGAGGGGACCGGTCCCTGGTTGCACAACAAAAGCTTCAGTACCAATTTGTTGCGCTGCCCCGTGCTCCTGGCCATAAGCACCTCTTCTCTCTGCTCTAAGGGCTACGGATGTGTTGCAGCTTCTCCCATGAAATTTTCCCCTCACTCCAGAAGTTCCACTAGCACCAGAACCTCTCTTAACCCACAACTACGACTACGAGTACCAACTTTCCTCTCACCACAAGCAATGACTTTAATTAGTTTTAACCTGGGTGTCATGCCATGTTTTTCTTACAGGGACCATACCATGTTGTTTCTTGGGGGAAAATCGGTAACACTCTCTTGCCCTCTAGCTATAACCTACATGTATGAGTAGATATACACAAGGGTGGGACTTTGGGCCAAACCCATACACACACCCCACACATACACTCAACCCAACATATATCCTTACTAGGATGTTGATTGGTAGAAGTTTGCACCGTGTTTCTAAGTTATGTAACTGTTTACTACTCAATCCAGTCAAATCTCCATTTCCTTACATAATAGGTGTTGAATCCTTGAAGTTGTTGTGTAGGACGTGAGATGATCTTGGTCCTTTAGGCATCACTTTTCATAATTGTACAAGGAAAGCACATACATTTTCTATTGGTACTAATTAGTGGGGCATATTGTCCAAAAAGGATTTGATAGTGAGAGGCCAATGAGGTCAAAACATGTCAAACTCCAACAAAATGAGTATTTCGTCATATTATTGTATGAATTATAGAGGTTATTAACATGGTAATTATTTCAGGATTGAAACATTTCATTGTTGCAACATCTCCACTACATATGATTCTATTCTTTTTGTATGTAACATGAGTTTGCATATATATTACCGACTTTTTGTACTGGTCATCAAATAGTGTATATTCCGTATGTATATGTGCACTTATGTTCATGTCTATTTTCCTTTTCCTGCTCAAATATCCCGTGTATCAATTTTGGAGAGGGAAATAGTGGGAAAGATCCTACTACGCTTATAAAGGATCTAAGCACTCTTGCATTCCCTCTTTGAGGCAAGGTTTTGCTCTGTATGTATCATTAGCAAAGTATTCTTTGAATATGCTAAAACATTCATGAATGGTAGGTGTCTTACCACCAAATATGATCATACTATTGTGATTCCATTAGCTCCAGCATACAAGAAACCGTCCTAGAGAAGCCTTTGTTTTGGTTCCTGGTTTTACTTTTTTCTAACGTATACATGAGTTGCATGCCCAAATTCCAGTCTTGGTTCAACATCCACCAAAAGTTTTGGTTAAAGTCACATCCAAAAGTAAGCGTGTTGCAGTCCTTCCTTAGAATATCTCTATTATAGATCGTGTCAAGTAAAAGCCAGAAAAGAGCCTATGTTTATGTTTACAATATGGCTTCCATATCCATGACATAGGGGTGGGAGAAGGATCATGATTGGTTATAGTCTTGTAAATTTTGTTACTGTAAAAAAAGAACCTTGCCCATAGAGAGTTTCTAGGAGCCATCATCATCAATGTAGCTTAATTTATCAAGAATAATGACAAGGTTGTTGCATTGGGAGTAGGCCATGGATGATAGGAGTGAAACATATCATATATAGATTCACAGGTTAAGGCCTTCTGAATGGTGTTCTTCCTCATCAATAGTACAATAATGCAATTGGGTGGATTTAGATTGCATAGTATGATCAGACCATGTGTCCTACCAAAACAAAATAGTATCACATCTCCCAAAATCACATTTAGCCAAAGACTAAAATTGGTTCCATGGAGACATACAATGTCTCGAACAAAAAGAGCAATGCCTGCCAAAGTGTTGTGGCAGACATGTCAGAGTAATGAGCTTCCAAGATGATATTTTTTCCACTATAATCCTAAAGCAGGATTATATTTGTGTCTTAGATTGAGAGTCACATATTTTAGATTGAGAAACAAATATTTAGTTGTTTTGAATGGTGGACATTCGAATCATGTTTTTTCTGATTATTTCCATGTGTACTCTTTGCAGTGGGGAAAAAATTCAAGATATTGTCTGTCTGAAAACCATAGAAATGAAAGGAAGAGTGAAATGGGGGGATTTAAGAAAAAATCCTCAAGGATCTTTGTCACTCTCAAAGCCGGTCAATAATGGTAAGATCACATTCTTACATTACAGAACATTCATCCTTGTTCTTATGATTTGGCATTCTCCCCTTTCAGGATTATTTACTTTTGTGCTAAAATGAGTTTGAAATTGTATTTGATATACCTAGATAACTATGTCTTTGTTAGCGTCAGTTTGCTTCATCATAAGTTTTAATAGTTACTGAAACATCACAAAAATAAACATGAACTGACTTTCTGGCAACCAATATCATATTAGGTGATTTCACTGTTGTTGAATGTTGAGTCTTCGAAAAACGGCTTATTGGGAATGAAGCAGGTAAGATTGACACTTGATTTTTCATTTATTGTCTTTAGAAGGTATGGACATTCAGAATATTATGCTTAAGCTATTTATGACACCGATGCAGGTTGCGAAGATGTTAAAATTGAACAAAAGAATTGGTTTAGCAACTACGGAAGATGGTTCATATATTTATGTATGTCCTGGACACAAGGCAAAATATGGTTTCTGGAAAGGTGAGTCAACAATCGATACAAACCAAGACTCATTAATCGGTTTTGTTGTACAGGACCGAAAATCCCCAGTAAACACCATAGTTTTAAATAGCCAGCTGTAGCTCTGCTACAGCCCGCTATAGCCTTTTCAGCAGGGTGCCGCTAAATGGTCGCCTTCACAAATAGCCCGCTATAGCTTATTTGGAGGTCCGCCGCTGTTTTCCATAGCCCGCTATTTAAAACATTCTAAACACAAGCAAGGGAGAGATAAGTATTGCGAAAATACAAGAAATCGGGGGCACTCATGTGGAATCACAAGAAGCGATATGCAGTAAGCTTGTACTATATATTAGTCCACATGCATGGAAGTCTTATTCTCTCGATGTCCTCCTCTAGTACTTGCTGATCATGGACGTCATCCTTCTCTTCTTTCAGATCAACGATCATACCATGTTCATCCTCTTCGTGCACCAGTCGATGATGGCCTATATTTTCGGCGTCCTCCTCTGGTACTAGCAGAGCTAGGCTCATATTGTCCGTATCCTCCTCCTGGACTACTAGGTCACAACTTCCATGCTCGGCATCCTCTTCTTGGACTGTCAGGTCAAGGATTACATCCTCGACATCCTCCTCAATCCCCATGCACCAGAATGTCAAGAAATCTTTCATCAGCTTCCTCCTTGTCCAAGAGGTCAAGGATTCATTACCCATCGTACATGCTCCCAATTTTGCACTAGAATATTTCAAGCCCTTAATAGACCATGGAAACAACAACGGTATTTCTCCTGACCAGCAACATTGGATGTTTAGCGAATGGCTCGAGACTGACTATGTTATTGCAGGTTCACAACACTTGAGGCCACCTACCGGTTCTGCTCCTGGTCATTTGTGGCATAGAATGTCGTGCCCAAGGTCCGAGAATAATCATCCTGGTTTTGAAAGATCAGAAGGCTTCTGTGGTTATAGCTCCACATATATTACTCTAGATTCAAAAATGGGCCAGGTAGCACGCCTCCCAACTAAAGTAATTGATGAAATTGCAGCCTTGTCCCAAGAAACATTCTGAATGATTTGTCTTAGACTGGTGTATTCAGAATTACAAGGAAGACACCAGGACATGGGTTCTTGTTTCTATTTCCAATCGGGCCAATTACTCCCAATATCCATAGAACATAATTCCTGATGTGTACAATGATGCATATGACATTTCATTCAGTCTCCTGATAGGATGTTTGCTAGCACTAGTATGTTCCAACCTTCATTGCTACATGTATCTTCAGATTTGGTGATTGATGAGGTTATCATGTATCTTTCTGGATAGTCATAGGAAGTTTTTCTTCTGAATAGCTACAGCGTATGTCTAGTAAACTATTCCGTATGGTAGATTTCACGATGGAACAAGTCCTGTAGTCTCATCATCACATTGGTGGGCTTCTTTTTTTTACTAAAAATACTATCAAACACCTCCCTCGTCGTCGATTCAGGATAAATTTCCCTAGGATATGCTATCCGTTTGCCCAATAAGCTTTCCAGTGGGGGGGGGGGCATCTAAATATCGATCTCAGTTCAAAAGAAACTGAACCAGGTCATGAGAAAAACTGGGTCAAAAACCATGAGCTAGTTTACAAGGAAAAGCGGATCGAAAACCTAAACAAATTGACCCGATTATGAGGGAAACAGTCGAGTTTTTCTTTCCCATTCATGTTGTGACACAACACATATGTGCGCACAACATATATGCTTGTGTCCCTATTTGTCTGCCTTTGATTTGGGACATAGCCAAGTTTTTCCCTTCTACTAACTTGAGAAAATAACAGGCCAGGAAAAAATGAAATAGAATTCTCTGTTGTGGACCGCCAAACAACTAGCACAAGGCGGCCATCCTCTGTGATCAGGCTTCCGAGGAGATGCAACATCTACTCACTGACTGCCCCTTCTAGCGGCAGATTTGGCACAAAATCCTCTCCTGGTATCGGTATACCGCCACGCCCCAGACCAGACGTGGACGTTCGCAGACTGGTGGGCGTCCTCTTGCTGCCGAGGTATTTCCTCCATCATCCTCCAGCAACGGTTGTGTCTTCAACTCGCAGCAGCCCTCTGCTTCACCCCTGGTACAGTCTATCCAGGAAGATGCACACCTTTGGGCTAGGGCAACAGCCAAAGGGTTTAATATTCTTCCAAGAGTCAGGCCTTTGTTTTCCTTCGGGTTGAGCACCCCGTGTTCCGCTCTAGCTTCCAGGTTGTGTACGTGTCCCATATGATGGTACCCTTATCAAAGTTTTAAATAGCGCGCTAAGCATCTTAGCGTCGGACCTCTTTCAAATGCTATAGCGTGCTATAGCGAAGCTATAGCGCGCTATTTAAAATGTTTGTTCATTTGTTTGGACCAAAGTCTCTTAGCGCAAGACCTTTTATAAACGCTATAGCGTGCTATAGCGGAGCTATAGCGGGCTATTTGAAACAGTGACCCTTATACCTCTTCCCACTCCTTCTATCAATGCAATGATACTCTAGCTTATGCGTATTCAAGAAGAAAAAACACAAGACAAAGATACAGGCTGGGATTGTTGTAAATGTGCTGAATCCTTACTAGTAATGGATGAAGACAGATATACAAACCAGCTGGAGCGTGTTAGATGGGTATTCAAACTAGCAAAGCATGAATGCCTTTCAAAACATTTAATCTCTTCAAACAAAGATGCTCCAGAAAGAACTAAGATTTTTAGCTTAGAAGAAGTGGAACAAGCAACCAACAAACTGGGTCAAAACTGCATCCTCAGATTGATCAACATATTGTGGCCATCAGCAAGTCCAAAACAGTTCACCACAAAAGAAAAGGTCCATAATTGCCATTCAAATGAAATTTTATGATGACATGGACATACCAGTACTCGTGAATCTAATTACTGGATCAAGCGTTAGCGGTGACCAAACTAGCATGTGAGATACATAATATACCAGAGACCAACATCTAGTTTGGCAACAACACTGAAACAAGGCTTGCCATCTTGCGCCATGCAAAATCTTTGTTGTGCTGTAAGGATTAAAAAAACAATTGCCTTAAGAAGCTTTAGAACACAGAACCAAAATTCCAGTCGGCCAGCCAGTGTATAATAGAGTGCCGAGTGATAAGTAATGTAAGCCAGGACATACAAATTAATGCATTGCAGAATGGCCTATTTCCGCACTTTCTTAGCTCCAATATGTGTGCTAAATAACATGGCATCAGGATGAACAAGTTCATAACCAATCCATGGTTTATTCCCTACTAAATGATAAGATATCAGCAATCAGGAACCAAATCATCAGTTCAATCAGATTCTGCATCTAACAGGGCAGAAAAACAGCATCTAGTTAGGCCAAGTACACAGAAATAGGAAGTACCAGCTTACTATGGAGAATGAAAACTCGCACCGTCACAGTTTACCGATTTTCATAGCTCGTTCTTGGGTGATGTAATCTGAATCTTGTCGGCACTTCCCTTCGGCAGGCCGCAGCGTAGTCTTAAGCAAGGTGTGGTGCAGCTTTCATGTGAGGGCATATGTACTTCTCCATAAATACCTTCTCAATCCAAAGCAGTGCTGTATAGTAGCTATGTATGTGCGCTAGCCATCCATTTTCCTTAAGAAATTTCACAACATAGTAGCAGGGTCTGAGCCGGCCCTCGAGGCTGTAAGTGAGCATTGCCGGTCGATGAGCAATGTAGGCCGGCTCCAACTTCAACTCAGAGAGAAGGAACTCGGATCTGCGCTGCAGCATGTTCTTTGACCTGCTCAGCACAGACAGAACCTTGGACAAAGCAATGCCCACCTCAGTATCCGACCAGCTGAAGGTGCTCTTCAGGTACTTCACTTTGGCAGCAATCTTCTCCTCGCTGAGGAATGCAACAGACAGCAGAATTTTCCTAAACATCACGGAGCCAACGGGCACACCAAGACCGTCGGTTAACGCCACCACCGCCCGTATTTGTTCCGTGCTGGCGGTGAGCATCCTTGGCACAGTGGTGCACACCCTGCCAATATCGCAAGCACCTAGCGGGCACTCCTGCAATAACGCCACATTTGGCTTGACCACCCTCTCGAGGCTGTGCGAGAGGAGACCGTTGTTACGCTTCAACGCTTGGAGGAATTTCTCGAAGGATCCGAAGAGGCGCAGGTAGTAGTTCACCTTGGAGACGACGGAATTGCATCGGAAATGGTTCGCGCAGAGCAGGGCGAGGCGCACGATCTCAGACCGAGGCCGGTGAGCCCGACTACGATGGGGGACAGGGTCCTCTCCATGCCGGCGCAGAGGAGTTGCGGGTCCCTAGCAACGGCGGCGGCGATGTCATCCGTGGAGAGGCCGAGGCCGGCGAGGAAGGCGAGGACGGTGTCTGGCTTGGAGGGGGGTTTGAGGTGGGAGAGCTTCGTGGAGTCCTTCAGCGCCTGTGGTCGGGTGAGGCCGCACGTGTCGACCAGGTTCTCCTCAACCACGAATCCGGTGTGTGGGGAAACGGGGGCTGCGGCGGCGGAAAGGAGACGGCAGAGAGGGTAGCGGTGAGACGTGGTGGGACAAGAGAGTAGGTGGACGAGGATGTAGCTTCGGAGGCGGAGAGTGGCGCAGGCGACGGCGTAGCTACGCCGGCGGCAAGGGCAACGAGCGCCGCTAACTGGTGCGAGAGATTTTTTTGAGGGGTAAAACGCCATTTTATTATTCAAAATCCACAGATAGTGGGATACAGTTTTGGTCATGGGGTAGGCCAAGCCAAACGTGGCGTCCTAGACCCCGACGTAATGAAAATTTAGCTAGACTGTGTCCTTCATAATTAACAGCACGACCCTCGGAAACAAAATTACACAGAAGATGAGCTGAATTGAGAATGATCTCACTAAGTATAGCACCATATCTTCCTTTGCTACCTTTGTTTATATCGGAAACGACTTGCTTGAAGTCACATACAATAACAATATTCTGGACGTTGAGATCCACAGCTAGAGCAATCCCCTCTCTTGAAGCTATAGCCTCAAGAATTGCAGGGTCATCAATACCTTCAATAACCAGCGCTGAACTGCGCAGAAATTAACCATTGCTGTCCCGACAGACAGCTGCGGCTGAACCACACCTCTTCCTTTCATTACACCCACATGTACGTGAATTTTCGCGAAACCCGGCGGTGGTGCCTTGTGTCGCTGGGGAGAAGGTGCATGAGCTGCACTAGGCTGCTGTACTGGCTTCTTCTCACTGATAATCCCCAGCTCATCGATGAATCTTTTGACAAAGGAGACGGTGGTAGTTTGCGGAGTCTGAAATATGCCTTCGTGGATAGCTTTGCGTCGGGCAGTCCAAATCGCCCAAAGAGTGACAGTGAGCAAGACAATATTCTCATGTGATAAAGATTCCATAAGTGTAAAGAGCCATTGCTTCGCACTCGGCTCGGATGTAGAACTCAAAACCTGAGCCATGTCATCATCAACGAGTGTCCAAGTGCTTCGTGATGTTGTGCAGTTGATTAAAGAGTGTGTCCATGAATCCAAAGACCAGCACAGACCGCAAGAAGATGTATCAGTCATGTGCCTATGTGCTCGGACATCTTCCATCGGCAAAGAGTGTTTAGAGAGCCTCCACAGGAACATTCTAATCTTGCTTCTGCTCCCCTGCTCGAAGAACCTGATGTACCTTCCCGTCGCTGTCTAGTGGCGACATGCATATTATAAGCTGATTTTACCGTAAAGGAACCATGCCTCTCAAACTGCCAGCTCCAAAAGTCCTGCATGGCTCGAGTACAGATTGGGATTCCCAGGATAACACGCGAATCCATCGCCAAGAAGATTTCCTCCACTCGTGCCTTATTCCATGTAGCATTAGTATGATTTACACTACTAGGAAAAAGATGATAGTTAATATGGACATTAATGACGCACCACTTATGTATATAGCAGTGGCGCATCATCTATGTGGTGCGCCACTGCTATATAGCAGTGGCGCACCATGTGTAGGTACGCCATTAGTGTCCATATCACTAATGTCGCACCACACCCACGGTGCACCACTACTAACAATTTTTTTTCCATAACTAGTAATGGCACACAAGGGCATAGTGCGTCATTACTAGTCACACTCTATGCGCCACACCACATACTCTTTTTCTTTCAAAACTAGTAATAGCACACCAGGGTATAGTGTGACATTACTATGTCAAACTTACTAATGGCGCACCTACACAAAGTGCGTCATTACTAAGTTTGATCAAGGTTTGACCAGGTCATACACATAGTAATGGCGCACTTTGTGATGGTGCGCCATTATACTACAACTAGTAATGGTGCACTATCCCCTGGTGCGCTACCGCTAACCAAATGCACCCCCGGACCGCCTTTTCAGTTTAAAAAAAAATAAAAGAAAATGTCAAAAAAATAAAAGAAAATAAGTTTCCCACGTGATATGTGGTCTAGTTGTTGGAAAAATTTACAAATATGAATTTTGACTTTATTTGCAAAATCTCTCTGAAATTTAGTAAAAAGGGGCATAACTTTTGCATACGAACTCGGATTAAAAAGTTTTTTTATATGAAAGATTATCTACTCGAAAAGTTACATCCGAATTGAACCGGGGGAACGTTGTTCAAGATTTTCAGAATCCCCAAAAACCTAACAGAATAAAATATACGGGACTTTTAAGATCTTGACGGGGGGAAATGGAAAAAAAATTCAAGCTAGGTGTGCCACTAGTAACAGAAAAAAAATTGGTTTCGATTTTTTTTGAATTTTTTAAAAATATGTTACGTAATATGACCGGGAAGTTTGAAATATTTTTCAAAATTTCATCACACTCATTAACATGAACAAAGTCCTAGACATCAACAAGGTTTAATAGGATTGATATGATAGATATATCAACAAGTGACTGTTAAGTGAGCTGGTGCTGGGGTTGGATATAACTGTGAAGTTAAGTGTGCTCGGGCTAGAGTAGTGTGAGGATGGGTGACCTTCCGGGAAGTTTGACCACGGAGTGCGATTTGACTTGAGATTAAGCATATAGACCTGAGATTAAGCCGATTTGACTTGAGATTAAGCATATAGACCCGAGATTAAGCCATAGTGACCCGAGATTAAGAAAAAAACGAAAAAAAATTGAAATGACATTTTTATTTGGTCGCAATTTTGCCATGTCAGCTTGACACGGTGGATCCGACGTGGCCTGGGCAGAGAGCTAGCGACCAAAACTGAAGGTCACGCAATCAACGACCTTTTGTTTTGGTCATGGAATTCCACGACCTTCTCACAGAGAAGGTCGTTAATTTCAGTTTACGACCGCCATCTTTTGACCTTCTGTGTTTGGTCGCAAATGAAAAGCAATGACATTTCAGTTACCAATAGTGATGGTCACAAGTTGACCCCCCATCGTTTTAGTTTACTGTTATTGCTTTCTTCATGACTTAAACATGTTCCTATGACTATGAGATTATGCAACTCCCGATTACCGGAGGAACACTTTGGGTGCTACCAAACATCACAACGTAACTGGGTGATTAAAAAGGTGCTCTACATGTGTCTCCGATGGTACTTGTTCAGTTGGCATAGATCAAGATTAGGATTTGTCACTCCGATTGTCGGAGAGGTATCTCTGGGCCCTCTAGGTAATGCACATCACTATAAGCCTTGCAAGCAATGTGACTAATGAATTAGTTGCACGATGTTGCATTACGAAATGAGTGAAGAGACTTGCCGGTAACGAGATTGAACTAGGTATTGAGATACCGACAATCAGATCTCGGGCAAGTAACATACCGATGACAAAGGGAACAACGTATGTTGTTATGCGGTTTGACCGATAAAGATCTTCGTAGAATATGTAGGAACCAATATGAGCATCCAGGTTCCACTTTGGTTATTGACCGGAGACATGTCTCGGTCATGTCTACATACTTCTTGAACCCATAGTGTCCGCACGCTTAAAGTTCTATGACGATCGGTATTATGAGTTTTTGTGTTTTGATGTACCAAAGGTAGTTCGGAGTCCCGGATATGATCACAGACATGAAGAGGAGTCTCGAAATGGTCAAGACGTAAAGATTGATATATTGGATGACTATGTTCGGACACCGGAAGGGTTCTGGGAGGTTTCGGATATATACCAGTACCGGGGGTTACCGCCCCCCCCCCCCGGGAAGCTATTGGGCCTCATGGGCCTTAGTGGAGGAGAGAGAGGGCAGCCAGGAGGTGGCGTGCGGCCCCCCTTGCCCCAATCCGAATTGGACAAGGGGAAGGGGCGGCGACCCCCCTCTCCTTCCTTCTCTCCATCTCCTCCTTCCCCTTTGCAATAGGAAAGGGAGGGGCAAACCTGCCTGGAGTAGGATTGCCCCACTTGGGCGCGCCTCTCCCCTGGCCGGCCCTCTCCTCCTCCCCCCCCCCTTTATATACGGGGGTAGGGGGCACCCCAAAGACACAATAATTGATCTGTTGATCTCTTAGCCGTGTGTGGTGCCCCCCTCCATCATAATCCACCTCGGTTATATCGTAGCGGTGCTTAGGCAAAGCCCTGCATCGGTAGATTCATCAACATCGTCACCACGCCGTCGTGCTGACGAAACTCTTCCCCGAGATCTACTGGATCGTGAGTTTGCGGTACGTCACCAAGCTGAACGTGTGCTAAACTTGGAGGTGCCGTACGTTCGGTGCTGATGATCGGTCGATCGTGAAGACGTATGACTACATCAACCGCGTTGTTATAACGCTTCCTCTTAACGGTCTACGAGTGTACGTGGACGACACTCTCCCCTCTCGTTGCTATGCATCACCATGATCTTGCGTGTGCGTATGAATTTTTTTGAAATTACTACGTTCCCCAACACAATGAATACTAGAAATAATATAAATTACATCCAGATCCGTAGACCACCTAGCAACAACTATCAGCACTGAAGCGAGCCGAAGGCGCGCCGCCGTCATCACCCCTCCATCATCGGAGTCGGGCACAAATTGGTGTGGTAGACAGTCGGGAAGTCGTCATGCTAAAACCCCATAGGACCAGCGCACCAGAATAGCAACCGTCACAGATGAAGAATAACGTAGATCAGAGAAATCCAATCCAAAGACACACGAACACCGACGAACAACGACGAGATCCGAGCAAATCCACCAAAGATAGATCCGCCGGAGACACACCTTCACACGTCGGGTCCCTTCAGACGATGAGTGGCTGAGGTCCTCCACACCTCTACGGCTCAGAGGACATCACAGATGGGACGGACCATCAACACCGAAGGCGCCCATGGAAGGAAGTTAAATCATGGTTACTTTTCGGAGACTCTGGTGGAGAGGACGGAAACGCTTCGTGAAAGGAATAGCAGAAACTTGGTAGTCATCAAACATAGATCTATCTAAAATAATGTCAACCATGTGTTTTTATAAGTCAAATGATTGTACTTTGGACTATTAGACAACTCTACAAGCATCGTAAAAACTCGACGACATGCTTACCACCTCCACCAATTCACAGTAGCGGTTTTCCCAACTGTGTTGGTCAAAAAAACATCCACTTGTTCAAAACAAAAAACGTTTGGCACCTCGGAATGCTATGTTTGGTACGTCATGTGAAATTATACCATATTTGATACAAAAGTTTGTTCCCTTGTGTTAGTTAGTGATGATAAAATAAGTAATGATGAAGTATCAAGTACTTCTCCATGAAACAATTCCCTCATAATTATCATCCGTCCCCGCCCTCTTATTTTTTCTGACAAAAAGGCCATCACGGCTAGCTTTATTAGAGCTTAAACAATGATTACATCGTTTGCAAACACACCAAGCATGTTACGAGTTAATCTTCCAAGCTGATGTGTTCGGTTATTGTTTTTCTCTCTTCATCAATGTTTTTTGTTCCTCTGCATCGTCGTGTCTGCGACAAACGATCATTGGGTGCATCAAAGTTGTTTCCCAAGACGGCACTGGTGGTGCTGTCGCTGGTTTCTAGTTCTCTGCTACGAGACTCCAGGAGTATTGCTGCTCGCAATGAAAACAGTAAGTTGGAACTGTCGCGGGATGGCCAGCCCCGCGGCAGTTAGGGCGCTTCTGGAGATCCAGAAGCAATGGGGGTCCGATGTGACGTTCCTGTCTGAGACACATCTGAATATAGTGAAGGAAGAAAAATTAAGAAGGAAATTAAAGATGGATCGTGTGGAGGTTTTTGAGAGTAATGGAGCAAGCGGTGGTCTACTGATGGCTTGGCGAAGCTCTGTAAAGATTGAAAAGTTGAGTATAGATAAGAACTTTATTGATGTGGTAGTGGAAGGCCAAAATCAGCAGAAGTGGAGGCTTACCGGTTTTTATGGCGAACCTAAATGGGATAATAAGCATCTCTCGTGGGCTTATCTCAGAGATCTACATAATCGTAACAACCTGCCTTGGGTGGTGATCGGTGATTTTAACGAAATCTTGTACTCGCATGAGAAAGAAGGAGGTGCCCAACGACCAAACCACATGATGCAAGACTTCGGAGATGCATTGGTGGACTGCCACTTAGATGATATGGGCTTCAGCGGTGATCAGTTCACGTGGCGTAGAAGACGCCTAAGGGAACGACTTGATAGAGCAGTCTGTGATGGAGGTTTTCGGTTGCTATATCCTAATACTAAATTGATAAACGTTGAACATTCTAAGTCAGATCATAGACCTATAGTGCTGGACGTAGAAGGAGACTCGGATGTCCAGCGACCTCATGCGGGAGTGAAGCGGTTCGAAGCACGGTGGCTCAAAGAAAATGATTTGGTACAATGGGTAACAGATGCATGGGAGAGGATGGATGTTCAGTCGTCATTTGCTGCTAGTACGGCAGCGGTACATGCTGAACTAGATTCGTGGGATCGCGAGGTGCTATGTGCACCCCAGCGACAGCTGAAAAAGCTAAAGGCGGAGCTGGAGGAGATGCGGCTGGGTCCTCTTACTGATGAGGGGCAGACCGGCAACGTGAAATTCTCATCTTGATAGAAGAAACATTGGAGAAGGAAGAAATATACTGGGTTCAGAGAAGCCGTGCCAAGGTTAAAATATGGGGATCGAAACACAAACTTTTTTAACAATTTTGCGACAGCTAGGAGGAAAAGGAATCAAATCCGGAAACTCCTAGGAGATGATGGCATTTGGCTGGAGGATGAAGAGTCTATGGGAAAGTTGATCGCAGATTATTTCAAAGAGCTCTTCACAGCGGAAGTAGCACACCCAAACGCTGATGTTCTTAACAAGGTTCGGTCTAAAGTTACTGAGTATATGAACGAGTCCTTGCTTGCTCCATACACAACCAAAGAAGTTAAGGCGACGCTGTTTAGCATTGGTGATATGAAAGCTCCTGGACCAGACGAGCTACATGCGATCTTCTACAAAAAATTCTGGCCACTTGTGGGTGATGAGTTGGTGAAGGAAGTATCAGAAGCTGTGAACAACTGAGTGATACCAGAAGGATGGAACACGGCCACAATTGTGATAATACACAAAGTAGAACAAGCGGAGAAAATCACACAATTTAGGCCTATTAGCCTTTGTAATGTGGTTTACAAGGTAATTTCCAAATTGTTGGCAGCATGTTTAAAGGTGTTCTTACCTGAAATCATCATTGAAAACCAAAACGCTTTTGTGCCGGGGAGGAAAATTACAGACAACGTTATCGTTGCTTACGAGTGTCTACATACTATGAAGAAGAGAAAGAAAGGTAAACATGGTACTTGTGCAGTAAAATTAGATATGCATAAGGCATATGATCGTGTGGAGTGGGTATTCTTGCAAGCTATGTTGGAGAAACTTGGGTTTGCCCAGCAATGGATCCAACTTGTCGTGGCTTGTGTCACATCAGTAGAGTACAAGGTGAGGTTCAATTCAAATGAAACACTCCCATTCAAACCCTCAAGAGGTCTACGACAGGGGGATCCTCTATCTCCATACTTATTCCTTCTCTGTGGGGAAGGCCTATTACTAGGCGTCCAGGTGTGTAGGGAGTCACCAAAAATCTCTCACCTTTTGTTTGCGGACGATTCTTTGATTTTGACGCGGGCAGATTCTGATAACGCCACGTCCTTGAAGAGTATATTGGATGACTATTGTGCAGCCTCGAGGCAACTAGTTAGTGTTGCAAAATCTTCAATTTTTTTCAGTCCCAATACGGAGGTGGAAGTGGAAGCAGAGGTATGCCAAATTCTTGATATAATGACAGAGGCCTTGGCTGACAAATATTTGGGTTTACCCTCTATGATTAGGGTTGACCGCATGGATTGCTTTCTGCATCTAATGGAGAGAATTCAGAAGATGGTGATTGGGTGGAAGGAGAGAACATTGTCGTTTGACAGTAAGGAGGTTCTTCTCAAAGCGGTGGCTCAAGCTATCCCGACTTATGTGATGAGTGTGTTTAAATTCCCGAAAAAAATCTGTAAGGGGATCAATGATGCAGTGTCGCAGTATTGGTGGGGTGAAGATGAAAACTAGAGAAGAATGCATTGGTTTGCATGGTGGAAGATGTGTATCCCGAAGGAGAAAGGTGGTATGGGGTTTCGAGATATCCATTGCTTTAACTTGGCAATGCTTGCCAAGCAATGCTGGAGGCTAATTGAAAATTATGACTCACTGTGTGCTAAAGTACTTCGTGCAAGATACTGCCCTATTGGTGACATGCTTAATAGCACACTAAAGAAATGATCTTATTTTGTTTGGCAGAGCATCTTTGCTAGGATCCAAACTTTTAAGAAGGGACACATTTGGAGAGTTGGTGATGACCTCAAGATAAACATATGGGAGGACTGTTGGATTCCTAATAGCCTGTCCAGGAGAGTCATTACAATCCGAGGTAATCAGGTTTTGACATCCGTTAATGACCTCATTGATCCTATATCTGGTACTTGGGATGAACAGCTGGTCTGTGATAATTTTTGGCATATTGATGCTGAACGAATTCTGCGAATCCCTTTACCGCAGTATGGAATGGAAGATTATGTTACATGGCAGTTTACAAAGACGGGTAGTTTCCGTGTTAGATCTGCTTATTATGCTGAGTGGGAGGATCAGTACGGAGCAAAAATTGGCTCTAATGGAGGACAATCAAGTAGTCTGAACCATCCTGTGTGGAAGAAAATCTGGAGACTTAAGATGCCATGCAAGGTCAAAATATTTATTTGGAGATACCTTCATAATTCTATCCCTTTCCGGAGCATGTTAGCAAATCGCCACATCCCTATAAATGATGAATGCCCATGGTGTCAAGGTGCAGCCGAAGATGTAAGACATGCTATGTTTATATGCAGCAGAGCGAAGACGATATGGAGGGAACTCGGTCTGAATGAAATAATAGATGAGGCAGTTTTGGTGGACCGATCGGGCGCTGCAGTCCTTGAGTTCCTGCTTTGTGATACTAAATTTCAAAAAACATATGATGGAGTAGTGGATACTCCAGAGATTGTTGCAGCTACATGCTGGTACGTATGGTGGCAAAGGAGAGAGATGGTGAGGGGAGAACAAGTTCAGTCTCCACCCCGAACTGCTCTATCTTTGCTGGCTCTAACTCTAAATTTTGTGCGTGCATCTAAACAAACTAGACAAGTACCTCGCTTGAATGAATGGAGGAAGCCAATGTCAGATTTTCAAGCTTTGAACGTGGATGCATCTTTTTCTGTGGAAGATGGCCTAGGTGCTTGTGGAGCTGTAGTGAGGGATCAAAATGGTGGATTCATTGGAGCTTGTACAACACCAATGGAGCATGTCCCTAATGTGGTCTCCGCAGAGGCTGAGGCAATGAGACAAGGTCTACTGTTTTTGCAAAGCCTAGGATGCAGCAAGGTCCTTATACAATCTGATAATGTTATTGTGGTGGACGCATTGAAGAATAATCAAGGCCATTCATTGGTTGCTGCTCCAATTCTTAATGATTGTCGAGTGTTACTGAAAGAATTCGGAAAGGTCTACTTAGATTTTTGTAATAGAGAGTCTAACTATGTTGTGCATGAGCTAGCTAGTTTCGGGTGAGGTAGTCCACCGACTGTGTGGTCGGATAACCCCCCAAGTTTTCTGTTGAAGTTTTTAGCGGATGATGTAAGTGTTATCTAAATTAATAAAGCTAGCCATGAAGGCCTTCCCCTAAAAAAACAAGTTAATCTTCCAATTATCATGCCTAAAGCACCATAAATGATGATTTCCTCCACATGAGCGACTTTGTATCTCAAAACGTGCATACATATATTTTCATTCCTTTTCCTTAGTTACCTCCAACCAAACAACATATAGAGGAAAGTACCAGGCCCTCGTAACTTGAGCAATTATTAGCCAGTGTGGGCATTAATGAAACACTTGCAATACTGCAGCTCTATAAATTTCGAATGATGGGGTTCCTTTGAGAAGCTAGCAGAGAAGAACTATTGGATTTTTCTCCTTCTTTACTAGAGTAATGCATCATGCATGGCAAGCATGCATGGAACTGAACTGTAACCGGTGAACATGGCTAGCTTTTTGATCAAGCTCTTTCATGGCTTTTGATCTCCCCAAGAATGTAAGAGCTGGCTAGCTAGGATTGAGAGGCAACCGGGAATCTTTATTACTGCGATAACCTCCCTGGCCGGCTAGCTAGCTTCTTTCTTGTGTCCACTCCCGTCTCCTTCCTTTGCAAGGACTACTGCCTTCGGAAGGTGGCATGTGGCGCCCCCAGCTTGCAAGTGTGCTACTAATGAACAAGCTTTAGCTAGCTAAGTCATCAGTACCAATCGCCACGACGAAGCGAGGATGAACTTTGCAACAGCCAAATCTTCCTGTGAGAATTATTTACAGCAAGACCAAATTGAGAAATGAATATACAGCAAGACCAAATTGAGAAATGAATATCAGTTTTGCTAAAGCACATCTAGATGTGCCATAAGTATTGCACATCTAAGTCATATGTCATTGATCTTACATTAAGATTCGTGTTAATATATTCTTTCTCTTTTTTCTTTTTCTCTTTATGCTTGATTCACTCACTTAGATGTGCAATAACTAGAGCACATCTAGATGTGCCCTGGACACATCCAATGAATATATAAGACATGCCGTAGCCATCTGTCTATCCAGTGAAGAAAATTACAAGTGGCAGTAATGAATGCAGTACATTCTACAAACAGAAAATTTCGGGTCTACGCCTCGATCAGGCCTTCCTAAGCAACTGTATTATTTTCTATTACTTTTATTCGGAAAACAGCGGGCGGCGGATTACTTTTTTTTAACATCATCAGTTTCCTCTGTCTCTGTGCAAAATGTCAGATCAGATGTATTATTTATTCCTTATTATATAAGATTTTTAATATCTGTAGTCCGTATATATTGCTTGTCGTCCAGTACAAACCAGTTCGTTACCTTCATGTTCAGGTAAAAACTGAAGATTAACTTGTCAAGGATATTGCATGGCTGACTTCTGGGTCTCTGACACCATTCAGATGCAGGTGGCATGGATTTAATGGCGCTAGTAATTCACCAATTACAATCTGTATGTCTTGTTTACTATGAAAAAAATAGATGAACTGGATCGAGTTAGTGATTTGCCACATTTACCAAGCTTCGTACATACACTTCATACAAGATCGATGCAAGTGAGTACCGCATCAGCACTTGCAGATTTACCAAGACTTCTGTTGGAAAATTTCCTTTTTGAAGGAAACAATCAACAAGTTGAACAATTAATTATAATGATCAGTATAATATATGCAGAATAGTCAGAAGTCCAAACCACAGGAAGGATCTTAGAATCACTCATTTATGAATATCTTCCAGACAGTAATATATATATGTCGTAGCTAGAACTGTTTCAATGTAGATAAATGTTCTCAACAAACCACAATGTATAGTACATTTCAGTAAAGTTTTCCTCTCCGCTTCAAGTGTTTCATTAGTCTTCTCTACTACACTAGTTAGCAAAAACAAGGCTAGCAAGTAGCAGCGTAGATACATGCATGTGCACATGCATATTAGGAAATGTAGAGAACTTTAGAATAGGAGACATGTTTGTTTAGTGATGATAAAAGAAGTTATGACGAAGTATCAAGTTTTTCTCCGTAAAACAATTCCGTCATAATTCTCATCCCTCCCCAGCCTGTTATTAATATGTTACGAGCTCGTCTTCCTATTCTCATGCCTAAGAGCATCTCTAGTAGATACCTTATATTGCGGTACTGTACAAACATTATAAGGGCTAGCTGCGGCAGAATAGATCCCTCAATTTTTTCCCTAAAACCAAATATTCCTCGTGGTCTTCTTCTTCATCACCTCACCCGCATCTGCATGAACCCTCGCCACTGCAAACCACGCACACCGTGCAGTCCACCACCTTGCTGCCGTCCGGCCACGCGGCGGAGCATCGGCCGGAGCCGCGACTGCTCGTGCACTGCCACCACCTCATCGGCGACGCCGGCATACCTCCCATCCATGAACAGCTGCGGCGGCAACGGCATGTCACCGTCCCTCCCAAGGAACAGCGTGCGGAGCTCGTGCCGGCTGAAATCAACTAGAATCGCTCCGAATCGGGCATGTCCATCTGAAATTTGGCCGGAATCGAGAGTGGCACGATGGATCTTGGACGGAATGAGCACTATTCTGGCCGTTGGACCTGAAACTTCCCTCCCGCCACCGTCTTTTTATTTTAAGGTGAACTGAAAATTCTGCCCCGAATCGTAAACATTGAGGTACTGGAGGCTCGTATTAGAGTTCCTCAAAAAATAATCGGGTCAACCGATTTTGAGGGATCTGGTTCGGTCAGTTTTACCTCTCAAAACCGTAAAAAATGATTATTTTACAGTTTTGGCTCTTCTAAGGGACCTGCTAGAGATACTCTAAACCCCTATAAATGATGATTTTCTCCAAATGAGCAACTTTGTATCTCAAAACTTCAATCTTTTCATCCCTTCTTTTTGGTCACGTCCAACCAAACAAGCTATATATAGAGGAAACTACCAGGCCCTCTCGCAACTTCTTTGAGCAATTAGTAGCCAGCGGGGGCATTAATGAAACACGTGCAATACTGCATCCCTATAAATTTCGAGTGATGGGGTTACTTTGAGAAGCTAGCAGAGAGCAACTATTGGGTTTTTCTCCTTCTTTAGAATTGCAACTTTTTATATATTTTCATTCCTTCTTTTTCGTTACCTCCAACAAGTAGAGGAAACTACCAGGCCCTCGTAATTTCTTTGAGCAAATAGTTGCCAGTGGGGACATTAATGAAACACATGCAATATTGCACCTCTATAAATTTCGATTGATGGGGTTACTTTGAGAAGCTAGCAGAGAGCAACTATTGGAGTTTTCTCCTTCTTTAGACTAATGCATGATGCATGGCAAGCATGCATGGAATTGAACTGTAACGGGTGAAACATAGCTAGCTTTTCGATCATGCCCCCGCTGGCTAGCTAGGATTGAGAGGCAACCGGGAACTTTTATTAAGGCAATAACCTCATTGGCCGCCTGGTTGGTTAGTAGGCTGATCGGCGATCGCAGGAAGTTCTGTTAGCTAGTCAATTGCATCTTTCTTGTGTCCACTCCCGTCTTGCAACTGTGCTACTAATGAACAGCTTTTTAATATCCGTAGTCTGTATGTCTTGTCCTTTGTCAAAAAAATATCTTGCTTGTCGTCCAGTCCAAACCAGTTTGTCACCTTCAGGTTCAGGTAATAACAAAAGATTAACTAGTCAAGGATATTGCATGGCTGACCTGTGGGCCTCTGACCACCATCCAGGTGCAATGGATTGAATGGCGCTATGTCTTGTGGACTATGAAAGAAATGGATAAACACTTCATATACAAGATCGGTGCAGCTTATTAGCACATCAGCACCTGCAGATTTACCAATACTTTTTTGAGAAGTTTACTTTTTGAAGGAAACAATCGACAAGTTGAACAATATGATATTCAGAATGGTCAGAAGTCCAAACCGCACAAAGGATCTCAGAATCACTCATTTATGAATATCTTCCACCCAGTAATATATATGTCCTAGAATGGTTTCAATGTAGATAAAAGTTCTCAACAAACCACAATGTAGTACATTTCAATAAAGCTTTTATGAATCCCCATAATTGGAGTGCATTTATCTAATTAACCCTTCAACAAAACTTTCCTCTCTGCTTCAAGTGTTTCACTAGTCTTCTCGACTATAAGAACTAGACTAGTTAGCAAGAACAAGGCTAGAGAAATAGACATAGGTGTTGCCGGCTAGCTAGCAAGTAGCAGCATAGATACATGTATGTGCACATGCATATTTGGAAATGTAGAGAACTTTAGAATAGGAGACATCAGGATGCGAAAGCTTAGTCAGAGGAGATCTATCAGTAATGCACGGTGTGTTGCTCCAGCAAGCAGTATTTTGGTATCTAGTCACCATTAACTGGTTTGGTTTACACACCACCTTGGTCTAGACACCAGCGTGGAACAAAAAATGTCTACCAATGTTTTACTGGGGTTGTTGTTTTTGGGAGCTCAATGTTGGCTGTGCGCTTCGATTTGGCCGGTTCAACTTTGAGCGCAAGGTGCATTTTGCGCCAGCAACATTCTGATTTGTCTAGGTACCAGAGTGGTATAGTGGAACTAAAAAAAAGGGGACACAGATTTCTTAGCAACAATGGGAAAAAACGGATTGCACCAGTTTGCACCGGATTTAAAAAAGAGCTAAGAACCAAAGCTGCCATCAGAGAAAAACGGTATGAATGGATTCCCATTTTAACTAATGTAAAAGAGTGCACATAAATCTCCAAAAGTAAACTGTGCTCGGCTCATGTGTAAGAAGAACTACTGTGGATATTATGTAGACACTCTTCAACCCGAAAATCTATTTCTGCACTCGAGCTCATCTGCATCCATGCTAACGAAAAAAATAAAAACAAGTGTTAGAAAAATTCAAAAAATCCCAATTTCTGTTGCGTGGTAGACAATTTGATGCGTGAGGTCTACTCTAATTTTCACATCATTTGGACATATGAGAATCTCTCAGCAAAAAAAAAACAAATTGGGGGTCTATATAAATGTTTACTGTTCATGCACTGTTTTGGTCCGATTTGTCTCTTTTGCTGAGAGCTGCTCAGATGTCCAAATGGCTTGAAATTTGGAGCAGGCCCCATGCATCAAATTTTTTACCACACAAATTTTTTTGGAATTTTTTTATTTATTTGGAATTTGTTACGATTGTTTTTCTAACCGGGTGCAGATGAGCCTGGTCACCGAAATGCCCTACTCTTCTTCATCCGTCCTATACTACTTCGTGCTAATGGAGAATTTAGTGCAACATCACCATTTGCCTCCAATTCCTTAGGTCATTGAGTAGCTTCCGGTCTCAACTCCACTTGTGTCATGCTTGGTCATTCCTCCGCTCTTAATTTTAAACATTCTACTAAAATTCCAATTATCGCACCACTTTTGTTATCACGCCCACTCATAAGCGAGACAAGGGCCTAAACTTATCTGGTTTTGAAAGTTGAGGGACTAAACTTATCCAGTTTTAAAAGTTCGGGGACTAAGTTTTGCTGGTTTCGGAGTCGAGGGACCATTGCTATACTTCTGAAAGAGTTGAAGGACGAAAAATATACTTATCCCTGTAAAGAAATATAAGAGTGTTTAGATCACTAAAATAGTGGTCTAAGTGCTCTTATATTTCTTTACAGAGGGGGTAAGTCTTAATATTTATGACAAATTGCCTTTTGCAAACAAGGTAGCAAAATGTTCCGCAAGACCAATGCTTTCAGACGCTATATAGGTAAAAAAATATATTTCTAGATATCACCTCCATAAGCAGCAGGGGTGAAGCTTCCATAGAGCCAAAGATCTACTCTAAAATTAAATGCTTAAAGATCAATGCAGTTCTCAAGCTTAAATATAAAACACTACTCAATGTTTAAGCATAAATTGTCTCATTGCCCCCCTGATCTTTGCTTGCCCCCCTCAGCATTCTCCGTCAAGCTTTACGACAATGTACAAGCATAACACCGAAGCTATAAATATAATTTTTCTTCATGAGGAAGCTCAAAAAAAACTTTTCTTCATGAGGAAGCTAAAAAAAATGTTTCTTCATGAGGCGCCATGTTGTTAGATTAGTGTGTTGTGCGCAACTTGTTAGCCATGGTCGGTCCAAATGGAGCAAACCTTGAAGCTCTAAAGTCTAATACCTTTGCTATTAGAGTATCATCCAAAAGTATTCTCATTACGGATAATGTGTTACTGTTGTTGTCTAGCCTACTCACCGAACCACGGCGATCACCGGAGACAAGGAAGAAACGAGAGAGAGAGAGAGAGAGAGAGAGAGAGAGAGAGAGAGAGAGAGAGAGAGGACACGAGGTTTCCCGGCGCACAAACACCTCCGGCCGCACAAACAACCCCTTGTATTTCCGGCGAGCTCGAACTCTGCCACACACACACCACCCCACCGTGAGCGCACATACACTCCCAGAGGCTACATCATTTCTCTCTGGCTCCTCTGTTACACTTGCACCGGACTCACACTTAAATAGCCTAGTACAGGAGACTCAACGCACGCTGTAGCCAGCCGCCATGCTTGGGCCACTAACCCAACTAATCAGCTACATGCAGGCGCACGTACATCGCCCACGCGATCTCTCCACAACGGCACAGCCACAGGACTTGGCCGCTAACAAACTTGCATGCACACGCAAACTCAACAGCCTGGCCACGATCTGCATGCAGCGCCCACTGATGCACGTCCGCACTCCATGGCTGCCCAACTGCCCGGCCGATGCTGCTGCTCGTTGCCAGCTCCGGGCAACTCAGCCATCACCAACCGGCCACGATCAAGATTAGTGCTCACAGTTACTAGCCTATGAATGTGTCCATTATTTGAAAAGGAAAAGAGGAAAAGCAGCTGCATGTGCGGTAAAGTTGGACATGGCGAAAGCCTATGATCGTGTGGAGTGGTCGTGCTTGAGAGTGATTATGAGTGAGATGGGTTTTGCTGTGCAATGGATTGATAGAGTTATGACATGTGTGGAGACTGTTTCTTTCTCTATTAGAGTTAATGGGAACTATTCTGATGTTTTCAAGCCAACACGGGGTATCAGACAAGGCGATCCTATTTCACCATATTTATTCCTTCTCTGTGCTGAAAGTTTTTCTTGTATGTTAAAGAATTATGGTGCAGGACATTTATCAAAGAGGGTGAGAATTGGTATCCATTGCCCTTGGATATCTCACTTGTTGTTTACTGATGACTGTTTGGTATTTACACAAGCAACAACTGAGGGTGCTCACAGATTGCAAGATGTGTTCGAACAATATCGTATGGGTTCCGGGCAAATGGTGAATAAACACAAATCGGCTATATTTTTCAGTGCAATGAAGATGAGGCTATGAAAATGACAGTTCATCAAAATACGGGGATTCCCACGGAAGCCTTGGTGGGAAGATATTTGGGACTTCCTACGGCTGTGGGAAGATCCTCTGATGAGCACTTTGATCATATGGTGGCTACTATCAAGAAACTTGTTACAAGTTGGGCGCCAAAATTACTAAACAGTGCAGGCCGTGAAGTATTGATTAAATCAATTTGCCAAGCTATTCCGACATATTCCATGAGCTGTTTCAAGCTTTCCAAGAAGTTGTGTAAAAAGATAATAGCAGCAATTGCCCGGTTCTGGTGGGGGGAGATGAGACCAAAGGGAAGATGCATTGGGTCAAATGGAAGGACTCACTATACCCAAAGTATGCGGTGGCATGGGTTTCAAAGACTTCGTCCTCTTCAATAAGGCTATGCTAGCGAAACAAGGGTGGCGCTTGATTTGTAATCCGGAGACGTTGTGTGCACGGGTGTTGAAAGGAAAATATTTTAATGATGGCAATTTTATGACAGTAGGGCGTAAGAGTAATTCCTCACAAACTTGGAGGGCAATCCTTTCTGGTAGGGAAGCCTTGGAGTTGGGCCTCATTCGACGCATTGGAGATGGATCATCAACAAGAATTTGGGAGGACCCCTGGATCACTACTAATCCTGGACTAAAGCCTATTGTTAAGTTGCAATCTTCAGGAATAAATTTGGTGGAAGAACTATTAAACCCGGACTTGGGTGAGTGGAATGAGGAGTTGGTGGAAGCAAAGTTTATGCCGGTTGATGCTCGGGCTATTCTGCAAATTTCGACTGTCCGATTAGCAGAAGATAGCTGGGCATGGCATCTGGAGAGAAATGGCAATTCTTCAGTACGGTCAGCCTATCGAGCACTTCTGGAAATGAATCACTCTATCACTTCAGTGTCTAGAATTCCAGATCGAATGGCGACAAACAATTGTTTTGGAAAAAGCTTTGGAAAATGCGAGTACTGCCAAAAGTCCGTAACTTCTGGTGGAGGCAGATTAAAAATTTTATACCTTGCCAAGCGATTCTCCATGGGAGACATATGGATCGTACCTCATTCTGTCAATCATGTGGAAGAGAGGAGACCATCAAACATGCCTTGTTCGAGTGTACATGGGCCAAATTGTTCTGGCAGGAGTTGAAGAATCTCACTTCAGTCAAGGTGCTGGAGCTTCACCCATATTTTTGGGCTGTAGATCTGATTGATAGTAGCAAATTTTTTGGTGAAGATGCGGCTGTTATATTATGTGGTGGATGGGCTGTATGGTCTGAGCGGAATGCTCGACACCATGAAGAGAGAGAGTAAGATCCGTGTATAAATCTGTGAAGTGGACTGCTGATATTGCCTACGATCGTATACTAACAGGACAGGCTTCAGGGAAGCAACACCATAAGGAGCGGCCAAGGTGGAAACCTCCAGCTTCTGGCATAATTACACTGAATGTGGATGCTAGTTTCTTGCGAAACAACAATGAGGGAGCTACAGGAGTGATTGTACGTGATCAGAGTGGTGCCTTACTAAGGGGCCAAGCCATCTGGTATGGTCAGACGGCCAATGCTTTAATTATGGAGGCCCTTGCCGTATGTGATGGTGTTAGACTCGCCTGTGATATTGGTCTATCAAAGGTTATTGTTGAGTCTGATGCCCAGGAGATTGTCAAGCTATGGAGGGACAGAAACCAAAATCGTTCTGTGATAGCTCCGATACTCCAGGAAATAGAAGAGCTCAGCGGGAGTTTGCAGTCATTCCAATTAAATTTTGTTGGTCGTGAGGCTAACGAAGGGGCACATTTGTGTGTTAAGCTGGCGACATCAACTAGGAGAAGATGTCTTTGGTTAAATTATGTACGAAGTTTTTTAGTTGTTTGCCTGCAAAATTATTGTAATCCCATTGTTTAATGAATGAAAGCTCTTGTTTCGCAAAAAAAAAGATATGCTAGTCATTTGGCAATTCAGTTGCTATTTATCGCCAATCATATTATGACAATGATCTTGATCCTTGGACACGAAGATGATCATAAAGAGTTCTATTGTATATGAACTCATAGACCAATAATGGGACCCCTGCTTCAAGGCAATAACCAAAGTACTAAACTGTTTTACTAAATTCCTATGGTTGATTTATGATTGGATCAACCATCTTTAGTTTCTTGATGGCTGCAACATGGAGGTCCAACAAAATCCCTCTATAGACGGTACCATTCCAACCACCACCTAGTTCATGAGCTTTATCAAAATTGTTATTTTACTGTTAATTTATTTTATTTTTCTTTAGAAGACGGCCACCACCGATGACTTCACATTTCTTAAGATGAGTACCTTCCTCTGTCTATGCGAAAACTGAAATCAGGGTCTTATTTCGTTTTACTTACATGGTATGTTTTCTACTATCAAAAGTCTGAATATGCATGTATTGTTCCAACTGTTTTGCACCTTGAGTTTCAGGTGAAAACCAAAGGATGATTAATCCAGGATATGCATGCATATGGCTTAACTAATTACACCCAAGTCAGGTGAACTGAACTGGGTTAGCGATTTAGCATCTTCCGAACTTCATAACCATTACATAAGATTAGTTAAAGATCGGTGCATAGTAGGTGTCACATCAACCACTTGCAATTTGTTGCAATGAAAAAAACTATAGAAGGAAACAATTGACAAGTTGAGTAATTATAATCTACTCCCTCAGTTCCTAAATGTTTGTCTTTTTTAGAGATTTCAAATGGACTACCACATACGGATGTATATAGACATATTTTAGAGTGTAGATTCACTCATTTTGCTCTGTATGTAGTCACTTGTTGAAATCTATAGAAAGACAAATATTTAGAAACGGAGGGAGTGGCCAGCAGTTCAAACCACAAGAGCTGATACTGATCTGTCATTTCAAAAAGTTCACGAAAGGTCTCTTGAAGAATCAACCAAAGGTTAAATTCTTGTAAAAGACAGATAACAAATACTCCCTCCGTTCCGAATTACTTGTCTTAGATTTATCTAGATACGGAGGTATCAAGCACTAAAATGAGTCTAGATACATCCGTATCTAGACAAATCCAAGACAAGTAATTCGGAACGGAGGGAGTAAGAATATAGACTCAAACTCAAACTCTTGCATATTCAGACTGTTGATAAAAAAACATGCGGTGTAGTAATAAGAATGAAATAAGACCCTGATTTCACTTTATGCATGATCCGAGAAATGTATCTTAAGGAATGTGAAGTCATCGGTGTTGGCCAAACTCCTCGCCTTTTTCTGGCTTCGTAGCAACGCATACACCATGCATTTGTGCTAGTATTTAAAAAATGAAGGCCCCAGATTATTCAGCCCTGCAATATTCTGCTCCAGAACAAAATGCTTGCCCTAAAATAAAGACCATCGCCATACGTGGTCAAAACTATCATCCCAGCTCAAAATCCGCTCGTTAATCATATCACTCCCTTCTAAACAACTGTCATTTGAAGAACCGTGGACCAAAGAATAATGAACTGAAGTTACACAAGCCAGGTTACCTCGGCTGAGCTGATCAATTCAGCAGACATGCGACGGCAACGTGTGCGCCATCGTTTTGCCCACGGTCTTTAGGACAAATACAGAAGGATCGCATAACCTGTGAAATGCAAAAATAGAAAAGTAGGAGCCTCTTCCTTCCTGCGTCAGGTCATGAATACATGTTACTGAAGCTGTTTCAGGGCAATGATTGGCTAGGTTCGTCGGGTCTGACCCCAGGTAGGTTGAAATCAGCTTCATGGCATCATCGGTTAGGGTCATTGAGTCTGACTCCAGATAGATTGCAATCAGCCTCTGCCCTGAAATCGATTCTCCTTCAGAATGACGTGTAGTATATAGCATATCAAAGCCCCAGCCTGCCATGGTTCATCTCCTCCAACATCTGGAAGGCAGAAAACAATGCTACAGGTAAGCCGTCAACTGAAATAGATGAAAATTTACTTCGTCAAAGGATAAAATTTTAGAAAGACGCATACAGAAATATGGATGCTATTATCCATATTAAACAGCGAGCAAACATAATTAGCTTCAGAATTACGTTGTGATCAGGATGCTTTCCACTATTCATACAATATCTACTCCAACAGAAGTAATAATGGAGCAACTAAAAGTTTCCGGAAGTGAAAGGAGAGGTCATAATCGAGAGTAATCAGTTTCCAGTTCAAACAAACAACCGAGAGAAATCAAAGTACAGTAAATCAATCATTTCCATGCAGCAAGCAGCTCATAAGTGCACCTCTTGCAATAGTATGATTCATTCTTGCAGCACCGTCTTTATTAAATTAGAGACTTTTCTAACACCAGAAGCCATCAAGAGCTGCAAACTTTTCCAAAACAAAAAGTGCAGATGGCAAATGATGGCTGCAGATTAAGTTCCCTCTTACCTATCGTAACAACATTGGGGGTGTCCTCTTCATGTTTCATTCATCACAAAGACTGCACAGCACAGCATGTATATATGGCGTCTTCAATAGTATCAGAATTTTTTCAAGTAAACTTGCACTAAGCTAGAAAAAAAATGCAGGTAATAAGTCATAACAGAGCTAAATGGCTTCAGGGCTGGCAAATCTTGAGGACATTTCCAAGTGGTATGCACCAATGAAACATAACCTAGCAATTTCAGAGTATGGATCAATGTTTAGTTCAGTGGATAAGTGGAATGAATGAGCAACTACAACCTGTATCAAACGCTCTGTAAAGTACCTGATGACAAAAAAATGAACAAGGAACAAATATATCATATCATACAAACCTCTTTTTTCCCCTCTTTCCAATGGCAATCTACAAAGATGGGTAATAACCAGGCCATCTCTTGTATGCCCCTTAAAACTGCTTGTAGGTGCTACGGATATCAAAACAATTGCAGTTGATGTACAGACCTCCCTCCATAATGTTGATGCTCGGTGAAGAACTAATACTATGATGAGACAAGTGGAGGCAGAAGTTGTAGATGTGCAAAGCTCTCCTAGGTTTATCTGAATTATCATATCACAGGTGTGTGCCAGAATGGATAAGATTTAAAACCACGTGTTTAAGTGTCGACAATCAATACACCAATTCAGCTATAATATGTACAGTTAAAATATTTAGTTCTTGCCACAGAGATTGGGAGGTCCACGCAGAAAAATATTGATGCGTATCCATGAATGTAAATGCTCTCAATACTTCCCACTGGAGGTGCTGAATTTGCACTAGACATAACTGTGAAATACATTGTTGGAGAAACCTTAACTAATTTGTGGACACGGTGGAAAACATTTCACTGCAACTTAGCAATGTAACTATAGTCACTCAAATCCAGTATGTTCTAGCTTTCCTGGTTGTCGTACTGTCATACCCACGAAATCCAATCTGAGATGGTCACAAGTTGGCAGATTGTGAACTAAAAATATGAACCTTTTGCTGTATGATGATTGATGAGCATAACTCTGCTCTGAATTGCATTATATTGTACTCAATTCATTTCCTAATCTCAATGAGGAACACTATACCACTTTTACCAATTCCAGGGACAGCTAGAAAATAATAACTTTATGATGTGCTAGTTAAAATACCAAACTTCTTGCAATACACCAGCAACTAACTGAAACTAGAAATTCCCTAAAAAAACTGAAACTAGATATTTAAATGCATTTGGAATGGCCTGAGTGCACTTTCTTAGTTCCAATATGTTTATTAAATAACATGTTATGAGGATGAAAAAATTTGTAACCAAGCCACGGTTTGTTATTGCACAAACATATCATGATTTAGGAATCAAATTATCAGTTTCATCACATTAAAAATGACCAAACCAGCATGTAACAAGCATATAACAGTCAACAGGAGGCACACCAACATCCAGTTAGGCACGGAAACAGGAATTACCAGCTAGAGTGAAAACTTTGTTGCACCACACACAAGTTACCAATTCTCATAGCCCCTTCTTGGGTGATGTAGATATCAAATTAGTCGGCATTTCCCCTTTGCAAGGGGCAGCATAGTCTTCAGCAAGGTGTGGGGCAGCTTCGTTGTGAGGACATATGAACTTTTCCATGAGAACCTTCTCAGTCATCAAGACTGCTGAATAGTAGCTGCGCTTGTCCTCGAGCAGTCCATTTTCCTTAAGAAACTTTAGAACGTTGTACCGTGGTCTGAGCCGGCCCTTAAGGCTGTAAGTGAGCATTGTCGATCGACCAGTGAGCAATGTATGCCGGTTCTAAACCCACCTCAGAGACGAGGAACTCAGACCTAGTCCTCAGAAAGTCCTTAGACGACTGCAGCACCATTGGAGCCGTCGACCCAGCAATGCCCACCTCGTCATCCGTGGAGCTGAAGGTGTTCTTCAAGTACTCAACTTTGGCGGTGATCTCCTCCTCACCGAGGTTTAGGACAGACCGCAGTGCTTGCCTGAACATCCCACAGTCCCAGGGCACACCTATACGTTTGGCACACGCCGCCATTGCCCGGACGCGCTCCGGACGGGTGGTCAGAATCCTCTTCACACGGACGAGCACCGAGACAATGTCGCCAGCACCTATCCCGCACTCCCGCAGGAACGCGACATTAGGCTTGACCACCCTCTTGAGTCAGGGTGGACACGGTCCGGGCCGGTCCGGTCCCTGACTGAGCCGACGTTTGGACCGGCCGCCGGCGGGCCAGACCAGACCGGACCGACCAGCTATGCGGGCCTGTTTTCAGGGACCGGACCGGCGGCGTCGAAGCCCGGGCCGGACCGAGCGGACCGGCCAAGCACCATCGGCGGCAACATGTGCAGGTATAGCGACGTGGTGGGCGACGTGCGCGGGTGCTATGGCGAGTGGACAACGTGTGTGTGTGTGCGCGCCGGCGGCATCGTGGGCGACATGCCGTAGGAAGTGTGCTGGGTCGAGCCGGCAGGGGCGCAATCGTTACCGATTATCCTGCGCATGTTTATTACTTAGCATTTTTGTTGTTGCATGCAAGTAATTTATGGCGTGCATGAGCCCACAATTTTCTGTGTGCGGGGCTTGCCATGATTAGGGGATGAAATCTAACGTCAAGTTGATCGTGTGATGACGCCGTGATTATCGGATCGAACCATGTTTCTCTCCTTCTTTCTTCTGCATGTTCGACTGAATAAAAGGAAACGGTAGCATGGTGGCACATGATTATTGGAACGAACACATTTCTTTAGTCGCCAACAAAAGGAACGGGAGCGTGAAGTGAAGGCGCCTTAATTACCGGATCAAATCTCGTTGATCTTGTCCTTCCAATTTTTTGTTGACTGATTAAAAGGAATAAAATGGCAGCGCGTGATCTGATTCCTCTTCTATCTCTTACCCCTGGGGAAACTGCCTGTCCATGTGTGACTCAGCTAATAACGGGCGTGACCTGAGTCTTCTTCTGTATTTGACTGAAGAAAAGGAAAAAAAATCAAGTCTATCTCAGATAATCACGGGCGTGACCGCGCTTTCTTTCTATTCTCTGTTCTCTTCTACCTAAGGAGCGGGAGAAGGTCGGCAGGGTGTGCTCTTCTGTAGTGGCTGCGCGGATCTCACGGCCAGAGCAGGATGTCCCCGGTGGCCGCGCCGACGAGAAACGGCCTGCAGCTTTGGTCCGCTCGGTCGGACCGGTCAAATACCGGACCGGACCGAGGAAACTTCGGGCCGAAATTTGGTAACCGGACCGGCCAATTTTTGCAGCGAGCCAGGACCGATCGGTCCGGTCCTGAACGGGCCACGAGCAGGCCGAAAAGCCCGCTCGCGCCGTCCAGCCTGACTCTCGAGGTTGGACGAGAGCAAGGTTTTGGTTACCAGTCGAAATTTCAAGATTTCTCATGGTTACCGCGTATTTCCATACCCCTCGGTAAATCGCCATACCGAGCAAAAAATACCAGTTTTTTGAAAATTTTGAATTTAAACACTCAATTTACAGTAAAGTACGTAGGATCTAATTAATGCCATGAGAGTTGGTTCTGGCATGTTGGTATCAACCTAGTTCCTATTTTGAGAGGTCTCTTGTTCGAATATTCGTTCATTCACTTATTTAAATTCAAAATTCAACTATAAAATTCGCTCGAAATATTCTCAGTATTTCTCAGTAACCGTGGTAACCACATTTATCCACCCTCCTCGGTAAAATTGCCTCATTCGGTAACCAAAACCTTGGACGAGAGAAGGTACGAGTTGACCTTTACCGCCCGGAGGGACTGGCCAGAGGAGCCGAAGAGGCGCAGGTAGTACTGCACCTTGGCGACCACGGATCTATTGCAGAAGCAGTTCCTGCTGAGCAAAGCAAAGCGTGCAATCTCCGGATGCAACAGGCCGAGGCCGGTGAGCCCGACGATGATGGGGGACAGGGTTGTCTCCACTTTCGCGCAGAGTAACTTGGGATTCTTGCATACCGCGACGGCGAAGTCAGCCGTGGAGAGGCCGAGGCCGGCGAGGAAGGCGAGGACAGCGTCGGGATTGGAGGGGTACTTGAGGTGGGAGAGCTCAGCGGAGGCCTTCAGGGTCTGGGCTCGGGTGAGACCGCGGTTGTCGACGAGGTATTCCTCGACGGCGAAGCTAGTAGGGTTTGGGGAGATGCGGGGAGTGGTGGTGGAGAAGAGGTGGTGGAGAGGGGAGATGGTGGAGGCGGAGGGAGAAGAGAGCAGTTGGGCGAGGATGGGGCACCGGAGCCGGAGCATGGCGGCGGCGGTGGCTGGGGGAGCGGCAGGCGGGGAGAGGCTCGTGAAGATTCGCGTTGGTCAGGGCTGCACTAGGCTGAGCTGGGCTGAGTTGCACACAGAGTGATGATTTTGTTTTTAACCCTAAAAAGACGATTTTGTTTTTCGTCTTATGCTGTCACATTAATAAACTAGCCACTGCTAAAAAACAATAAACTAGCCTAGAACACTTAGATGAGTTTTCAACCATCAAAAGATAATTTGATGAATTTTCATATTGGAGAAGATAAAAAACATCCCACTAAATCGTATTGATGTTCTTTTACTCGCAAAAAAGTAATCGAGATAAGGCTTTGTAATTGAAATTGATTTGAGGAATAATTATTCTCGCTTCATCTGTAAGGTAGGCACAGTTTTTAGGTCTTCAATTTTACTAACGAAATGTGTGTACATGCCAAAAGGTTGTACTCCCTCCGTTCTAAAATAGATGACTCAACTTTGTTCTAACTTTAGTGTAAAGTTGGGTCATCTATTTTGAAACGGAGGGAGTATATTTTTAGAAACTTCATTCCACGATAAATCTTGTGATATATTTTCAGTGGCATATAAAACACATGTTTCACAACTAAAATTGACGGCCTAAAAACCAGTGTCCCCCGTACGGTTTGGATAGAGGTATTGTAATAATGGTGGGTGCCATAAATAAGAGGACAACGTCACCCTGCTCGGCTGCAACATGACACCATCTACCGGGGCATCAGGCGCTGACTGTCAGCAACACAGGCGATAACCAAAATAGCAACCGAAGCATAATAAATTGAAGGAGAAAAGAAGATCGAAGGGCAAGCGCTGGAAGAGGAAATGATAGGGAGGCATCAAATCGCACGAGTAAGGGTCGGAACCATTTCTCCTTTTGAATGATATCCTAATTTGGGTACACTAGGGGATATGAAGAGTACAAGACAATACCACAACTTTAAAGTGACGTTAATCAGAGAAAGAGCAGGAAATTGTGGGCATCAAAAGGGTGATGATAACTGGTCGGGGAAGAATGTGTGAGAAAGAGAGGGGAAAGAAATAAAATGCAATAAATAAACATAAATGCAATGGAAAACAATGAAAAATAGTTTTTGCACTATGAAAAACTAGGGCCAAAAAGATAGAAAATGTAAACTGACTGTCGAATATCGAGGACTCGGCTTACATTTTGCTCACATTTTTGTGTTTCAACGGGAAAATGGTACAATCTAAGTTGTGTGTCTAACGGCTAGTACTCGGCTTCTCACTATAACGTAGCCGTCAAGTTCATCCATGATGGCCACTGGGCAAGCTGTTTACCGAAAACACGATGTAAACCGAGTACCTTATGAGGGCTATGCCGAGCAAAACATCTAAAGCGAGAGTTTTACATACTCGGCGTAAGCTCGCCTTACAACAAAACACTAGGCAACTTATGATTATCCTAAAGTGAAATGTTGGCGCCATGGATTATAAAGAGATGAGGGAGACCAGTGAGGCGACGACGAGCTTGACGGGCAAGGCAACTAATGTGTAACTCTTCTCCATGCTTGATCAAGGCAGCAGCGAGTGTCGTGATTCGCTCGCCACACGGCGCGAGATCTTGGCCGGGGAGAAGAGTGAATTCGAAGAATGGAATGGTGTTTGATTGAGCGAGCAACGGGGGTGACCGGTTCATGTTTGTGCTCGATTCATGAAGCAATAACAACTCTTGTAGTTCTAAGAACAGCATGTAATCTGTTCATCTTCGTTAACTTCAAGTTGAACGCTAATGTACATTAAATGTCGCTGAAATTGAACGACCATGAATAAATTCATGAAAAATAAACATCCTTCACATATATTCAATCATAACACCAGAAGTAGCCTCGGCCAAATGTTGCGAGTCAGATGTGTTTTCACTAGAGATGAAATAAAAAGATTGCTACAAGAATTATGGGATTGAACCAATCAATTCCACATCCTACTAAAGCACTACTCCTCAGGAAGGAACTAGATCGCCGTGGTGGACTTGTAACAATTACTACTTGTAGTACAGAGTGAAGGCTAATGTGCGCGCAGAAAGAAGGAGGGCATGGGGAGCATGCTCGGGTCCGGCGAGGCGTAGAAGCTGGACCCGGCGAACATGGACTTCTGCGGTGCCGTGGCCGTCGCGTTAGTCTGAGGCTTGTGCTCTGGACGAGGCTTCTTGTGCAAGTCCCAGCGCTCCGCCGAGGACGCGCGGCCAGGGCTAGGCAGGCGCTTGTTGTTGCCGTCATGACAGCCGCGACCTGTGGGCGGGGACGAGGTAGCGAGTTTCTTGCTGTCCCAGCGTTCGACGGAGTCGGCGCGTCCGGGGCTCCCGGCGCTATAAGACGATGCCAAGGACGACGACGAGGACGACATGGTGGTGCGGGGCTTCCTGTATTTCTTGTCCGAGTCCCACCTGTCGACGGAGTCAGCACGACCGGTGCTCTCGCTGCCCGACGATGACGAGGAGGAGCAGATGGAGCTGCATGGCTTTTTGCCCGTCTTGTTCCAGTCCCACCTCTGGACGAAGTCGGCACGGCCATGCATGGCGGACACCAGCATGGTGAGGACGACACCGTGCGGCGTCGGCAACAGAGGCAGCATCTTGCTCTTGGGCGGCGTCGGGAGGATCGGCAGCATCTCGCTCCTGGGCGGCGTCGGGAGCAGCGGCGGGAGAAGAGCTCCTGCTACTGCCGCCATTGCTGTTCGTGGATCAGCCGCCACAAAGCAATTGCTCTTTGTGCTAATTGATAGAAGACGTGGAAGGAAATCGATCAAGAAATAGATGAGTCCACGAGTTACCTGGGAGCACACATTTATAGTAGCTCGATCCCTAGCTGTGTGTGTTCCTTCTCTACTCGGATAGCTAGCTACTCTCGGAATCGCATGCGTAGGGGACACGCCACGGAAATGAGGCCACGTGCCGGCCAGACTGAAACCAATACTGTTTCCTTTTTTTCTTTTTTCTTTTTTTGAAATAAGCCTGCAGCCGAGTTGAAATTGCCATGCCTTCATGTCCATCAACCTTTATTTCTTTTCACGGCAATTTCTGTTGCAACTAAGTACTCACATTTTTCGACAAAGGGCGTTTTTTATTAACTCATAATGAAGCATCAAGAGGATACAAACACAATGAGTATGCACCCTGTCTCTGCATAGCTAAGATGCACACAGCCAATATCAACGCACGCACACACACAAAAAATCACGTTGGCAAAAGCAAAGTCATACCAGACCCAAGCTGCCTAAGCGAGAGAAAAAATCGAAGCCATCGAAACAACCATCGACAAAATGCTGCAACAACCATCAGCACCAACCATACCTTGACAACAGATGACTACGAGTAAGATTCTTCAACAGCAACGCCTTCAAGAAGGAAACGACGTGCTAGCGCCATTGTCGCCGGGTCCAACCATCAGAGGTGAGACCGTAGATTTTCACCCTGAAGATCAAGTCTCAACAAACTCCAAGCAAAACCTTCAACAAGGTCACGTCGGAAAGCGACGCCATTGCCATGTGTATGACTAACTAGGGTCCAACCTTGGATTTTCACCCTAGAGCTCGAGACTAGGTACTTGAAAAGCATCACCAATTCGAAGTCCTCGTATGTTGTCGCCTCCACTTTCCACGATCCCAACAGTTACAAGTGCGCACAGTCATGACGTATTCCATGCAAACGATAACCATGCCCTCACAAACAGGTGACCGAGCTCCGACAAGATTTGATCGCCACACAACGCCATGGACGAGGGAGGAACGTCATAGCACTTCCAAAAATCCCCAACAGGAACAGTCAGGCAGTCAAGTATCATCCTCCTAAGTGGCAACTCGTGGCAGATCTGTATAGACAACACCACCATATGCCAACTTTTACTCTTTCATCCTCAGTTGTGGCAACATATCATCAGCCGACATCATACCAGGAGGAGGAATCTCCGGTATGGTCGAACAATATTCTTGTCGGTTGTTCTCAACACCACCGCTGCTGCACAACCTTTGCTGCTGCCTCAAGTCGTGCATACACATCGCCACACGCCGTTATGTGGAGGATCCTGCCGCGCAGCAGGCACCAAGCGCAACTAGGGGAGGCATCCCACAGCGATAAATTTGGAGTCACCCGAGACCAACGGATCTGTACGCCGAAGACAACCCGAAGGCCACTCGTCCTTGAGAACGGTCACTGCGATCCAAGGCACGAGAATCCTGCCGCCCAGCCCTCTTGGTCGTGTTGCAGCCTCCAGCAATTTCTGTTGCAACTAAAATACTAAATTAATGTGTATTACTTGCATGGCAAATGTACAAAAAACAAAGTCTGCAATCATGGCCATTTTTTCTTCTTTTTCTTTTTTAATTGATTGAATTGCTTACCACATGTGCTACATGATTTCTTCATTTTTAACATGGAACATGTCATGTATTGTTGGCACTTTGTAGAAAGGCGCACGAGTCCGACAATTACCAATTGTAGATCTCCCAAGGTGATAGAAGTTGCCATCTCCCAATCGACAAGTGGCTCACCGATTCAGCCTGTCCCAGTCGGCATGCCGCCATACCTCAGTTGGCAGGTTCTGTCCAGCTACCGCTATGCCTAATCGGCAGTCTCTACGACCCAGTCAGTAAGGAGCCACCATGCTCCACATGACATGTTATATTTATTCGGAAAGTTATCATGAACTGGCTCAAAGCAGCCACACGACCCGCCAGTCGTTGAACATCATTGACGCAGGTTGGTTTGGCCAGGGATGTAATTGCTTTGATCTTCTCCGGGTTAGCTTCAATGCCTCGATTAGACACCAGAAAACCCAAAAGCTTGTCGGCTGGCACTTCAAAAATACATTTGGCCGGGTTAAGCATCATCTTGTACACCCGAAGATTATCAAAAGTCTCTTTCAAGTCTGTGACCAAGGTTTCCTCTTCCCTAGATTTCACTACTATATCATTCACATAGGCATGAACATTGCGCCCAATTTAATCATGAAGACAATTCTGCACACACCGTTGGTAAGTCGCCTGAGCACTCTTGAGCCCAAAAGGCATAGACACATAGCAGAAAGCCCCAAAAGGCGTTATGAACGCTGTTTTCTCTTGATCCTTGACTGCCATCTTAATCTGATGATACCTGCAGTAAGCATCTAAAAAACTCAACCGTGCACAACCCGTCGTAGCATCAATAATCTGATCAATACGGGGAAGAGCAAAAGGATCAGCCGGACAGGCCTTGTTTAAATCTATGTAATCCACACACATACGCCAGGTGCCATTCTTTTTTAGCATGAGCACCGGGTTAGCTAACCATTCTGGGTGAAAGACCTCCACAATGAACCCGGCCGCCAAAAGCCGGGCCACCTCTTCTCCAATGGCCTTACGCCTTTCTTCATTGAACCGCCGAAGAAACCGTCTGACAGGCTTGAACTTTGGATCGATATTAAGAGTGTGCTCGGCGAGTTCCCTCGGGACACCCGGCATGTATGAAGGTCATGCAAAGATGTCCCGGTTATCACGGATAAACTCGATGAGCGTGCTTTCCTATTTAGGATCCAAGTTTGCGTTGATGATGAACTGTTTGGATGAGTCGCCAGGCATAAAGTCAACCATCTTAGTGTCATCAGCTGACTTGAACTTCAACTCCGGCTCATGCTCTGTGGTTGGTTTCTTTAATGATGTCATGTCCGCCGGGTCAACATGATCCTTATAGAATTTCAACTCCTCTGTCGCACAAACGGATTCAGCATAGGCAGCATCTCCCTCTTCACATTCCAAGGCCATCTTCCGGCTCCCATGGACTGTAATGGTGTCCTTGTGACCCGGCATCTTGAGCTGTAAATACACGTAACACGGCCAAGCCATGAACTTGGCATAAGCCGGTCGCCCAAACAGAGCATGATATGGGCTTTTGATCTTAACCACTTCAAAGGTTAATTTTTCTGCCCTGGAGTCATACTCATCCCCAAAGGCTACCTCCAGCTCGATCTTACCAACGGGGTATGCCGACTTACCGGGTACTACACCATGAAAAACAGTGTTGGATTGTTTAAGATTTTTATCCGTCAATCCCATCCGGTGGAACGTCTCATAGTAAAGGATGTTGATGCTGCTGCCTCCATCCATGAGTACCTTAGTAAACTTGTACCCACCAACCTGAGGTGCCACTACCAAAGCCAAGTGACCCGGATTATCAACCCGGGGCGGGTGATCCTCTCTGCTCCACACAATAGGCTGCTCCGACCAACGTAGATAATGTGGGATTGCTGGTTCAACGACATTGACGGCCCTCTTGTGGAGTTTCTGGTCTCTCTTACATAAACTGGTAGTAAAGACATGATACTGTTCGCTACTCAACTGCTTCGGGTTGCTCTGATAGCCGGATTGTTGCTGCTGTTGATTCCCTTGGTTGTGTTGCTGATTATACCCCCCTGGTGACCAGGATGACCATGAAAACCTCCTCCGTATGAACCGGCGCCCGGGCCCTGAAAGCCTCCTGAGCCGCCACCCGGACCATGACCCCCATCAAACGCGTTTGAATTTTTAAATGCCTTCATGATCATACAATCCTTCCACAAGTGGGTAGCTGGCTTCTCCCTGGTGCCGTGTCTAGGACAAGGTTCATTCAACAGCTGCTCAAGGGTGGGACCTGACCCGCCCGATCGAGAGGGCTGTCTACCCTTGCGCCGCTGATTACCGCCCTATACATTAGTATTAGCAACAAACTCATCAGCCTTACGCTTATTACCTCCTTGATTTGCCGGGTTATGCTGGTGACCCTTGCCATTGCCATTCTTCTTTCCCTTTGTTGCTTTTTCCTCATCAGACGCCGGGTCTTTGGTGGTATCAGAATTGGCATACTTGACAAGAGCCGCCATCAACGTTCCCATGTCATTACAGTCTCGTTTAAGCCACCCCAACTTCTGCTTCAGGGGCTCAAAACGGCAATTCTTCTCCAACATCAAAACTGCTGAACCGACGTCCATTTTATCAGACGAATGTAATATTTCCTTGACCCAGCGCACCCAATGAGTCGTAGATTCTCCATCCTCTTGCTTGCAATTGGTCAGGTCCACAATTGGCATTGGCTACTTACACGTGTCTTTAAAGTTCTAGATGAACCGTGCCTTTAACTCTGCCCATGAGCCGATGGAATTGGGTGGCAACCCTTCAGCCAGGTCCGAGCCGTTCCATGCAACATCATGGTAAAGTACTTGGCCATTGCAGCATCACTAACCTCCAACAGCTCCATAGCCATCTCATAACTCTCAATCCAAGCCCCTGGCTGTAAGTCAGCCATGTAGTTCGGTACCTTACGAGGCCCCTTGAAATCCTTGGGCAACCGTTCATTGCGTATGGCTGGGACCAGGCAAGGTATGCCTCTGGTTATCGTAACTACACCTGCCTCCACCGAAGTTGCTGGGTAAGCCGAAAAAGTCTGGTGAGCCGCCCGTTCCGCCTCTTGACGAATTCTCTCCTGATCTGCCAAGTTGAGGGCTCCAGCCCGCACCGGCTCATGCCTATATGGCCGGTTGTGGCGTTGAGCGTTACTTGACATCTCTGCAGATTCCATGTGCCTACTGTAACTTGGGCTCCGGCTTGGGCGAGGAGATGAATGAATCCTGTCTCGACTGTAGGAGTATGCATCTTGCTGGGCCAAAGCTGTCTGAAGTAGTTCTCTTACCCTCCGGGTTTCAATTGCTGCTGGCGAGTCGCCTTCCATCGGGAGAGCTGCCAAACAAGATGACGCCGCAATGAGGTTCTCCATGGGGTTGGAGAAGTGACCCGGGGGTGTTGATATATAACGGAGAGGAGCTGTATTCATGCGCGGTGGCTCCATGGTGCTGGTGCTCCGGGCATCCCGACCCGGTTTACCTCCGGCGGGTTGCTCCCTCCAGCTCCGGGTGTATGGAACAGATTCCTTGGATCCAGTGTTAGAGGCAGACGCGACTGAGTTTTCTGACGCCTCCTCCTCATGACTTCGTTTGACGCATTAAGATCCACGGAGAGCCGGAAAGTTTCTGCTTGAAGCTGCTGAGTATGAGCATCCAAGGCTGCTCGTTCTGCTGCCATCCTGGTTTCCTCCGCAGCCAAATTTTCCTTAGCTTGCACCATCTCCTCCCGCACGCGTGCCACTTCCGCGTCATCCTGGGCTTTATCCGCCGGCTCTACCGCAGCGGTTAACAGAATCGTCAGTTTATCCATGAGGTCCATGAGAACCTGAGCCGGGGGGCACGCGGGGTCTCCTGACCCGGCAGCTGCCGACCCGGTGGCGGCTGCTGTCGCTGCGGTGGAGTTCTGCCCGGGCTGCGTCCTGGCCATGAAGACTCCGGCCCAATTTGGCGGCTCAAGGGGGTCCGGAATACTGCTGCCATCAGAACAGCCCCCGAGCATGCCGTCTTGCAGTTGGTACAATGAGTCCGTCTCACCCGTTGAAGATGCAGTATTAGAGCAGATGGCCGTCTCCCTGCCTTCCATCGATCCTTCGGAGTATTCACCACCATGGACGCAGCCTACGAAGGCATGCATCACGACAGATTGAACACGGGCGGACCCGGCACGCTGAGCCGTTTTGATGAGGACGGTGTGGACATCCGGCTCAGCGCCTGACTCGCCGATCCGACCGATGAAGACGTGGATTCCGCCGAAGGGGACCCGGTACCCGTACTCGATTGAGCCGGCCTCGGGGCCCTAGCCTTCGTCGTCGATGTAGATCTTGCCGCGACGACTCTTGGTCATCTGACCCTCAGCGTATCCCTTGAGCCCTTCGAAGTTGCCCTTCAAGAACTCAAATCCACCGTGCGTTGGCCCCATGGTGGGCGCCAACTGTCGTGGAATTGTCACGGCAGATGTCCTAGAGCAAGGACTTAGTCGTAGGGCCATCGCACTAGGAAGCTTAAAGGGATTAATCGGGACAAAGGACACGAGAGAGTTTTATACTAGTTCGACCCCTTACGATGATGGTAAAAGCCTACGTCTAGTTGGGTTTGGTATTGCTGGGGTTTCGATCACCAAGAGGCTTAACTCGCCGGCTTGGTTATCGACTTGTTGTTTTTTACCCTAAACCGCCACCGGGTCGTCCCCTTATATACACGGATTGACGCCAGGTGGCCTACAGAGTCCCGGCCGGCTCATAATCGTGTCCGGCTCGGTGACTTTCTTTATATGTCTTTCTGTACAAGTATTTCCTCACATGTGGCGTTTTACAATATCAGGCTTTAAGACGGCCCCTGACCTTTGGGCCTTCTATAAGACTTAATAAACTACAAACTTGGACGTTTACTGAACTTCTTGCGTAACCCGCCATTGAAGCTGACCCAGCCCCTCCTGGGCGGGTCTCAGCTGATAGTAATATCCCCAACACCGCAACTAACTCATTAGTTGCAATGCTTGCAAGGCTTTAGTGATGTGCATTACCGAGAGGGCCCAGAGATACCTCTCCGACAATCGGAGTGACAAGTCCTAATCTCGAAATACGCCAACCCAACATGTACCTTTGGAGACACCTATAGAGCACCTTTATAATCACCCAGTTACGTTGTGACGTTTGGTAGCACACAAAGTGTTCCTCCGGTAAACGGGAGTTGCATAATCTCATAGTCATAGGAACATGTATAAGTCATGAAGAAAGAAATAGCAACATACTAAACGATCAAGTGCTAAGCTAACGGAATGGGTCAAGTCAATAACATCATTCTCCTAATGATGTGACCCCGTTAATCAAATGACAACTCATGTCTATGGCTAGGAAACATAACCATCTTTGATCAACGAGCTAGTCAAGTAGAGGCATACTAGTGACACTCTGTTTGTCTATGTATTCACACAAGTATTATGTTTCCGGTTAATACAATTCTAGCATGAATAATAAACATTTATCATGATATAAGGAAATAAATAATAACTTTATTATTGCCTCTAGGGCATATTTCATTCAGCTCTAGGTCACCGGCCGTGTGGAGTACTCTCTGGAAATTAAAGATTCCATGTAAAATTTAGATCTTTGGATGGTGAATTTTGCACGGAATAATACCCCTAAAGTCCATATTGACAAACAGGCACATTGGATCTGATGGTGTATGCCCCATATGTCATCAAGAGCTGAAGATGTCAGTCACTTATTATTTGATTGTATACATGCTAGCGAGCTTTGGAATAGGTTGGATATGATGGATATCATAGAAGAGAGCATGCAAGTTGACCACTCGGGATCAATAATCATGGAACACTTGTTGCTCCAGCCGGTGATGCCTCTACTTATTAAACCAAGTCTTGATCGTATGCACGTGCTTATGGTGGGTTGTTGGTATATACCTTTGGTGGATACGTTGTCCGATCACCCACAATGAGCCCTATCCACCGGTCTTGCGATGGCCGATGTCAGTACTAGAAATTGCAAATAATTTTCATATGGCCGAGTCTTGTACTACCGCCGACAGAGAGCAAAGATGGAACAAGTCAGAACCAAAATATGTTAAACTTAATGTTGATGCAGCCTATTTTGAAGATGAGAGGGTTGGTGCAACAACATCGATCGTGAGGGGTGAAAAAGGTACGTTTCTAGCGGCAAGGTGCACTTACATCCCCCATGCTACAGATGCTATATCCATGAAGGCAAGAGCAATGTGTGATGGATTAAACTTCACAAATCAACTAGGGTTTTCTCAAGTTGAAGCTGAATCTGACTCACTTAATGTAATTGAGTTTTGCACTGGACAAACAAGATGATGGAATGCTGCTTCTACAATCTTTGCGGAGTGCGTCAACGTAGCTACTTTAATTGGAAGGTCACCTATAGAGATTGTTATCGTTCTGCTAATCAGGTAGCGCATGTGCTAGTCAATTATAGTTTTGTAATAAGATTTTGCTTAGTTGGACAGACGTACCTCCAGATTGTCTGGTCGCTAAACTCGTGTAATGTAATGCTCTTTTGATTTTAATAAAGCTAATCATAATGATCTTCTCTAAAAAAACAATCTGATGGATTCCTGCAAAAAAAAACATCTCATGGGTTAAATTATTAGCGGTCAAATTTAAGTGGGCCTGCTAATTATTAATAACTGCCACTTCATCGCAGTGGGTGTATGTACAGTATATGTATTTTTATATTTTTAATAATTGTTAAACGGTGTGCCATGTCAGATTTAATTTGGTGTGCCGTGTCAGATTTAATTTTGTGACTGTTGCCGGAGCATGTCAATCCATAGTACTTAAGATTGAGCAATAATTTTAAAAGGAATATTTAG